>NC_133502.1:14480357-14792142 GCF_049354715.1 Callithrix jacchus
CTTCCAGATGGAAGAGTGCATTATTGGGGTCCCCTCTAGTGTGCATTTCACTCCCCTCCATGAGGCAGAGGATGCCGGGCTTATCCCTGACTCGCAGGGGGAGATACAGGAGTTAAAATGAATCTGCTCAAGTCACATGTGGACAAGAAGGCACAAGCTCCAGACTCCCATGTCGCGTCCTTGTCCAATGTATGCACAGCATGACAAGCCTGGACCATCACCGGACATCAAGCCAACCTTGCCAGGCCACCTCATACATCAAGCGCACATTTAAATGAGCAGAATTTTACAGCTGCGCAGTATCCCTGTGCATGTACCATGGCTTATACAAATGATGCCCCATGGATGGAGATCACATTTTCGTGGAATGAAGTCACAACCTTGAGGAAATCTGTCATATGATTAAACCATTCCGGATGGCTGCTTCTCCTCACTCAGGCTACCTTGGCATCTTGTAGTCCTGCTCAGCAGCTGTCTTCTGTGCAAGGGGCTGGCTCTATTTGTTCCCACCTGGTTAATATCCTGGATAAGGTTCTAACTAGAGTTTTAATTCCAGCACCGCCTCAAAAGCAGTGTTGTGAGGGAGAAGCAGGGCGTTCCTGTTCAGTGAGTACTGAGTGTCAGCTCGGGAAGGCAGACACCTGGAGAGGGAGGGTGGTGGACGCACCACAGTGAGAATCCACCTGATGCCAATGCACCCTATGCTTAAAATGGCTAACCTGATACATTTTATGTATATTTTAGCTCAATTAAAATAGCAGGATCTATGGGAAAACCCCCAAATGTATTGAAGAATAGCAATAAATTCCCAAGAAACTGCCCCTCCAGGCTTCATTAGTAACTAAGGGAAGATCTAATTGATACAGATGTTTCCCCGCAGGGTCAGCAGCTGATGTCCCAACTTAGAGACGGCTCCTCTCCCCACTCTTGTAATAAGCCAGGGTTGGCCACCTTCCAAATTTACCTTTATCTGACATGGGCTGTTTCTGGACTTCTATTTATACTACTACATGGTGACTTGAGTTTTATGGTTTCTAGATGAGGCGTTTATGACTAGACAATCCAGCTCAGCGCCAGGCTCTTCTCCCAGACCTGCTGATGTTTGTCTTGAGCTTTATTGGTCTGGGCTGGGATGTCAGTGGCGTGGAGTAAATGTATACTGCAAAGTCCCAGTGGCATCATGAGTGTGTAAGCAGGCTGTGGATTCTGGTGGGTCACGGCGACCCTTCGCCACCTCTTCATCTCTTCTCCCTCTTGCCTTACCATTAGCAAATGTTTCAGATGCCACAAGGCCCTTGGCTGCTGGGTGCCCAAGAGGTGCAAAGCATCTTAAGTTTTCTTTCCTTAACTGGTCACATAAGAAGACAGCCTTGACAGCCCTTCAAGGCAAAAACCCAGCTATTTTTATTACTTTGTTCTGTATTTTATTTAGTTTCATCACTGGAACTACATGGGGATGAGTGACAGGGAGCTGATCTACCTTCTGGGACCAGCAGGCACACCAGAAGCAGAAACAGCACCTGTGATCCAAGCCATCATGTGACCTGGTTCAGGGATCTTGACCATGTGGGGCATAGGGGGTGCACCTGGCTGCCTATGCATTATCCCAGAGTTCTCATCTTGAAAGCCAGTAAGGGAGGGGAGAAAGATGGACTTCTTGCTATGACTGAAGGGGAAAAGCCAGAGGTCACAAGGTAGGTACCCATGTGCACTTGGGAGTAACTGGTATGATTTAGATCCTGAGCATGGTCTTCATGCAGGTCCTCGGAAGACGTGACCCCTGCTTGTGAAATCTGTATCACAGAAACTTCCACAAAAGCAGAAAAACTGGTATCATCATGCTTCCCCACACACCCAACTTCAGTCTCAACAATGACCAGCATTCTGTCAGGCCTGTGGTCTCTACTCATTGTTCCCCCTGCCCCCAAGTATTTTAGAGAAAATTTCAGACCCCATGTGATTTCACCCTTGAGGATTTTGGTATCCTGTTCCCTTAGGACTGCTCAAGAATAAACACCCAGCGGCCACTCCCAAATGGTCAGAATGTCATTTTAATACAGACGTGGTACAGATGTTTAATTACAGCAGGGCAGTGATTCCAGTTAAATAAAATTAAAAACCTTTATTTTCCCAAATATAAAATTACTAAATTAATGTCTTAAAAGAAAATATAACATGGTGACAGCTTTCAATTACACCACCATTCACCACAGGATTTATGATTTACCAATTACATACTCCACCATTTTGGCAAAAGGATGAAATTCTTAAAACAGTTTATAAACCTAGTAAAGACTGTGTACATCTCCATATTGCACATTTTTATGTACAAGAATAAAAGAGTCAAATGTATTGCATATACTGAAACAGCACAGATTGATCACAATGACACTTAATGCAGAAGCTGATGTATTAAAAACGTAGAAATGTAATACATGTATGTACAGAATGCTGGGACTGCATTAACAGTGATATGTACATAACAATATACTGTACTACTTTGTACTTTTCAGCATAGTTGTGTTTATTAATATAGGCCTTTGGTTCTAAATTGCTCGACTAGTTTTAAGCTCACATAATCCCTTAAGCTTTCATATTTTTTTAAATGCAAGGAAATGAGTATAAAAGCACTATCTCCTGGTTCACTGGTACAAAAATTACAACGGTCAGTTCCCTTAGGTCATCAAAAACTAGTCACAAAAATAGTTCTTGTATTCAACCTGAATGTGCCACAGGAAAAAAAAAAATATTTTCAAGATTTTCCAGCTTAGCCTCGAAGCAAAAGGCGCCCCCAGGCATCAATGTCAGTGCGGCCCTCCCTGCCATGTATAGATCCCAGAACCTTTTTTCTGTAGGCCATTTATTCTAACACTACTCTGCAAGGAAGAATAAAATCTAAGTCCAGCTCAAGAGTGTCTACCACACCTTTGTTAAGACACAATGAAAACTTTGAATATTGCCAGTGAGATTTAAAAAAATATGTGCACCCTCTTACAACTCCTATAGAAAATCTGCTAAGAAATCACATAGTTCTTTATTTCCTTTCTCTCCCCTTCCCCTTGGCTTCTCTCTGTGCTCGGTCTCCCCAGTGATTGGCTTTGGAAAGCATCCTGAGTTTGCAAATGACAAAGCAAGTTCCCACGCACGGGCCATGACGTGTCATCACACAACTGAAGACGAGCTGGTCATCCCGTGAACCATTGTGCTTGTTGGAGTCCCGCTGATGGCATTGAAGATGTGAAGGGAATTCGGTAACACGCTCGTCTTCTCCTCCAGGGGGCAGATCTTGAGGCCAGAAACACAATGTTACTGAGTGTAAGGGAACGTTACCATGTATGACACAATGTTGCCATTGCCACGTGTACTACAACGTTACCAAGTGTAACAAAATGTTACAGAGTGTAAGGCAAGGTTTCCACTGTACAATGTCACTGAGTGTAAGGACACAAACAGATATTTCTCAAAGCACTGCACCCACATCACACACACTAATCATCATCTGAGACTCACTCCAACACGTGAGTGATGTGCACCCAGAAAGCCTGGCTGGTGGTCTGCAGAGGGAGACTCAGCTTATCTAGCGAATGACTGTTTTCAGGTAAGGATTATAAGGAGAAAGTCAAGAACAGCACATTTTGTTTCCTTTACAAGCTAGTGAACCGACAGCCTTCTACACACCAGGTCATAAGGCAACTTGAGGTCTACTTACATGTGCTTGACTGGGACACAAACCTAAAGGCTTGAAATAGCCTTTAAAAATGAATTTGGAGCATTTGTGTTTCTCTCCTGCCTCCTTTTCTCAGGGTCTTACAGACCTCGTCTTGGGGGAGGTTGGCTACCCCTCTGACCCTGACCAAGTGTCCTTCCATGCCCAGTGGTGCCTGGAAGGATCTGAGCGTAGGTCTTTACCTCCAGCAGAGGCTCCCCTGGAAACACCAAAAGCAAGTCTACCCCCACCACGGCCCTTCAGGGGTTCAGAGGGGCCCAGTCTTCCTAGTTGTTGGCATAATGGGGAGTTCAGGGTGAAGTGGAGAGCAAGCACGTTACATTTCCCTGTACTTTGGGAGCTGAACGGTTTCAACCCTTGAGCTCTTCCTACTTTCATCCGTCTCTAGTGCTCAATGCCAGCACCCACTGATTGAACGCTCCGTTCATAGGAATCTGGAGGCTCCACAGAAAAGATCTCAAGTTTTCCCCCAAATTGGTTCCCATGAGTCCCTTCTGTTCTGCTTAATTATTCAGACATTCATTTCTCAAATTGTTTCAATTTTTTTCTACTTTTTTTTTTTTTTTTTTTTTTTGAGATGGAGTCTCGCTCGCTCTGTCGCCCAGGTTGGAGTGCAATGGCCTGATCTTGGTTCCTTGTAGCCTCCACCTCCCAGGTTCCAGCAATTCTCCTGCCTCAGCCTCCCGAGTAGCTGAGACTACTGGCATGCACCACTATGCCCAGCTAATTTTTGTACTTTTTAGTAGAGATAGGGTTTCACCATGTTGGCCAGGCTTGTCTTGAATTCCTGACCTCAGGTGATCCACCTGCCTCTTCCTCCCAAAGTGCTGGGATTACAGGCGTGAGCCATGACGCCTGGCTTCTACTTTTAAAAATGTCCAGAGGTGCTTTCCTCTGCCCATGTACTGCCATTATGCCAATGTCTGCAGCTGCTCAAACTGAAAAATGTAATAGCTTTTTCTGAGTCAGATTATCAGAAAAATAAAATTAAAAAATGACATTACCATCCCAGCTGAACGTGTTAGCATGGAGGAGAAAAAAAGCAAGTGAGTTAAAGCTCACACACTGGCATTCGTTTCCTGCAATGAAAATGTCCTAAGTGAACCGTCAGGGGAGAGGACAGCGGCCACAAATGACCCTGGCTTCCACTGTGCCAGAAGGAAGGACGGTCATGGAGGGACCAGACAGAGGAGTTCAGGTATCAAGGTGCTAATGTCAGTTATGAAGATGGGACAGTGCCTTGGACAAACCCCTCACAAAACAACAATGTGGATGCTGCTGTAGGCATTCCCTGGGCACTAGTCACCTCTGTGACGACTGAGCCCACACATGGAATTTGACTGAAGAAACCCAAAGGAAGGAGATAATGGCAAAGTAATCAGGGAAGATGCCCGTGATGACCAGGACCTTCCAGGAAGACTCTGCTGGGGGCCAAGGTTGGCTGTGCACAGTCAAAAATTGAATCGCCCATATTTTTAAATGGCAAAAACATTGAATGCAACAGACAATTCTTAAACCAGTTGGCAAGTCCTGCTTTTTTCAAAGGATTAGAGGAATAAAGTTGTAAGAACAGTGGATATTTTTGAGTGAGTTTTTCCTTTCTTTTCTTTTTGGCTACACAGGGGTGGGGAGAGAGAAAGCTTAGAGAACCTGTCCACCTCTTAGAGCCTCGCGGAGGCGGGCCTGCTCTCCCCACTTGCTGTAGATAACAGCCTATGGGCAATCTGCTAGCTGTTCCCATATGTCCTGGGGCCAGAGCATGGCAGGAGTGTGGTATGCTACATTCTCCTTCAGAGGTCACAGTTCTGGAAGGAGATCAGGCGGTCTAGGTCATTACAGGGTGCGCTTGAGACCCCTAACCAAGAACTCCAAGCTGTTGGCGCCAGTGTGGAACTTACCTGCTCATGCATGATTTCAGAAAGCTCTTTCGCCATTTCCCTGTAGTTGGCTTTCATTTCTTCCTGATACTCTAGCTGGTCTTCTTTAATCAGACGTTCATTTACTGCTAAGGCTTGACCGCAAGCTTCCACAAACTGCCTGGAATGGTACAGGTGGGGAAAACAAAGGCACACAGAGGACAAGGCATGAGTCCAACCAGCAGCATCTCTTTCCGAATGGACACGGAAATGACCAACACTTGAAGAGAAAAAGATGTTTTCAGTGAGCTTTACCTGAAGACTTCCTTCAGTAACTTCACTTTATTGTCGGGATATCGCTTTGTGTTTGTGTCATCTAAGAAAGCTCGTGCATATGCCAGTGGGCCAGCGTTGACCTGGAGAAAGCAAAGAGTTCCAATTGCATTAGGGAGAAAATTACCACAATCATTGGTTCAGCTTCTGTTTGCAGGGACTAAAAAGCCGGTTTGCATGAGCTAGTCACAATCCCTGCCTTCCAGGAACTTAAGCCTGAAAGGAAACCATCAAGCTCACTCTGTTACACATCGCTTGATTCCATGACCTCAGTCATCCTCAGGGCACTTGTGATGATGGCTTATTTTATGTAAGAAGAAATCAATGCTTGGGAAACTTAGGGGCCTGTTCAAATTTGAACAGCCAATAAGCAAAACACTAGAGATCACAGCCCAGGTCTTCCAACTCCAGGTCAAGAATTTCTACTTCCAAGGTGTTTAGCCACTGGGATTTGCGCTGTGCTACACTGAAGTAAAAGGCCAATTTGATGAATTCAGTGAGAAATGGAAAAATATAGTAAATATTCCGGTTTTTAAAAACCAACTGTTCATTTCATTGAGTTGCGTAGACAGCCACGGGGATGACGTGCACATTTGAGGTAAGCTGGAGAGCCAGATGTCAGGAGCAGACAGCAGGGTGACTGAACCAGAACTCTGCATCCCCCTTTCAAGTAGCTAAGAAGAGTCTGCTGATTTTGGATATGTAAGAAAAGATAAGAATGTGGTGAGAAAGAAGGTTGGACACACTGGGATGGGAAGAAGAAATGTTCCAGGCATCTGAGGCAGCCTGAGAAAGAACGTGACTATGTGATCATTGGATGGTATTTCCCGGAAGTTCTGGTGAGCTTAGAAGGAATTAGGGAGAGCGGTCCACGTGTGGTTCTGATCCACGGTGTGCAGCACTTGTCTAGCAATGGCAGGAAAACTGAGCCACAGGAACTCACACCAGATGTGGGGAGACAAGAGGGTTCTAGGCACAGTGGTCAGGGGAGGGCCTCTGAGTCAGCAATTAACAGCCCAAGGTGTGTGAGGGCAGAACTCAGCACCAGGCTGGTGTGTGTGGGGAACCGTATCAATCACCTGAAGATGACCCAAATGACTGATGGTCTAAGATGATACAAGACGGTCCATATTTGAAGAAGACAGAAAGAGGAAGGCTGTTGAGACTCCATAAGGCCTAATAACAAGATCTTGGCGTGCAATGCCAAGAAGCTCCACAGAGGGCTCTGCCCAGTAAAGCTGCAGTGCCAGTGAGCTGCTTGATGAAACGATGACAGAAATAAGCAAATAAAATGATAAAGTTAATTTCCTCTGGCTGGAACTTTGTTACCTTGGTAGGTACGAGTATAAACTTTATCTCCTCATTTCAACATGGAATTTCTTGCTGTTAAAGATAACTGGGAATTTTATAAAACGCTAAGGTTGCCATCAAATTAGCAGGGCATACTGTGCCTTTTAGAAAGTTCAATGGGCCAGGCCAGGCGAAGTGGCTCACGCCTGTAATCCCAGCACTATGGGAGGCCAAGGTGGGTGGATCACCTGATGTCGGGAGTTCAAGACCAGCCTGACCAACATGGAGAAACCCCATCTCTACTAAAAATACAAAATTAGTCAGGCATGGTGACGCATGCCTCTAATCCCAGCTACTAGGGTGGTTGAGGCAGGAGAATCGCTTGAGCCTGGGAGGCAGAGGTTGCGGTGAGCCGAGATGTGCCATTGCCTGGGCAATAAGAGTGAAACTCCATCTCAAAAAAAAACAGAAAGAAAGAAAGTGCAATGGTCCAGCCCTACCCTGGACTGGTGCCACTCCTTTCCAGTGGCCTTTCCATAGGGGCTGGATGTTCCCAGATCATGATGATTGAGTGCTTTTGTTTTTAGCTACAGAAAATTGTGGCCTCTGGCCCTGTTATGTAATCACTGATGTTGCTGGAATACCTATGTTCACTTGCTACTTATTTTGGTACATACGTCCTTGAGACTATAAGGAGAGAGATTAAAAACAGCTGTAAATACTTTTATGGTGAATGACACTTACAAACATGTTAGGCAAACCACTCATGGTTATTTAGTGTGGATCTGATGGGAAGTTGACAAAATAGAATTTCAGAAAATGACCAAAACCTATGTATTATAATCTACATGTAATTTTCATAAGCATACCCTTCTTGTAAGATGAAACAATCGGTTACACATATACATATATACACACATATATACACACACATATATACACACACATCTACACACATATACATATATACACACATATGCATACATACACACATATACATATATACACATATACATATATAACATATACACATATCTACATATATACACATATACATACACACATATATACATATACGCACATATACACACATATATACACACATCTACACATATATACACATATGCATACATACACATACATACACACATATACATATATACACATATACATATATAACATATATACATACACACATATACATATATACACATATACACATATCTACATATATACACATATACATACACACACATATATACACATATACATATATACACACATATACCTACACACATATACATATATACACATATACACATATACACACAGATACACATAGATACGCACATACATATTCATATATACACACACATACATATATACACATATACATACACACACATATATACACACATATACATATACACACATATGTATACACATATACATATATATACACATATACATATATACGCACATATACATATATACACATATACATATATATATATATATAAATATGCGCTTGAACTATTTATATACACTTAAAAATGCCAAGAAAGCAAGAGTCATACTTGTTACTGGAGGGAAGTGATTTAACTTTTAGCAATCAACTAGGAAATCATATAAGTAAGGTAACTTTTTAAAAACCTCTTACTAAAGTATAACATACAACGGGAAAGTGCATATATCACAAGTGTGAAGCTTGATGAATTTTCACAAACTGAACATATATATTAGTATCTAGATCAAAGATGACCTTTTCAATAAAGGGTGTATATCACTTGGAAGGACATGTGGAAAAACGATATCTTGACCCTCACGCTATAACATATACAAAAATCAATTTCAGATGGACTGCAGACCTAAATGTGGATGCTGAACAAAGGAGGAAAACATAGGAAAGCATCTTGGAAATCATGGAGTAGACACAGATTTCTTAAAGAGAACATGCTACCAGTAAAGAAAAAATTGATTGGGCTATATTAAAATAATGAATTTGTTAATCAAAAGATATCATTAAGAAAGTAAAACTTAAGGTACTTTTTTGGATACAATTTTCGTGGCAAACAGAAAACACAGTTTTCTAGGAAAACCTACCGCTCTCTACTCTTCCTTGTATTTAGAAGAGTCTTGATGTTCTAATTGGGCACCCAGAATTCCCCAAATACTGACAGATCAGGGCTGTGTATGGAGATCTGGCTCTTGTCCCCCACAGGCAGCCTAGTCAGTCCTCAGGGCTGGGGGTCCTGAGGCTTCCTCCCCCTGTGATACCAGGAGAAATGTCACAGCTGATGGGGTAAGGGAACAGGGATCACTTGGTAAGCCGAGGCTCTCAAGTAGGCCTTGTTGGTGGAAATGACTCTCAAGTCACCCAGGGGCAAGGGCTTCCCCTGCTGCCTTTGGCCTGCTGTGTCTGGCTCACCTGAACACTCACGCTGCCCTGGAGTTTGAGCTGCAGTTTGATCATGTCCACCTCGGCCGAGGAGCACAGCTGCCGGAGCTCCGCCACCTTCTTACTCATCTCGTCAATGGCCACCTCGATGGGGTTCAGGTCAGTGTGGTGCTGGTACATGACCGGGATGCGCTTCTTCACGTAAGGGAAGCAGTGTATGGCTACAGAGGATGAGAGAGTTACCCCACAGTTCGCACGCACTTTAGTGTTATTGAGGTGATTATTAGAAGTGATTGTTGTAGATGCCATTATTGCTTACATTTTAAAAATAAGGAGCCCAAAGCTTGCCGAAGGCACATACTAGTACTTGGTGGAGCTAGAATACTATCTTCCTTTACAATCGTGTAGCTCATAAAGTCAAGAGAGTTGGGTCCTTGTTATCCCTTTAATGTGACACGTGTGTCTTTAAATAAATCATGTTATCATTCCCCACTCAATTTTCTCATACAAGATGCCCTACCTTCCTTGGAAGCTCTGAGGTCTGAACGAGTTAGTGGATATAAGATGACTTTGACAACATAAAAAGACTGAACAATTCTGAGATACTATGTAACAGATTAAGTCCAGAAAATAGTTCCATAACAAATCCTAGAGAAAATCCATTTTTTCCATAGAATAACTTTGAATCACATGCTAAATTTGAATACATCTGAGAAATCAGTAGAAAATAACAAATAAGAATATATTCCTGGGTGGACACGGTGCTCACACCTGTGATCCCAGCATTTCGGGGGGCCAAGGCCAGTAGATCACTTGAGCCCAGGACTTTGAGACCAGCCTGGGCCACATGGCAAAACCCTGTCTAATTTTGTAGAAAACACAAAACTAAGCTGGGCGTGGTAGTGTGCGCCTGTAGTCCCAGCTACTGTGAAGGTTGACATGGGAGGAACACTTGAGCCTGGGAGGTCAAGACTGCAGTGAGCTGTGATTGCGCCACTGCACTCCAGCCTGGGCTACAGAGTGAGAGCCTCTCTAAAAAAAGAAAACAAACCCACCCCTTCCCCCAAGCCCAAACCAAAGAAACACAAAGAATGTATTCCTAAGCAAAACATTTCATGAACCAGAAATTCAGAAACCTTTGGAGCTGTAGTACTATACCTGGGGACCTACTTACAGCAATAAATAAGAAATAAAAACAAAAATATTTACTTTTTCATATATATATATATATTTTTTTTTTTTTTTTTTTGAGACAGAGTCTCATTCTATTGTCCAGGCTGGAGTGCAGCGATGTGGTATCAGCCCACTGCAACCTCTGCCACCAGGTTCAAGCAATTCTCCTGCCTCAGCCTCCCAAGTAGCTGGGATTACAGGTGCCTGCCACTGTACCTGGCTATTTTTTGTATTTTTAGTAGAGACAGGGTTTCACCATCTTGGCCAGGCTGGTCTTGAACTTCTGACCTTGTGATCCACCTGCCTTGGCCTCCCAAAGTGCTGGGATTACAGGTGTGAGCCGCCGCACCCAGCCTCTTATATATATTTCAACCAAAAAAAATCTGATTGTTTTCCTTTATCGTAATAAGATACCTAAACATCAACACAAAGGTGTTAATTAAAAAATGAACAGAAAAACAGCAGGTTCTGATTTGGTCTGTTTCACATTTCTTACTGCTCTATATAGTATAGAGATATCTGTAATATTCCCACTTGCCATATATTTACTAATAGACATGTAGATATGTTCTTAAAAGCTTATTATTTTTTGTAAACAAGCAAAAGTCAGATGGGCGTGTTCCTGGTCTCTATCTAGCAAGTGGTTAGGGAAGAGTTTAACTGGGAAGGACTCATCACAGGATGGGAAACAGGGCCAGCCCCTGTGAAACACAGAGTTCTGATGGGCCACCCAACATCTGGACAAAGGCAGAAAAAATGTCCACCCTGAGACAACCTCATTTGTCACATACTTAAAGGCCTGTTGCCTTTCCACGTTTTATCTGGGAATGGTGAAGGGTTCCTGACTTGGTTTCACAGGTTTTAAATGGTAGCACTGGGGATCCATAAAGCTCCCTGGTAGGATGGTGAGGATGATGAGGACTTAGCCTCGGCCTTGATGCTCCCTAGCCAGGGAGGCGGCACTGCCAGAGGCCTGCTTGCATTTGGACAGAGGGCTGTGCTTCAGGGAGGAGTGGGACTGCCTTCCTGTTTCTGAGGAAGGAGCTCAACCCTGGTTCCCAGTCTCCTTTTGCTTTGCCTGGAACAGAGATGACATTCCATCGTGGGCATATTTGCTCATGTGGGTACTGTTTATCGTCTGTCTAGAATGCCAGCTGCATGGGCACACAGATGTCTGTTTCATTAGTGTGCCAAGTGGGAGCATGATCAGTGTGCCATACATTTTGTTGAATGAATGAATGCATTACTGCCCAAATGACTGCATGAGAGTCCAAATTGGCTCTGGAAAGTGGACAATTAGGCGACCGACTGAGCCAGCCCTTTAGGGGGGACGGGGAAGGTCCAGTGATGAGTATGGTGACTGCTACTCTGTGTGTCTTGAACAGAAGGTGGGGAGCAGGAGGCTAACCCAGGTGGGAATCTGGGCAAGATTTGGAAGACTCTGGAACAGTGACCAGGAAAAAAGTTCCTTGGCAGAAGGTCCATGAAAGAAATGGGGGAGGCTTCTCCCCACCCCGGTTCTTTGGGACAAGCTCAGAAATTTCCACTGAAGGAGGATGAAGGGTGATCATGAGGTTTTCAAGTGATTGCACAGTTACAGTCAGGCAACTGGGAACTATCCAGGAAGGTGAGCCTTTTCCTAGGGCGGGGCGGGGGGGCAGGGAAGTCTAGGGCTCCCTTTGATCTTTGGAATGCCAAAGGTCAGGTACAAAGCAATGCAATGAAAGAGGAACCTGAGGGGTTAATAACTTGAGGGAAAACCCTCAGTCCAGCCTTCAGAACACTCTAGTGTGTGTATCTTTAACTACAGGCTGATACAGAGTTTACATGTTTTCAGTGGCATTTTTATAACCTTTTCTCTAAATCTTCACACAGCCCAGTAACTACCATTTTGACATTTTGAGATCTCTCAGGGCAAAACTGGCACCTTTTCTTTGGATGTTCTGTTCAACTAGAATTCCCTTTAGCTCATCACCCCCAAGCAGCTCAACAGCGGATGAAATCTAGCAAAAAAAAAGCAGCACATTCTTTCCCCTGCTGCTTACTATTTACAAAGTTAAGACAATATAACGAGATGGGTGTCCTAACCCGCATTTTACAGATGAGGAAACTAAGGCACAGACAAGAAGAGTGACCTGCCCAAGGTCACACAGTGAGGCTGTGACACAGGCCTACAGGAACCCCAGGACAGCCTCGCTGCATCCGCCTTCTCAGCTCACAGCTGCAGATGGCAATCCCCAAGTCAACAACACAGGTGTCTGCCCCACCTCTCTCTGCAGCACACTCTCTGTCCCCTTGTTCCTGCAGATATGGAAAGCTGCTCATGTGCTTTATCTAATCTAGTCTCTAACAAAATGGTGAACTGTAACCCTGGAGAAATGTGCCCTGGGAAAACAGCCTATCGTAATGAATGTTTATGAATCAGTATGCTGCCTTAACAATAACCATAATAAAAAATCCTGACTGTGACTCAGCAGTGAACTAGTTTTATTGAAGGCAGCAGTTCTCAAATCTGAGTGTGCACCAGGATCGCTGGGAGGGCCTGTTGAACACAAGTAGCTGGACCTCGCCCCTAGAGTTTCTGATCCAGTGGTTTCAGAGGTGGGGCCCTGGAACTTTCATCTCTAACAAGTTCCCTGGGGATGCTGATGCTGCTGGTTCTGGACCAACCTTTGGTAACCACTGATCTAAAGGAACAGAAGGAAAGTCATCACAGCTGAACCATAAACACTGTCAGCTAGTGATTCCCATAAAATGATTCCATCTTGAAGTGCAGTTATCTCGATTAATGAGAATTTGCTACTGATGTATGCATTAAAAAAATTAATTATTTGGGGTGAGGTGATGTTTGTGAGAACAATATTATTTGTGCTTTATAAATGCTATCTCCTTATTTTAAAAGCAGGAGTAGGGACACTTTAAGAACACAGTTTTTTTTCTTTTTTTGAGATGGAGTCTCCCTCTGCCACCCAGGCTAGAGTGCAGTGGCATGATCTCAGCTCACTACCACCTTCACCTTCCAGGTTCAAGCAATTCTCCTGCCTCAGCCTCCCGAGTAGCTGGGATTACAGGCACATGCCACCACGCCTGGCTAATTGTTTTATATTTTTAGTAGAGGCAGGGTTTCACCATGTTGGCCAAGCTGGTCTTGAACTCCTGACCTCAAGTGATCCTCCCACCTCAGCCTCCCAAAGTGCTGGGATTACAGGTGTGAGCCACCGCAGCTGGCCTTTCAAAAAATCTTTTATCTAATTTCCTTCATAGGGAGTGTGAAAAGCTCCCTGCAATATGCTGTCCTGGGCTAATTTATAATAACCTGTATTTTTTTTTGGTTACAGCCTTATTTAGATATAAACCCCATGTCATCCAATCTGTCCCTTTAAAGGGTACACTTCACTGATGAGAGCTGATAAGCACCTGGGTGCAGCATCTTCACAGCGCTCCTTCTGCTTATTATGACAATGCAAATTATCATCCAGACAGAAACTCCACAACCCCAGCTTCCAGGAAGCAGGCCCTTTCCTGGTCTGATTTAACTAGGGCCACTCTTTTGAAGACGTGGTAGAAACGGACACACCCAGCATTCCGAACAGCCCTCTCACTGATGTTTCTTGGTGAGGAAAGCATTTTATGTTAGATTACCCCAGTGATGGCACTGATTCTAACTAGGCATGGCTGGGTCAAGCTCTCCCACGGAAGGTAAAAATCACCCCAAGATGACTAAATACTTGCCAGGGACTGGGAACTGATGCAAAACACATTTCCCAGATGGGTTATCACTGGCTAAACAGTGCCAAAGGGATCAGTGAAAACCGCCTAAGCTGAACTCAAGGACAGCCACTGAATACAGTGAGCTTTCCGGTAGAGGAGGCATTCAAGTGGCAGCTGGCCAGCTCCCATGGGCAATGAGGTGGGTTGATCCAGGCTCACATCCCATTTACCCACAGCCTGAAACTGCTGAGCAGGTCCAAGCTAGAACCTGAGACAGGTGTGTGAGATGGGTCTCTACTTGTGAGGAGATCCAGGACTGGGTTTGGCTGCTGGACCTGGAGTCCACAGTCACCTTACATCGTGTGCAAAAGCATCTGGGCACTTAAGTCCAGCCATTTTCATCAGATTCTCAGAAGAGTAAGTGACCTTATATCGGATATGAACTTTTGGTCTTGTGGAAGAAGGAAGTGTAAACAGATAAACAGAAACGTCCCAAGGATTCAAAGTAAGCACTAGGTAAATGTGAAGCTGAAACGGGGATGGCTAACTGAGCTTGAAAGGTCCTTCCAGTCCTGAGGCTTTCGAAGCCCTCTGGACAGCTCTTGGGCGGGGCGTCTGGGTTGCAGACGTGGCTCCAGGGCCATACCTGTGAGGATGGTGCGCCGTTTGCACTGCTCTTCCACCCCGCCCTGCCTCTTCCCGGTCTGCGTAAACGGCATTTCAAACATGAAGCGGCGGATGTTGTGGGATCTCTCAAACTCTGTTTTCCTTTCTTGTAACTCTTTTTCATCAAAGAATGGGATGACGTGAGTCACCTGGATATACGCATACTTGGAATCCAGATCCTTAGGGTTGACCTTTAATTGAAACAGCACAATGGTAGATTGGTGCTCCATGAAGGAATCTCTCAGTCCTTACCTAAGTGATATTTCCCAGCTTTTTATTAGTAAATATACCGGAAAAAAGAGTACAACAAACAGCCACATATCCACCACCTGGATCAACAACTGTTAGCAGTTTGCTATATGTTTCAAACATACACACGCAGACATACAGACTTCTTTTTTCAGTGGAACCATTTCAAAGTAAGTGGTACACGTCATGATACTACAGTCAACTTCTAAAAATGAAGACATTCGCTTCTGTAACCACAATACATTATCATGCCTACCCAAATGAACACTCATTCCCTAATACCCTCCAAAACCCAGTCTACAGTAACATTTTCTCAAATGTCTCCAGAATGTTATAGGTACTTGTGTTTGAATCAGAATCTAATCAACAATCACACTTTACATTTAGTTGTTACGTCCCTAGTCTTGTTTAATTTAGAAGAATTCCCTACCATTCATTTTTTCCATGACATTGAATTTTTTAAAGAAACCATGCTGGGTTTTTTATTGAATGACCTCCAGTCTGGGATTTCTCTGTTTCTTAAACTGCATTTTTAATATATTTGGCTTAGAGAGGCAAATGTTTATTTTAGGAATAATGTCTGCAAGTTAGGCCCCCAAATTATCATTAATCTATAGGCAGCTGAGATTCGATGGAAACAGCTGCAGATTAGTTAACTTAATACAGGTACAGACTAATCTAGACGAATCTAATGATAAATTTATTTCCCATTTAACACACGAATGCTTTAAAAACCAGGTTGCTAGAATTTGTGGCACTCTCATTTCTGTGACATGATAGAAAATTAAACAGGCATTTTCTATGCAGAAACAAAAGCTGATTTATTAGGAAGATGAATCAATTTTGCACATTTTAATTGGATTTAACCTTCTAGAGCAAGAAAAAGGGACAGAAATGACTCTGCAGAGAATATGGAGACCACACTGTTATAAGGCAGGCAAGTGAATGAGAACTGTTCTCAAAACAGAGATGACTGTGAAGAAAAATGAAAAACAGCAGAAAAGTGCCTTAAACTTTAGAAGTTAAGAAAATACATGAAGTCCTAGAAAGTTACTATTTGGGCCAGACTCGGTGGCTCACTCCTGTAATCCCAGCACTTTGCGAGGCCGAGGAAGGCAGATCACCTGAGGGTGGGAGTTTGAGACCAGCCTGGACAACATGGTGAAACCCTTTCTCTATCAAAAATACAAACTTTAGCCACATGTGGTGTTGCGCTCCTGTAATCCCAGCTACTTGGGAGGCTGGGCATGAGAATCTCTTGAACCTGAGAGGTAGAGATTGCAGTGAGCCGAGATTGCGCCCCTGCACTCCACAGGGATGACAGAGCGAGACTCTGTCTCAAAAAAAAGAGAGTAATTATTTGTATTTTAGAAAAAGCCCTTTGGCTATTCATTCTGATTGTATCCAGCCTATGAAAACTTCACTCTCTTTAGCAGAAAGAATGGAAAGGGAGTGGGAGTGAAATGTCTTGCCCATGTTTCAGTGGTGCTTCCTCACGCTTCGCTTTCTGGGTTGGACGTGTGTTCAGTACAGGAACGGAGAACTGGTGCTCGATGGGGAGATGGTGCAGTAACTCAGCTGCTGCCTCATATTTAAAGCGTTAGGAGAATGACTGAGAACCTGGAGAAAAGGCTGTCACGTTAAAGTAACACTTGATCCAGACAAAGGTTTCAGTTTCAGAGAAAGAGGCAAATTGGACCAGAGTAATCTGGTCTATGAAGTAAGAGGCTCACAGTAAGATTGTGCTGAGGCTTTTGGTGAAAAACGGACCCACATGTATTCATCTTTTTCCTTTGTGCAACTCTTTAAAATGACAAGAATTAACATGCACGGACCAAGGGAAGGGACAGAAGAAAGCAGTGGAGGAGAGATGTTAACGAATTTTTGGAGGACAGGCACATGGAGGCATCCTGCCAGAGAAACCTAATCTGTGTTCCCATGAGGCAGGTAACAGAAGTGAGTCAGTGCAGCCCCCAGCAGCCAGCGGAGGCTAACCCTCCAAGCCCATAGGATGCGAGAGACTGAGCGAGACGGAGGGCACAAAATGGGGCAAGTGGCCTGAAGTCTCCATCTGGAGTCGGGAATTCCAGGTTCCCTTCTTTGTTCCACCGCACAAGAGAGCAGAGGTCATTCTCTGAAAACACTGAAACTGGTCAGGACAAATGCTGAGCAAGTCCACTAGGCTCAGTGCAATGCGGGGCCAAGGTACAGAGTGGGCAAGGGCAGATACTCCTGCATCTGGAATCCAGCAATCAGATGTTTATCCCTCCCCTGCTCCCTCCCCAGCTGGGAGGGAGAACTGAGGATTCTTCTCTGGAGAAAATGATGGGTCCCAAAGAAACAGATTCCAGATACTGAGGACTCCAAAGGAGGGCTCAGGAAAGACAAGTGAGACAGGAGGTTGGTAGGACTGGTTTTGCAAGGTATAGGCCACAAAGACCCCACTGATAAAACAAGGTGTGGCAAAGAAGCTGGCTAAAACCTATCAAAACCAAGATGGCAATGAAAGCGACCTCTGGTTTTCCTCACTGCTCATTATACACTAATTATAATGCATTACCATAATAAAATACACTCCCACAGCACCACAATGCCTAGCCAACACCTGGAAGTTACTTAATACGATCCGAAGGGAGGAGAGCCCTCAGTTCAGGGAATTCTCTGCCCCTTTCCTGGAAATCTCATGAATAATCCACTTCATGTTTAGCATCTAATCAAGAAATAATCCGAAGTTTACTCAGTCAAGCAGTGCATGGCTCTGCTCTGCCTGTGGAGGAGCCATTCTCTTATTCCTTTACTTTCGTATTAAACTTGCTTTTACTTTACTCTGTCAGCTTGCTCTTGAATTCCTTCTGTGCAAAGCCAAGAACCCACATGGACTTCCAGGCCGAACCCCAATTCTGGGGTTCACCCTGTGACTAAGGGAACTAAGGATCTGTCCAAAATGGTGCCCTTAGGAAGAGGCAGCGCTCATCACCGGTGAGAGCGGAGGAAGAGGAGGTGCATTTGTAACACAAAGAACAGGAACACTATCTTTGCCTGCATTTCAGGAAGCAGAGGGAGACTTGGCCACCTGGAGATGTCCTGAGGAGGGCGGGACACACAAAGGTACAAGACAAATGTGCAAGTTTTAAAAGGGCCTTCACGAGAGCAAAATGCCAGAAGACAGCCTCTCCAAGCAGAAAGTGATCGCCATTCCCACAGTCACCCTGCCGGTGAGTTCATTCCTTGGTCTGTGCATGAGCCCATTTGCCCATCCGCTTGTCTGTTTACCTGTTCGTACATCCAGCCATCAGTGACAGAGTGTCAAGTCATGTGCTAGTGCAGGAGAGAGGTGCAGTGAGTAGCAGAGCCTTGGGCCCTAGTCTGTCCAAACAGAGTTTCCAAATAGCTGGACTAAAAACGGCATATCCCATCAGATGTTAATTATTTTGTAAAATTAGATGTTTTAAGAATTAGGCGATGACGATTTTCTTAACGTCAAGCATGTAACGGAAAGCACTAAAGGTACTAAGAAGAAAATACACCTGCCACTCCTGGCCAACCATCCTTAATTATGTTTCTTGAGTTTTTTTCTATGTACACTTATAAATATATAATATGTACTCAATCACAACATTACATTGCTATGATACTTATGCAAACATGGTCATACCTTGCCAGAATCCTGTATCATTTTGACATTTTCAGAACCAAATTTATCGGAGTACAGTTTAAGGAGTCTCTGAGAAATTTCGGACAGAGGTGTGAGTTTGGGCTCCTTGTAAATATACTCCTTTCCGTCTTCATCTTCAAAGAATCCCTGTGACATAAAGCACAATTAGCGCTATCCCTGAATGTAAGCCCAAGGCTTACCATCTAGGAAGGGTTTTTTGTTACAAGGGTAAAAAAAAAAAAAAAAAGGAATGAGTCTAAAAATCATACGTAAACAGGTTTTCTGAATGAGAAAGAAAATAATAACATGAAGTCTAGGTGCAAAGATAAAGGAAAAACACAAGATTGCAAACTTATTCAAGAATGCAGTCATTAAGTGTTGAGCGAAATGAGAAATTTTGGATACAAGACTGTGCTGACCTAGGGAAGTGTAGTGATGGGAGTCAAGCCTGTTTCACTTTCCCAAGAAGCAGAGCTCACTAGAGAATGATCAGCAGCCCGCGAAGGCAGGCTTGGAAGTGCACACGCCTCCCTTCTCCTGACAGCACCCATGCACACAGGATTTTCCAGCATGAACTGAAGCATTCGGGGGTCTGGAGTAGGTTTGGTAAAAGTTATGTACAGCTTGTATAAATTGTATTTTGCTTTACCGATGAGAAAAACATATTAAAGACCTGTAGCTCAGTATCACAAAGTATTTTCATATTACCGGTTGCCATCTGGTTTAGCACCATCTATGTTTGACTACAAGGCTTAGAATTGCATGGGAAGTGAAAAAGGTTGAAAACTAAAAAGTTCAACTGGGGTTAATGTTTAAAACACATTTTAAAAAAGTTTCTCATCTAAATTAAGCAAGAGAAAATGGTGGACAAAACAGTAAAAAAAAAAAAAAATGCAGGCTAGCATGAAACAAAAAACATCCACATCAAACTAGGAGTTTAGATGCAGTCATTTTGCTATATTACTTGCTTTTTAGGCATTTACTGTAATTACCTCCACATCTGTTTCACTGTCTGTAAACTGGTATTGCTATAAAGTTATAAAAGACAATAACAGAATAAATTGAAGGTTATATAAAGCTCATAGAAAACCACACACCCTAAATAAATGTATTATAATTTACACCACTTAATAATGTTAGAGGCTCAAAGGTTAAAATTTAAGTTAAATTTAGACAAACCCTTTCATACAGGGTTTCTGAAATACTATAATAGTAAATATGCTTGTGGAGATATTATATTACAAAAGGTAAAGATGCACAGGCACAAAGGACACCTGAAAGTCTTGATTCTGGTTTAAAACATGCAATACAGATGTATGAGAAGACAGGTGATTTATTTCTGTAAATGGAATAAAATGTTAACTTTTTTGGAGTTTGTAATGACTAGACAGATATACATACAGACTTGAAAAGGAAACTTGCAAACCACACTGAAGTACCAAAGATGTCGCTAAGAATGTCTTATGGAGGAAGAACTTACCGCTGCCTTAAGAAAGTAACAAAGAAAAGACAGGAAGAAAGAAAAAAAGCAGAAAGTTTACTACTCAGGAAGATAGAATCATATGAAATATGACAAATTCATCAAATTAGCATTTACAGAAAGCAGAAAATTTATAAGATATAACTTTATTATATATATATATTTTTTAATATATATATTTCTTAAGGACTCAGGACAGTCTGCAGAATGGACAGGAGACTCACCTGCCCGAAGAAGGCTACCCGGAAGTAGGTCCCCAGAAGCCTGCGGCCCGAGTGCATGACCTCAGTCACTTTGCTGTAGGCCCGGTGCAGCGTGTCATACAGATGGGCCAGCCTCTGGAAAGCAGAACAAAGCCCATTTCTTCCCATGTGCAAATAGGAGAATTGATTTTAAAATAACAAATGTGATAATGGAGGCAAAAAGTTCTTGAACTTGAATAAAAATGCGCGTGCGCGCGCGCGCACACACACACACACACACACACACACACACACACATTTCGGCAGCACAACTTGTAGTGATTATTAATGAATGGTAACGTTTCCTACCCAAAGGCCAGCCCACATGTGAGGAGTCATCACATTTCCACATTATAGCAAGCAAATCCTGTTTTCTTTTTTTTTTTAGACGGAGTTTCACTCATGTTACCCAGGCTGGATTGCAATGGTGTGATCTCGGCTCACCGCAACCTCTGCCTCCTGGGTTCAGGCAATTCTCCTGCCTCAGCCTCCTGAGTAGCTGGGATTACAGGCACGCCCACCATGCTCAGCTAATTTTTTGTATTTTTAGTAGAGACGGGGTTTCACCATGTTGACCAGGTTGGTCTCGATCTCTCGACCTCGTGATCCACCCGCCTTGGCCTCCCAAAGTGCTGGGATTACAGGCTTGAGCCACCGTGCCCGGCCGCAAATCCTGTTTTCAAGTTAAGGGGCGATGTCAGAGATGGCTCTCCAATGTGATTCTTGGCCTTTGCTTTGCCTGCTCCATTTGATATGCCTATGGATGACCTCCCAAGCCCAGGAGGGCGGAAGGGACACCATTTTTCCATGCAGGTGTAATAAGAAAAAGTTATGAGAAAAGAGACACCTGGTGATCACAGAACTTTGTTTGTGGCAGCCTTTCAAAAGTGGGGTCCAGGTGGTTACCCTGCAGTTTGAGATGTGGGGGGTCTCCACAGAGGTGGGGCCCAGGTCTGGGTGATACCTCATGACCCTTTGGAGGTAGTGACTGGCCACCACCTTCAGCATATTGTGGAGGGTCAGAAACCCCCGCTCATCACTGGCCCGTGCCCTGCTTCCTCTCTTGCATATATGCAGGTGTGGGTATATGTCACAGTGTCAGACTCTCAAATACGAAAAAACACAAAGCCACTCCCATACCTCGAAATCCCTCCGCTTCTCATAAATGGGGATGATGAGTTTGTAGATGTCTGCGATGAGCTCATAGCGCTCAGCTTTCCAGAGTCCATCTGCACACTGCTCAAGGAGCTCCATCAGCACGTCCTGATCAAAGAGGTGGGCCATCAGCCAGAGAGGAGCATTGCAGGGAATGTGATATGGCACCCCTCGCAGAATGCATAAGTGCTAAGACCGCGGGGAGGAACTTTTCACAACAGACCACATGTGTCAACCCTCACTTTCACACTGGTAACAACATTCTTTTTTAGGGAGCCATTGTTTCAATCATCATGGTCACAGCAAAAACAAAAGAGGATCGCCCTACAACTGTGCAATAGATACGTACATGGAAACAGTGCTCATACCATCACAGGGCTCTCCATTTTTGTTCCTAGTTCTCTTAATAAATATCATCTAGCAATTTCTTTTTCTCTTCTGAGGAACAACGACAATGCTAAGACATGAATATTACTAAGCATGACTTTAACCCACATTAGAGGGATTTAGCAATGGAGTGTGGTGGGTACTATACCTGCTTCACCTTGGAAATTTCTACCAACTGAAGTTTGGGTAGTTACTCTGTCTCCTCTAAAGCCCTTGAACTTTACATGACCCATGGCTCAAGAACTGTGGCCTGGGCTTACACTAATCAGCACAAATCTATTTCCTGGCCACAGTCACTGCTTCATCATAGGTGGACATGTGACCTAAGCGGGCCAATGAGGGTGAATTTTAGGACCCTGGTCTGAAATTCTAGAAAATGCTCTCACCAGACTGCAGCTTGGATGAGCTAACATTCATCTCATGGCCACGGAAGTACCACGTCTGCCTAAGTACCAGAGTGAAGGGCCTCCCTTCTGCTGCCCAGCAAAGTGATCATGTCATGAATCACTCTGTTAAAGGTTTGGATTGATTGATGTTAATCTCTCCATGAAATTTCCTAGTGGGATCCAATACTTGACCTCCATTGTTTAAGCCCATGTTAGTGGGTTTCATTAATGATGCTGAATAAATTTTAATTTGTTATATATAGCATTGGTAAAGTGTCTATTCAAATCTTTTCCTCATTTTTCTACTGGGTTGCTTATTTTATTATTGGATTTTGAGAGGTCTTTATATACTCTAGATAAAAGTCCTTTACTAGACATGTGATTTGCAAGTATTTCTCCCAATCTGTAGTTTGTCTCTAGGTTCAAAATTTTTTAAAAAATTTATTTTAGCATTTATTTTGCTGGGTCTTGCTCTGTTGACTAAGCTGGGGTGCAGTGGCATGATCTTGGCTCACTGCAACTTCTGCCTCTCGAGTAGCTGGGCATGCACCACCACACCTGACTAATTTTTTGTATTTTTAGTAGAGATGGGGTAAGTAGAGACAGGGTTTTGCCGCGTTGGCAAGGCTGGTCTTAAACTCCTGCCCTCATGTGATTAGCCTTGGCCTCCCAAAGTGCTGGGATTACAGGCATGTGCCATAGTGCTCAGCCTAGCTTTAGGTTTTCTTAACAGTATCTTTTAAAGAGCGGAAGTTTTTAATTTTACAAAGTTTAATTTATCAAGTTTTTATTTTCTGGATTGTGCTTTATATGTTATATCTAACAAGTATTTATCTAACCCACGTTCACAAAGATTTTCTCCTATGTTTTCTTCTAAAAGTCTTATAATTTTACATTTCACATTTTAGACTATGACACATTTTGGGTTTTTAATGAAGTGTAAAGATTCTTTTTTTGCATATGTATATCCAATTGTTTCAACACCATTTGATGAAAGACTATGCTTTCTCTATTGGATTGCCTTTGAACCTCTGTCAAAAATTAACTGATGACGTGTGTGGGTCCATCTCTGGACTCTCTGTTTTGTTGCATTGATATATGTGTCTACCTTGTGCCAAACTATAGAATATTTTTTATTCTATTGTAAATAGCACTGTTTTTAAATTTTGCTGATTATTTTAAAGGAAACTGCTTTGTTTGAATAAGATTAACTATCATCTAGCTTATTTGTTTCTAAGAATTATATTAAATAATCATGAACTATATAGTAAAAACATAGTGTAAGAATGAGGAAGGCTGATTTTTGTATGCTAATCTATCCTGTGATCCTGCTAAACTGACTTACAAACAGTTTTAGTAGCTTCTTTTCCGAATTCTTTGGGATTTTCTCTTTACAACTATGTCTTATGTGAACACGGAAAGATTTATTTCTTTTTCTTGCCATACTACATTGGCTACAACCTCCAGCATGATACTGAATAGTCAGTCAAGCAGGTATTATGATCTTGTTTCCAATTGTAGGGGCAAAGCATTCAGTGTTTTACCATTAAATATGATGTCAGCTATAGGTTTTTTGTAGACAGTCTTTTTATTTTCAGATTAAGGAAGTTCCTTTCTATTCCTAATTTTTTTTTTTTAAATTACGAATAGATGTTAAATTTTGTCAAACACTCCTAATGCGTCTACTGAGATAATCATATGGCTTTTCCTATTTATTCTGTTAATATGATGAATTAATTTGACTGGCTTTTCAAATGTAGAGCCAACTATGCACTCCCAGAATAAACCCTATGTGGTCATGATGCATTTTTCTTTTTTATGTATTGCTAGACTCAACTTACTAATATTTTACTAAGGGTCTTACAGTTGCTTTTGAAACATGTTTATATCTTTCATAATACTGTAAATGAAGGGCAAGTCCTGTGTTTTTCATTATCAGCCCTAATGTTTCTCTACAGGCCTAATGCCTACAAAGTTTACAGATTCAAAGTAAAAAACATTTTTAAAGTAGTTGTGAATCAATTGGCCAGAAAACGCTATCTAAGCAGGACCATTTACCTTCCATTGTCGTATTTATAGCACACAAGTCATAAAAGTGTCGTTTGTGTGACTGAACTCTGTACCGTCCTTACTAAAACGTACATCAGTTTTCTCCTGCTTTTATTGCAGGTCTCATAAATGCACACACTAAAGCCAGATATATGTAGTAACCACCATAGCAGCAAAAGACACAGAAGAAATCAGAAAAGGTTTTAATATCAACTCTTTTCCTTTTTATCTATATTATAAAGATGTATGCCTTTTTTTTTTTTTTTTTTTGAGACAGAGTCTCATTCTGTTGCCCAGACTAGAATGCAGTGGTGCAATCTTGGCTCACTGCAACCTCCACCTCCTGGGCTGCCTCAGCCTTCCAAGTAGCTTGTATTACAGGCATGTGCCACCATGCCCAGCTAATTTTTATATTTTTAGTAGAGGCTAGGTTTCATCATATTGGCCAGGCTGGTCTCAAACTCCTAACTTCAAGTGATCCAACCACCTTGGCCGCCCAAAGTGCTGGGATTACAGGCGTGAGCCACTGCACCTGGGCAGATGAATGCCTTTCTTAGTTTTGTCTCAAATCTTTTCCAATAGACAATCTATCCATGCTAAGCATAACAAATTTTTGATTCATTTCATGTTTCTCTGATTATAAAAAGCTAGAAAAAGCATAAAAATTATCAATATAATAATATAAGCATAAAAATTATCAATTATCAATATATATTTTTTTAATATATTTGTAAAACCAGGGAATGTATTTTAGGTCTAACCTAAACTGGTGTTTGTGAAGATCACATAAAACTTTACCCATCACAATGGTCTGAAAACTGTAAATTCTGTATGTTAATTCACAGGCTAATTAAATAAGCCTGTTTTATTACAATCATCACTTTCTTTCTTTTTTGAGGTCTTACTCTGTTGCCGAGGCTGGAATCCAGTGGTGCAATGACCATGGTTCACTGCAGCCTTGACCTCCCAGGCTCAAGTGATCCTCCAGCCTCAGCCTCCTGAGTAGCTGGGACTACAGATACATGCCACCATGCCCAGATAAGTTTGTTTTAAACTTTTTTATACAGACGGTGTCTCCCTATGTTGCCCAGGCTGGTTTCAAACTCCTGAGCTCAAGCAATCCTCCAGTCTCTGCCTCCCGAAATGTTGGGATTACAGGTGTGAGCCACTGTGCCCAACCACAATCATCATTTCCTACTTTGTATTAATTAAACAAAAAACAAAACTTAGGCTTGTCACAGTGGCTCACGCCTATAATCCCAGCATGTTAGGAAAGCAAGGTGGGCAGATTGCTTGAGCTCAGGAGTTCAAGACCAGCCTTGGCAATGTGGTAAAACCCTGCCTCTACAAAAAATACAGCTGGGCATGGTAGCACATGTCTGTAGTCCCAGCTACTTGGGAGACTGAGGTGGGAGAGTGGCTTGAGCCTAGAAGAAGGAGGTTGCAGTGAACTGAGATCGCGCCACTGCACTCCAGCCTGGGCCACAGAGTTAGATCTTGTCTCAAAATAAAATAAAATAACCTTAATTTTTATTGGGCTGTATAATCTATGTAATCACACAGTGCCACATACACACTGGGTAGTCCAGTATCTATTGGATGAGTGAATAAACGTGTACTGTGTGTGTGTGTGTGTGTGTGTGTGTGTGTGTGTAGGGACAGGGTCTCACTATGTTTCCCAGGCTGGTCTGGAACTCCTGGGCTCTCATGATCCTCCAGCCCCTGCCTCCCAAAGTGCTGGGATTATAGGTGTGAGCCACCACATCTAAATACCATTTGAATACAGGCTATTTTTACTCTTGTTTAGTCAAATTAGAAACAAGTGAATAGTTTAATAATAAAACCTGAATTTAAGTAGCATATAAGTATTGATATATGATATATATATATATGTAATATGATATAGATAATTGAGTTCATTATGGGAGAACCTGTTATATTTGGTAAAAAGAAAAGATGGACTTCAACAAGGGAGAGCCTCCAAAATGGCTGGGAAACAGGAAAGTTGATAAAGTGAATAGAGTTTAGTAAGTAATTATGAAATAAGCCTCACAATTTGATGGGTATCAAGAATTAGGAAATAACACATCATTAACTTTTATGCTCTACTGAACATTATTTTACCTTCTTTTCTGATTCAAAAGCCATTCAAATTCTATAGTTTAGCAGTCCAAATATCACTTATTATTGTAAATAAGTGGTATTTTATACTATAAAAAGCAGAGTTAGCACAGATTTCATGCAATAACAAACTAAAAATGACTTTTATATTTAAAAAAGTCCATCTTTCATAAAAGTAGAGTGTGGATTACTCAACATCAGATCCTAATTTAGTAAGATGAATTATTCAAGCTAATGTAAACTCTGTACCTAATCCTTTACAGCTTGTGCTGTTCCTGAATAGAAACAATTTTGACTAATTGTGCATCAAGTAACAATTCTTTGATTAGAAATAACTGGTAATGACTGGCAGCTAAGTCTGAGAGACCATCCATCAATACAAAATTATATAGTCACAAAGACCAAGACACAATAACTAAACATTGGAGAAAATATGAAGAACATTATCAGGAGAAATTCTAGTTATTAATTTACTTTAAATTCTCTGCAATCATTGCATCTAAAAACCAGAATGAATCTTGACAGTGGTCAGACAGTGATCACCTTAGAGGGCAGTCATATGGAGTGCCTGAGGTTTCACCACAAGGCTTAAAATTTAAATTCCAAGGTATTTTTTCCCATGTTGTTGACATATGCAAACAGCTGCAAGTAATAACTGGTTTGGGGAAAATATTTTGTAATATATTCATATTTTTAATATTAGAAAATATTTTGTAATATTTAATCTAGGCTAATATTTTATAATATATAAGCAAATATAATAAAATATTAGCCTAGACTTAAAAGAACCATAAGCCATCAGGGAAGTTTTTAAAAATGTAATTAGCCAGGCCCGTTTTTAGTGTGCCACAGTGATGCAATTGAAGGCACTGAGCATCTGTCTCTGGAAACAGCACATTAACGCTGTGTGTGTGTGTGTGTGCATAAAAATGCCTGCATGAGCCTATGTTTGTGAAGAATTATTTAAATATTTTTTCATTGAGACACCATTTGATCTATTTTAGGATTGCTTAATTTAACTAACCTTACCTATGAAGCTATATATAACTAACCTTACCTATGAAGCTATATACCGTCCGTGTTATCTACCATTTGGGAATAACTGCAGATGCATGACCTGGCTTAGGCAAAGGTGTACTATCATAGCATAATACACATTTCTACTATATCATCATTTTTCAAGGTGTAGCTGAGGACCCTTTACATCAGAATAATCACCTTAGATGCTTATTAAAATACAGATTCCTGGGCCCCACACCCACCCAACTGAATCTGGATTTGGAGGGTAAGGATGGGTATCTGTATTTGTAGCAGGGATCCAAGTAATTCCTAAGCACCTGAAAGCTTGAGGACTCTTGCACTGGGTGAAACTCTCTGAGGCAGGGACTTTCAGGTACACATCCCTGAGCTAGCAACATGGCACACGGCTAGTCTATGGAATGTATCAACATATGTCAATCAAGAAATTTCCAGGTTACAAAGAACTCAGACAACTTCCAGTTCCGACTGGAGGGACTGTGGCTGAGGTGTTTCTCCTCCAAGGGCAGGAAGCAGCAGCAGAAATGTCGTGTGCTATGGTAGGGACCTTAGCTTACTCACCCTCAGACCTCCAGCCCCCAGCTCAGTGCCAAGGAAGCCCAGTCCATATTTGCAAAATGAAGCAGGGCGGTCTGTGCAGGAATCAGGCAAAGGCAGAACAGCTACCCAAGCTCCACTGGCTGAGTTCCCCACTCACTGCCACTACTGTTGTGGAGAACTGCTGTAACAGTGAGGACGTGCCATGTGGAACACTGTCAGTCAAGGGTAAAGTGGAGGAGAACTGGCTCTACAGGGTTAACTGCCACACTGGATGAGACGTAAACAGTAATCTCCGGATAGGTTCTGTTGATATCTCCGTCTCCTGGGATGGTCTATGGATGTAAACACTTTATGTGTCTTACTGGCAACTGTTCCTGAATAGAAACAATTTTGACTAATAGAAGCCAGAGACTGGCCCAGTTAAGTTCATGTAATGTTTATTACATTCAGCGGCAATTCTGCAATAGTGAAACCTGCCATTCTGTAAAACAACAGTTTGTGTGCTAGATACAGTCGGTTCTCACCATCTGAGGTGGTTATGCTCTATAGAGTCACTGTGAATTAGTGAATACTTGCCCGATTCTGAGGGAAAACGCAAAGTTTAGTTCCTGGGAGCCTCTGGTTATAACATTTTCATTAACCAATCAATACCTACACTTGCTTTATGTGTTTTGTTTAAAAACACCTAACTAAAGATATACTGTTGATTCATTAACATTAACTATATAGCCAACAGCACTAGAACTCACACCTGAACAAAGCTTATGCAACTCACATGTGGCACATGGCCGTGTTCTTATGCTTAGGAACCATAGACGGCACTTAAGCGCTGCACTGGAGCCATTTTAAACAGCAAACCACCAACAAAATCCACACAAATGTGAACAAGATGGCACTAAGTACACCACCAAAAGGAGGCCTGTTCATGGTGGTCCCGATCCAGACCCCAAGAGAGGGTACTTGGATCTCGTGTAAGAAAGAATTCAGGGCAAGCCCACAGTGTAAAGTAAAAGCAAGTTTACTAAGAAAGTGAAGTGGTCAAAGTACAGCTCCTCCATAGACAGAGTAGGGCGTTCCTGAAAGTCGGAGGAAGGACGTGTCCGCCCTAGGCACAATGCTCATGTATATGGGGAGATGTGCTCTGCCACAAGGATTTGTGATAAAGAATTTTCTTAATTACTATATTTTGCAAAAATCGGTATTATTATCTTTAAAACAAAATTAGGAATGCCTTTCTTCTCCAGATATTGGGATATCTGGACACTCCCAAGTCTGAGTCTGTCTAGTAAACATTATTAATTTGTTTCCTTAACTGTAAACATCTAGAGGCTAGGAATGCCTGACTTTCTGGGAAAGACTCTCAGCAAGTCCCAGGCTCATCTCTCCAGCCCTCACTCAAGATGGAGTCACTGTGGTTCAAATGCCTCTGGTAAGGGGATGAGAGCTGCAACATGTTAGAAGCAGAGTGTTGCCTGGTTCAGCCTCAGCTGGAAGCACTGTTGAGTGGTAGTCTTCTGATGCTCTGTACATATCCCTGAATGACCACAGAAGCACCATGGAGTACTGATTTGGGGGCTACAAAGAAATTTCAGCAGATAGGTACATAATGAGGATCACCTGTACTTTCCACTTTCCCCCTGGAACTCCTCTGGGCCCTGTTCCCCCTGGCTCTGCTCTGGGAAGCAGACACATGAGGACTCCTGCATGGTGACTTCCTGTCCAGCTGCCGCCACCACCAAGGACAGGCCCCAGGAGGAGGCTGGGGGGCAGAAGCAGAGTGAGGTGGGCAGTTGCTCCTTCCCTCCCTGCATTTAGTCCTTTACTAAAGCTCACAGGTCCTGCCCATCCTCTATGGAATGTCTTCCTTTCTCCCCCTTTATCCCTAAGGTTAAGGGGTGACACCCAGCTGCTGCTAACTTCGGGGGTACTGCAACATTCCTTGTTGGCTTCCCTAAACCCTCTCTGAACTTTTAAAAACAGTCCCTTTCTTAGACTTTCCTCAGTGTATGCTACCTGCATCCTTCAGGATCTTGTTAACAACATTCATTAACACAGGAGGGATCTCAAAACTACACGGGCCATGGGGAATTTTGACACCACAGGAAACTCCCAATTCTTCAGTCTACACAGGCTCAGTCTTGTGAAACGATTGTAAATATGAATTGGAGGTTTCGCTTTATTAATCAAAAGCAGCTGGAAAAGAGTCTGCTCTTTGGATCAGAGTCAGGGAAGGTGGAATTGGTGCCAATAAAAACTCATCTGAAGCCTGTTGCTAAGAGAATTGAGTATTTTTAGGTAGTGTCCCTTAAAAATCACTTTAGGAGAACATCGCAGGCATTTAATTATACCTAATAATGCAGATTAAAAGGGCAATGATTTTTACTAAAGTGTGTTATACACTTATTTCCCATCAGATTTTCCCAAACTTCCTTCCTCTCTGGCAGAGATTTTCATCTCTCTTTTTCTTGCTACATCCTGGCAGCCAGTACAAAAACATGCGTGGTAATTTCTGCTTTCCCGTCTTTTAGAACACCTTAGTCTTTCCACTTCCCGTTAGTTTCAATCTGGATGTGCGGGGCTCGCTCAGGACTTTATAACCCTGCTGTGTCCCATCCTAATCACCACGGGTTGTCATGTACTATGGACCTTGTTAAAGATTTACTAAGTTTATGTTTCAAGGACAAGGTGACAAGTCCATCTTCTGAAAACAGCTGACAAAGAGGTCCTTGCCACAGGCTTGCTTAGTACTTACGGGGGCGCCATTCACAATTTCCCCAAGGCTGTCTGCACTTGATTTCACAGGCTAATTCATTAGGCTCTAACATCATAACTATCTCAGCCTATTAATCAAGATGAGCAAACGCAAGCTTCATTTTATCAGCTCTGCAGGACAGGTCACTAAAAACTGCCTACTTTTTGGTCTTTACCTGTTCCTGGCATCATTGCTTTCCTTATCTAATTCCAAACAAAACGGTACACTCCAGAGGCCTGATGTGGCAGAGGCATAAGGGCAGTTTCTGCAAGGAGACAATGCAGCCATGCCTCTCCTTGGAGAAAAACTCAGTCGAAATTTGCCTGAAGTGAGGAGCTCAAAGCCAAGAACATGTGGGCCTTGATCCTTCAGTAACATGTTTCATATTTGGGACTAAAAAGTTAAAAAAAAAAAAAAAAAGATCAAACACCCAGGCCTTTCAAGGTGGAGAAACTGCAGAACTGTTAATACCATGTAATAACCCATCGATTTCTTTTTTTGTAGGATACTTAGAAAACTTTATTGGGGTTAAAATTATCTTAATATTTAAACATGAAGTACACTCAATATACTATCCTTTTAATTGATGCTTAGTTTTTAATTTTGAGGGCCATTTGAGACTAGACGATTTACAACAGTGGTTCTTAAACTTTTTGAGCTCAAGACCCCTTCATAGATTTTTAAAATTATTGAGGATCCCAAGTTTATATGAATGTTCTCTGAATATTTATAATACTAGCTATGAAAATGGAGAAAGATTTAATAAGATTTACTTATTAATTTAGTGAAAACAATAAACCTATTATATATTTTTAAAATAGCATTTTTAAATAAAAAATATTTTTCAAAAAAAAAAAAAAAACCGAGTCAAGAGTAGTACTGCTTTACATTTGACAGCACTGTCTACCGCCTAACTCTGTGGGAGGAGCCTGAATGCGCAGCCCTTCTGCACCCAGCCTGTTGGACAGGCTGTCTGGGCCATGCACACAGAGAAAAGTCAGCCTCAAAGACATTCAGTGGCAAGAGTGCCAGTCTCAAAGACTCGCTGACAGGTTCCAGGACCACACCGTGAGAACCACTGACTTACGACCTAGCTCATGTCATGAGGATGTGTGTTCAAGGTCCCACCTCCCTGGCATGAGAATGCTTAGAAGCCCCAGTCTCAAATGTATGCCACACCACTGTGGTCCTGGAAGCCAGGATAAAGCAGGTGCAGGAGAGACTGACTCCTTTCTCTACTTGCTCTTCCACTACATGGGAGAAATTGGGCAACTTCATTTTCCTTAAAACATGGGCAGTATTAAAAAGCTTTCCCTCAGCTGTTTCATTCTGCCCTGGGCTGAGGGAAGGCAGGTATACAGAAAGAACCCTTCAGGCAGACAGGCATGGAAAAGGAAACAGAGTGAATGCCAGCAGAAAACTGGCATTTATTCAAATATCTAGTTTTATTTCAAAACTCTCCAGTTACAGATAAGTGGTTGCAAGGCTACCCTGTTTTAGCAAGAAATTAGAATTTGCAGAAATTGCTATGGTGATCTAATGTCAAACTTGCTGGTCTTTATGTGTGGCAGGAAGAGAGAGTGGCCATGTTTCCTAAGGGCCCATAGGACCTGGGCCACAATGGAGGCAGGGACCAAGACCCTAGACAGGGGCTGCTGTGACCAGGACCCAAGTCTGGCCTCTCATGCCTTTGAGTTGGCCCTGGGGAGATGACTGGTGCTGGAGACATTAACTTAAAAGTCCGATTGGAACCAAGAAAACTCATGAGCCAGAAAAATTAACTGCTATAAAGAATGAGAAACTTTATGAACAATATATTGGAACTTTTACTAGAAGTGCTCAAGTGCTGAGCCTCACTTCACTACATTCTAGCCCCTCACAACCTCTTTCCAAAGAAAAGGAGGTACTCCTAGAAAGGGAGAACAGCAGAAGCTCTTGTTGCTCTTATCAGTTGTCTGGGGGATCCTCTCAGTGAGAGCATGTGTGGAAAAAGTCCTGGTCAGATGCACTGGCACTGCCAACAGCAGCTCCCAGATACCCCAGTACCTGAAAGCCCATGTGAGTTCAAGCACGCACCTCATTGAAATGAACATCTTGCATCCCCACGTCTTCCATCATGGAGGCCTCCTCCTCGATGTTTGGGGTAATGACCCTGAAGGCAGTGCATCCTTGTCTAAACATGCCTGGGAAGAGAGAGAGCAGGGAGAGCCAGAGTTAGGAACCTGAACATGGGTGAACCCTGAGGGTTCTTCCCGCCCTGTGTGTTTCTGTGTTGAATGAAATAACGGATTTTGAAATCTCTTAGGCACCAGGACAGCATTCATGTGGTCGCCTGGGGCTGCTGTGCACTTTCCTTCATTCACTTCCCCATAGTGAATCCTCACCTCCTTCACTTTCTTTTCCTGATCCCTTTTTAATTTTTTAATCTTACCTTTATTAAAATGTATGCAATCTCTAAAGAAACTGAGAAATAGATATTAAATCAAATTAATCGTGAAATAACAAGTGAAAATTTGACTTGGTAGGATGACTCATGCTGAGATACTAAGAAAAATGAAGTCGAAGCCAATACAAGGGAAATGTATGACTCAAAAATAACTGTTTTCTTCAAGCTGTCATCTCACCCACTCTGGCTGGGGGAGAACACATCTCTCAGATGAGAGCTTCCCCACACAACCCAGGTGTAGCTCTGTGGCCACCGTGGTGAGCAGAGAGGCTGCCTTAGCTGGTTTCCACTCCAGTGGCCCCGGGGTGAGTGGCTGGCTGCATCGACAGCACATGGACGCCTGGTTACTCCGATTGTCCAAGGGGAATGGCGTTAGCTTAGAGGTAGGATCGATGTCTGGGATAAGGATATCCTTAAGCAATGACAGCCCATTTGGGAACCTTTCCTCATCGTAGAGTCACTGGAAAACAACTCTAAGTCAGTTGGACCATGTCAGCTATGCAAAATGATCAAGTGAAGAAGGGCATGAGATGTTCCACTACTCTATTTTGAGATAACTGTTCACAATAAAATAAAACAGAAGTAAAAACTTGAGTCGAGACTTCTGCATTTAGGGAGAAAGAGGAACACAGCGTATTTTGAAATCGAGCCTAGAAAACGGAGATCCTCAAGTCAGAGACTTTTCTGCTGCACAGGACCCCAGGTTTCCACACCATTCAAGGATTATCTAGCATCTCTGCCACTATCCCAGTTTAGCTTTGTTTTTATTTTCTGATATGGAAACACGAGTCCCTCATGAAAAGCATTAATCTAGGAGCTTGAGGATACATGAATGTACAAAATACAAAATTAAAAAAAACTACCCATGTTTTAGGCTACATAGTACATTTAACCACATAACACGGCGCCAGTAGAATAAAATGGTGGCCAAAGTCCTTTCCTCTCGTGCCCACAGGAATAGACCAGCAGCCAACCAGATAGCCAGAGAGTAGGAGGGAAGGAGAGTGAAGTCTGTCCATGCAAAGTTGAAAGGGCAAATCCCCCACCACAGGAGGGCAGATGACCAGGGCAGGGGGTCCCCGGGGGCTGGGCTGACCCTCAGGCTCACCTCCCCGGCTCCTCCTCAGGCAGGCGCTATGGCTGTGGGGGAGAAGGGGCGGCTCCCACTGGACTGCTTCTAAACATGAGGAAATGCATCACCTGATGAAAGGTCTCAACAGGAAATAGTACTAGTATTAAATGAACATGGAGCCGTTTTACAATTTTTCTCTTTTGGGCTCAGCTGTTTCATTCCGAAATGCCAGCTGCACCAGAAATATACAGCTTGTGGCCTCGGCATCTACTTCTTTTCCTCATTAGCCCAGATCTGGTGCTGCTGTTCTCCCATGTAACACGAAGACTACCGGCTTCTCTAAGAACCTCAGTATTCTAAAAATCAACGTCACTGTTTGGGGCTGTGCTGATTTTGAAATGAAATAAGCACCTGCTGTTTAACCAAAGGGAACTTGTGAAAGAATTCATGGGCTGCTCGTCTGGGAACAAATGCAGAGCACTCAAATGAAGCATCACTCCTTGCCCCCTCTCCTTCCGCTAGGAGACAAGGTTTCCACCAGCAAGGCCGCCTTCTCAGACAATAAAGCCAGCTGGGCTTCAGTGCAGAAATGCTGTCTCATAATCTCCTGTTACAACTTTCTGATTGCTTAATCATCCCAGTGGGAACCATCTTAGGAGAAAATAATATCTATTTAGCTCTAGATTTGGCCAGATGCAAAGCTCATTAACTAGTTTTTGCAGAGTGAAGCTATCAGAGGAGGTTACATGACAACATGCCACCTACTTTTCTATCTAATCCTGGCATTTCTGCTGTGCCCACCAAATCAAGCAAACCTCACGCCAGGGGATAAAACAATGAATCCACTTCACAGACACACAAATCCCCACCTTCCAACCTTCCGGAATGGCTCTCACTTGTCTTCTGTTTGGTATGGTTTTATACTAATTAATTTCACAAAACATAGGAAGAATTCCTTACCTTTCCGTGTGAGATACTCTGCCACCAGGGCTGTTACGTGGACATAGCACATTGCTGCCTATAATAAAAGACACATGCCTCAGAACCATCATTCCTAACAGCACGTCATAACACTCCCAAACAGACAGAAGTCTAATGAATGTATGTACTTCTACGTTAGATCTCAAGGCACCAGCTAGTATTTCTTACAGCTGATATCTTACCTTTTGAAAAGAGTGAAATCACTTACATAAACTGAAAATCATTCATTTGGAGCTGAGATAAATGGTAGTACATTTGCTAAGGCTTGTTTCTATAAAGAGTTATTACATTTGTCATGTAAAAGATAAAAACAGCACTTTTTTCTTACTATACCTAATATTTCTGCATCATTTCTCTCAAAGTGAAAGGAGGACACTTTGAAGAAAACCTGTGCTCCTCCCTAGATTCTGAGAGAATGGCTCAAATTTCAGGTGCTAATATATATTTTTACTTGACTTAAAAATTAAGAGCAAACTATAATTTTTTTCCAAACATAAAAAATTCTAAATAAACATAATTTAATCTTAAATAGGTAACATTATATGTATCTTAAATTGAAATAAAAAATAAAAAATTATTTTCATCAAATTCCATGGTGTTATAAAAATCAGACAGCTGTTGGAAGTGAACCCACTGAACGGTTCTAATGCGTGTGGTTCTGAGCCTGTCAGCGGGGTGGGTGCCACCATGTGGTGCCCTCGTCTAGACCCTCACCACCAGCTAGCCAATGCACCAGCAGAGGCTGTTCCATGTGCACATGTGTAAACCAGTGTTAGCAGTGTGGCATGCACTCTGATGCGTGCAGAGAGAAGTCTGGTGGAGTGTGGAGCTATGCCCTGTCCAGTCCTCAGGGGCAGAGTTCATGCCTCCCACGGATGTCCCTCTTGCAGTGCCCAGCAGAATCACATGCATGGAACAGGCAGGAAAGTACATCATGAGTTACCGAGTACATACACAAAACACAGCAAGGGCAGTAAGAAATCTTATAAATTAGCTGTTTTTATCCCTTATTCACTGGGTATACTGGGTTGGGTAGTGTTCCCCGAAAGTTCATGTCCTCCCTGAGACCTCAGAATGTGAAGTTATTTGGAAACAGGCTCTGTGTAGGTGTACTTAGTTAAGATGAGGTCATACTGGTGTGTGGTGGTCCCTAAATTCAACATTACTGGTGTCACAGAAGGAAAAGAGACACAGGGACACAGACACATGGGGGAGGATGCCATGTGACCACAGGAGCAGTGACTGGGAGGGATGTGGCGACAGGCCAAGGAACATCAAGGACTGCTGGCAACACGAAGAGCTCAGGGACAGACATGGAACATGTTCTCCCCAAGGACATTCAGAGATGTGGCCCTACTTCCACTGCTGCGATCCTGGACTTCCTGCCTCCAGGACTGTGAGAGGATACATTTCTGTGAGAAGCCACTCGGTCTGGGTGCTTTGTTAGGACAGCCACATAAAACTGTTCACAGAGAAACAGCTGAGGCTCAGTGAGTTCTTCCTTTTCTTATTTTTAATTTTTTAGAGACCTGTGCCACACATGTCATTAAAAAATCTTAAATTATTAGAATGATAGAAAAATTACTTCTGTTAGTTATTCCTTTTTATTATGGCCAATGTGTGGTTTACAGTAAATTTATGGTCAAACAAAACTGTAAAGTTATATGTACTTTTTAGCATACTGAACTCCTTGAAAAATAAATATGTAAAAATAGTTAAAATTTTCAGACTCAGAATATAAAATTTACTAATTCTAACAGTTATAAAAGTTTAAAAGTCAACATTTGCTTGCTATAGTAATACTGTTGATCATACCTAAACAGCTCAGGCTCAGACACTGAATGAGTTCTCCTGGGAGCACAGACTGCCATGCAGCCAACTGCTTTCCTTAATTCCCCATTTTAGAGATGATGTCATTGAGCAATAGATGGGTAAAAAAACTGGCTCAATGTCACGTAGTTAATATTCAAAGTCCAATATTACTCGTACTGAAGCCCCCACACCCAACTCCCAGCCATGCAGTCTACATATTGAAACACATCAGCTCTGCATAGAGGGAGATGCTCAAATACCTACCGCATCCACAAAAGGAAATGGACCACCTCACGGAGGAGAAAGCAATGCCTGTCATTACCTTAATAACAGGAGGAATTCATTTTATCATAAAACAGCTGAATTTCAGAACTACAGAGAAGTACTGATGTATATTTTAATTAGCAGGAAGCTGTGTGAGTATGTTTAAGAGTTTAAACAATGCTCTTGGGTGACAAAAATAACCCCTTACAATTGGTTTTAAATTACTAAAATGCTCAGCTCACTAAAAAGTCTCCCTGAGCCTCAGACTGTTTTAAGTTTTGCATAGTTTTAATTGGTTTTTTATTAGTGGGATGATTTTCTCAACACTGGCATGTTTTAGTGGATGGCGCCTCACTGGTGTTTTCAGAAACCCGATCAAGCGCTCACAGGGCTACCTCCGAGAGATCCCCGTTCTTGACGTGGATCCTGGCCATGCTGTCGAGCCACGTCTTCCTGAGCTCAGGCGTGCTAGCGTAGGATTTGGCCAGGCTGTACTGGAGGTCCACCAGCATCTCCGGGTCATTCTCGTGCTCCTTCATCTGGGCAGTGGCCATTAGCACTGTGCGTATCCTTTTGGTCAAGTCCTTCACATCAGAGGAGAAACTGGTGTGCTAAAACAAGGGTGGAAGAAGAAAGGACACATGGTTTCCTCTGTTTTCTGCCTGTCCACATGCACCTCAGGTGCTGAGGAAGAGTCTTGGGGTGAAACTAACACGGATCAGGCCACCCACCTTGATGAGCCGGTCACTGTTGGCACAGTTGTTGATGATGGACAGGGACTGCTGGAATCTGGTTCCCCCAATGCCAACAACATCTGCTATCAGCTGGCTGACAGATATGATGACCTTAGGGACATACAAACATGAGCAAATCAATTTACCTTCAAATGACTGCCCAGGCTGGGCTTCTGCAAGTTAGGATATGCCTGAGGACAGGGTAAAATGGTGGGGGAGGGAAGGTGCTTTGAGCAGGGATTGCTCCAGTGTAGGAAACAATGTCTGAGGCATTTTCTTCCCCTTTAAGAGTAATTCCAGCCAGGCACGGAGGCTCACGCCTGTAATCCCAGCACTTTGGGAGGTTGAGGTGGGTGGATCACAAGGTGAGGCATTCAAGACCAGTCTGGCCAAGATAGTGAAACCCCGTCTCTACTAAAATTACAAAAAATTAGCTGGGCGTGGTGGCGGGCACCTGTAAGTCCAGCCACTCTGGAGGTAGACACAGGAGAATCGCTTGAACCTTGAGGTGGAGGTTGCAGTGAGCTGAGATTGCGCCACTGCACCCTAGTCCTGGCAAGTGTGAGACTCCGTCTCAAAAAAAAAAAAAAAAAGAATAATTCCAGAAAGTGATTTTGCTATCTCTAAAAATATATTGTTTGCAAAGCAAAATGCTAATCAGGAGAGCAAAGGGAGAAGGACAATGAGATAAGCCCACCCACTTGGACAGTTATTTACCTGTTATCTTCTCTAACCAAGAGGGAGATATGATTTACTTCTCAGTTTTCAGTCTGAAGTTATACGTATTAAATATGCAATGGGTAGACTGCCCTTTGCACTACTTTATCAGGGCATGGATATATTAACTGTGCAATGGGGGGGCTCTGTCTTTTTCTGGCTCTATGAATAGCACTGCCTTAATCCAGTTGCTCCAGCTAAAGCATGGAGGCCATCTTTATTTTTCCTTTTCCTTCACCACACCCAGGTACCAACTGGTCACCGAACGTTGTCAACTCAATCTCCTCTTCCTTCTTACCTCACCATTCTTGGTCTAGGATACCATCCTCTCTGACCTAGCTTTGACAATGGTCTTCCTAGCTGAGGTCTAGACTGCCCTTGACCCATAATCAACTGACAGTGTTGACTATGGGTCAAGGGCAGTCTAGACCTCAGCTAGGAGTCCAGAAGATCTGTCCAAATATGCAGTGATTTGAATATGCAACCTCCTCAACTCCTTCTCACCCATATTCTAAACTCCACAGTAAGGAACATCTCTAGTTCCCCAGATGGGTGCTGCCCAGTGGTTTACCATGGCCTGGAGCATGCTCACTGCTCTTCAATCACCAGCCCCTATGCATCCTTCTCATCCTCCAGGTGCCCCTCCTGATGCACTCAAGTTCCTCTATAATAGGAGTGGCCACACTTGCACTCTAAGAGTTCCAGGGCTTGTCTGTGACCTCCATTAGACTATACTCCATGAGGGTGGGGAGAGGGTTATTTTGTCATGGTTGTATCCATGAGTCCTATGTGGACTCTCTCTCTCTCTCTACACACACACACACATACATACATACATACATTTTTTTATGGGTTAAATGCAGAGATGGAAAAGGGACACCTACCATGTATTTGTAGAAAAACAGAGTTTACAAAAATGCACAAGTTGTGTCATTATGTTGGGTGGCTCTTAGAGCAGAGAATTTAGGATGCTTTAACTCTGGAGAGATAGCAGATGTGTCAGTAGGTGGAAGACAGAAAAGAACCACTTTGGTTGGGCTTTTTGTTTCTTACCTAAAATGTTTACTATTAAGTAACACTATTAAGTTCTAATACTTCTTGATTCAACAGAATTTTAATCAGTATAATACTGACTCAGTATTTAAATGTCAATTTTCCAACAGAAATGCATCTGGGGCCCACGTCTTATAGTAATGGAGCATGAAATAAACCAAGCCAGAAAATATGGCTTCCAGTTTCCCAGATCTTGCAGTATCTTTATGACAAGGTAAATTGGTCAATGTGATACTCAAAGTTTTCCTGATACAGCAGGATTCCAGAGTAAATCTGTACTGGAAAGCTAAACCACACGCACTTGCAAATGTGTCCGGACAAAGGACTTCTTTCCAGTGTAATCGAAGTTGTTCCTCATCAGGAAGTAGAGCAGCTGGGAGGCCTCAGTCCTGATGGAACTCAGCTTGGAGTTACAGCACTTGAGAATCTCGTAACACAGAGCCGCACACATGTCTGCTCTCCCTTCATAGAATGTTGAGGGAAACTAGACAGGATGAGAGGAAACAGATAAAGCACAGAAGGATCAGTGCTCGGTAATGTACCCTTCAATTCTGGGGGGAGGAGCCAAAACATCTAACATACCCATGAAACAACTTACCTTATAAATTAAGGATCTTAAGGCAGTGAAGACATTTTTTAAAGCTGTTTCAGACTGATGTTTTTGAAGAAAACACAGGTAGACATCAAAAACTTTTTTCATGAGAGGATTATGTCCATGGTCAGCCAGGAGCTGGTTCTTAAAACACACATTGATGGCTTTGTTAGTAAAACACACCAGATACCTCTAAGTAGGTTTCACACAATTTCAGGCTCAAGGATTAAATATTCTAAGTATTAAGACAACTTATACTTTAAATAAACTCTGCCTTGAATCCTCTAGGAAAGTACAGAATTATTTTGTAGAACAAACAAATCTATCAATACATTTACATTTTGGGAATAAACCTCCCAGCAAACTGTAATCCAGTTGAAAGGAAGACTTGCTTAGTACTGACAGGGCTTCTATTTATTAATATTTACTCATTTTTACTGTCTACCAGCAACTGATACAGAGGTGTCATTTGTGACATCTTAATTCCAACAGAGAAGTGCCATCACAGGTATGCATTAATTACAGATGGGAAAAAATACTCAAGTAAAGTATATGAAACAGGGCCTCAAAAATGAGGTTACTTCCCCAGGCTCCTAAGACACTATGCTAAGCTATGAATAATCAGAGTTTGGTAAAGTGGAAAATGTACAGGCTTCAGTCAGGTACCACTTATCGTGGTCATGAATTTGCACAGGTAAACTGAGTCTCAGCATCCTCATCTGTAAAATGGTGACCCTAAAACTGACCTTGAACACCAACTGTGAAGACATAAGGTTAAGCGTAGAAACCATCTTATACATACTTTGGTCTAGCTCAATAGGTAGTAGCTAGTAGGGTTTTAACATTTTGTAGATTTTACTTATGAAAGAAAATAGTAAGACTATAATTTGCTTCTAGTCATTCAAGATTTCCTCATGTCAGTAGAAAATTCACATAAATTAAACACTTTGGAAGCCTGGTTGGTGAAACTCCCATCAACTGCAGAATATACACAGTAGCTAGAGGTGTGACCCAGCAAGCAGCCAGTCAGAGCTTTGTGTCTAAATGTGCATGATACTGAGGAGTACCACCTTTCAATATGGACAAGCTATCTTAACAAAGCTCTGTGGGGGGAAGGATATGTGTATGCATTCTGCACAAGCAGGCAGATGTGACATCAATTTAAAAAATGTCAAGAGGCCAGTATCTCAAACCAATCTTAAAATTTGGCCAAATGAACAGGGGTAATTTATGTCCAAATAATTTTGCTACATAGCAAATTACGGTTGCAGTCATAGTTTCAGAGCAAGATTTACCTTGTCTTGTTGTTGAGGGGTATTTCTCCTCAAGGAGCTTTTGTGTTTTTAGGTCCAGTGAATTGTGGCTATATCACAGCTGGCAGAATACCTGGAATTCCCAGTGATCTTTCTATTATGAAATACTAAGGTACCATATCGAATTCCACCATGTGAAAGGGGAGCAATTTAATGAACAGAAAATGGGGCTAATTAAGTGAATATGATCTAATTCTCAACCATGAGCAGCTATTCACACACACAAGGAAACAGATTTCCAGTGTTTCCGGAAATGCTTACAAGTTTTATCTATGAACACCATTTTCTTAGGAGCCGTAGTTTAAAAAGGCTTTTCTCCAGCATTTATATTCCTAATTATGATTGGATTAAGATTTATGTGAATCTGGAGGTGTGACTTCATTTTCTTAGCACTCTTTGCCAGGGTTATCTAGGAGATATGGTTTCTACAATAATTGCCAAGTTTCCCAGTTCTGCTCTCTGAACTGGCCTATGTTTCTAATGTTTCTCTACTTTAGTTAAATTTCTCTACCCTTCTCTCTCTATGGTCAGGTTTTAGTCCTCTTTAGCTCTGATCTCAAAACTTGTTTGCAAGAATGGAGTTAAAACTCATTTACATTATATATCCCATAACCTGTTCTAAACCTCAAATGTATACAATATAACTTATTTTTTTAAATATGTAAATAACCCCCATTTAAATGGGTAAAGGACCTTTTGTCCTAGACACACCCTAGTTTCCTAACTACTTGACTTTATTTTCCAATCGTTTTTTCTCCCTCTGTCTCTGTGTCTCCCTACTGCGTTCTCATGAATTAGATAATTACATACATTAAATACGAACACATCTTTGAACATTCAGAAAGGCCCACAGGGGGCAAAAAAGCAAAACAAAAATCACGCTTAACTGTTCCACTCAGAAATAACCACAGATAACAATACAGGGTATCTTATTTCTGTATTTTTATCCCTATAGACTCTTGCTGAAGACTGGAAATTTTCACTTAGAAAACTAAACGACACATTGGAATAACATAAGGGCAGGGCTTATTTCTAGCAATAAAGTGGAGACTGCTTATCCAGGAATTCTCTGTCTTGGATTCAGGTTTGACAGTTGTAACATGGTCTCTCATGGCACTTAATCCGGAAGATGGGCCTTTCAGAAAATGAATGCTCAGTATCAGTAATTTTAAAAGATCCAGGAACACAGAGGAAAACAAATCTCTGTCCACACAAACGGGTGTCCAAGTGAGGTATCCGGAACAAAGCTAATTTAAGACAGCAAACTCTTCTCAGTCAGACAGCATTTATCATTATAGACACATTGATTCAAAAATAACTTCAACAAGTCAGTTTGGAGAAGAGCCATTTCTGTTTCAGATGTTTGCCAGTCACTAAGATGACCTAAGCCTCATGTGTCTGCAGACCAACTTCACGGCTGTGCAAAGCAGATCACAAGCCACCTTGCAAGCCTCTGGCTGCCCATGTGCTCCTCCTCTCTTGGTTCCTATTGTTGCCCATTATGTGTTACTTCTCACTGTGCAGTTCCAATCAAGAAGAGGCACTAAATGGAACTGCTAAAAATATATTTCCAGATTAAATCTATGAACACATTAAAAATATTATAAACTACTTGAAGGTCAGTATTGGTTTGGCATTGTGTTAATAACAGACATCAGAAAAACCATATTTTCCTGCATGTGACAACCTGTTTATAAAACAAACCCTTTTATGTACTGAGATAACATGTGTGAACGTATGCAGATTTGTAAATATCTGACACCTGATAAGTGTTTGCTAATTTTCTTCTTCTGTCTGTGTAAGAGATCATTCAAATACCTTGATCTTTACTCAACTCACCTCATCTTTCTCTCTCATACACATTTACACACATGTGACTTAGTGGAGAACAAGACCTTTGGACAGGCCAGTTGTGCAGTGATCTTGGGCAAATTTCCTAGCCTCTCCCAGCCACGATTTCCTCATCTGTAAAATGTGAGATAATTCGACCTACCAGGCAGAGCTGTTGTGAAGATTAATGCCTGAAGCACAGAAGGCACTCAATACACAGCAGGAAGCTAATGTAATTAATAATAACCAGAATTCTGGGATTAAATCTTTCAAACATTTTATCTTATTAAGAAATTGATTTCTGGATTGTCTTTGGCAATTTATTAGATGTGGCCAATTAAGAGAGTCAGTAACCACAGAGCTATACCTGCTGAAGATGACTTCTTGAATTATGTCAGCTCACTCACTGTTGTAACCCTTCTGAAGTGTTCCAACTGATGCCTCAGCTGAGTAAATATTTACAGAGAAAGATCCCAGTGGCTGTGGTGCCAATGGGCCTCTTATATCTGTGAGTCTAAGCCAGGGAAGCCTGTCTTACCACATGGCCCAACATCTAGTAATGTCATAGAGTGCACCATCCATTGCCTACCTCCCAGCAGGAGGGGTTGAGCTGTAAACAGGAAACATTTTTTGCATGCAGGCATATAACCCTGGACAGAGATCTCCTTAGCGCCAAAAGCTCAACCTTCCCTGGGTGTCTCAGGGATCAGGCCCTTTGCCATAGGACCAGAGAGGAGCACACACAGGGGAAAGTGCTGACTGTTAACCTGGAGTTCACATTTGAGCTCCTACTGCGTTCCCATTCCCAGATTGGAGGCCAGATATTTAGAGATCCAGGAATAGTGACGAATGCTCTTTACTATTAAGCAAGCAACCTGAAGGAGGCTGAGTTAGAACTGCAGGCTGTTCTCACGGGTGCCACTGAGACTGCACTAGTGCCCTGTGTGCCCGTAGCTCACCCCATGATGCTGCTCCGCAGCTCCAGAATTTCCTGCTTATTTACCTGGTGGGGGACAGGCAGAGAGGGGAAGAAGGTGTTGCCACTGCTTTTCTGAACTTAATAGTTCATGTTTGAGACTGACACAGGTGTGCATAGCCAGATATTCACTTTCCTGCCTATTTACTAAGAATTTTTAACTAAAAATACCCCCCAAAAAATAGAGGTTCTGAAACCTCCTTCCTGTTTCTAGTAGAGCCAGTGTGATGTTCAGGTCTCACGGCCAGAGTTTCTGATTCAGTGGGTCTGGGTGGTGGCCTGAGGATTTCCATTTCTCACATGCTCCCGGGGCTGCAGCTGCTGTTGGCCTGGAGACCACACTCTGAGAGCCTCCATCGTAGAGGCTCCGGGTACCAAGGCGTTCCTAACCCTGAGCTCATTCTGTGCAAACTCATTTCCAATCTCTCAACTGGGCTCCTAGTAATGGGTTTCATGGGAATGAGAGTGGGGTGGTGGCTAAGGAGAGTAAGGTATATAATAACAAAGTGACAGGATGTCAGGAAAACTATCATGACTCTTCCTAAAAGGAATATGCTTTCTGAGTACTGCAAACAAGTAAAGCAGAGAATGACTTTGGTTCTATTTCCCGAACACCCTTGCAAATAAACCAACTGCTGCAATATTTATGGCATATAAACACTCATTCAATTTCTCCTTTCTATGACAGAAATGGAAGTAATCATTTAGCAAGAATGAGAAGTATTAGGTTCCTAAAAACAGGAGAGTAGCTGAAGAGGCCATCTCCACTTATTTGAATATTTGCTAAAACTTAAGAATAAGACCAAAAAAAAAACCTTTCGTTTTCTATCTCCAAAATGTTTTTATCATTTAATTTAGTAACAGATAAAAAACTGAAAAGATGAACATGTTTGTATTGATTGCTCCTTTCTATATAAAAATCTAATTTAAATGTGAAAACATCTTGGTATATTTAAAGGTATTCAAGCAGAAATGCCTGAGTAGATGCCTATATTCGTCATCCTCAAGGTTCGAGCCAAGCGTTAACCACCTTCAGAGATGGTGTTTCCACCATGCCCAAGCCCCACAGCACACACTGACCAGTTACATTTTATTTCAGGGCGTTCAAGCCATTCACTGTGGAATGATTTCATTAAAGGAATTTAAAGATTAATGGTTTCCTTACAGGGACAAAAACAATTGCTGACGTAAAAATACAATGCAGTAGGTGTGTGCTGGTTGAGCCTACCCAGCAGAATGAATGTGAAAGGTAGAACTGGGGCCACCAACAGCTGATTGATACAAACCTTAAACGCCAATGTAAATAGGGAGAGTGTGTCCAGAGCCGTCAGGCAAACCTCAGTAGCGATGTTGGCTTCAAGTAATGACTGGTGCAGAACATCTGCGTCCGAGTGGCCATAGCCTGCATGAATTACAGCACAAGATTACCGCCCAGTGTTCAGAAGGCAAGGCGGGCGGGACGGGGTCACACAGTCAACTTTTGATTATTTACCAGGGGGCCCACTTTGGGACCTTGTCTCCCTGTTTGCCTTTTTTTGGTGGGGGAAGGAAGGGAGACAGTAGGAACAACGTTTCCATTCAATTATAACTTTTTTCCCATTCTGAAAGGGCAGTAACCACAGCAAACGTTGATTATTCACTTTCTGTGTGCCAGCCAGGATTCTATGAACTTTACACGCATTCTCTCATTTAATCCCTCAACAGCCCTATGAAGCATGAACATCGTTAAACTGTTGGTACAGAGAAGGAACGAAGGCACAGAGAGGCTAAACCACTTGTCTAAAGTCACACAGGTAGTAAACAGTGGAGGCAGGACTTGGACCAAGACAGGCGTCGACCGACTGTGCTATCTGGCAGGAGTGCTGGTGGAGGCTAAGATGTCCAAAGCTTCCCATGTAGACGGAGGTCGCAGCACAACACAGGTTAGGAAAAAGCCTGAGATCAGGCTGTTGCTCACCGAGTCCTGCTCTGCCACTCACCTGCTGTGTGGCCTTGGCAAGGTATTTGGCCTCTTTATAACCTCAGTTTCCTCATCTGTAGAATGGGTATAATACAGTGTCTACCTCAAAGGGTTGTGGTGAGGATTCAACTTTTTAATATTTGTGAAGCTCTTAGAACAGTATCTGGCACACAGCAAGTGCTACGAAGGGGTTAAGTCAGTAACATCAGGAGCTATGTTATCAGCAAGGCTCATGAGTGATAATCGAGAGTTGACTGCGCAGGGCATAGTACTCTACTCGCTTTAAGAAAAAGCATAAAAGCCAACATGTCTGAAAGGAATGTTCAGAAAAAGAAAAGGACTTGAAGAATCTTTTCATTTAAATTTAGCTTAATCACACATAATTTAAATGTAAATAGAAATCTTCTGTAAGTGGCAAAATCAATTTAGTACTGATATAAATGCAATTTGACATACAATTGGAGATATTAAATTATGAAATGGTATGCATTAGCAGAAATACACATAGGGATGCAAAGATGTTACGGTACTGATCTGGACTACAATGAAAGATGGCAACATAATAAAACACCATGTAATGTCTTTCTCTAAGGAGCAAAAACAAAGCAATGCTTACTACTGAAGTGATTTTCCTAGTACTCCAGAGAGGAGGACATTTTGCACATGGATCAGGAAAATGAAGTACAGAAAACCTAGGAAATTTTCTCGAGATCAGTAATGGGAAGAAACCAGAATCTACACTCCAAATTCCTTATCTAGGTCACTGTATCATAGTGCATATTATCAGGAGAAAATCAAGTAACTAGCATGACATCATTCTGACTTAAATGTCAGAATTATAGTGTTTTTTAAAAGGCTACAAAAGAGCTTTTTAAAGCTACAAAAGTGATTTTTAAAATATGATAAAAACGCTGTTGTGTGCTTTTATCCAATGCTGCTGTGCCTTCACAAAGGTGGGGCTGAGATCTGCTTCTGGGGCACATCACTCCCACTCCACAGCACAGCCAGCATCTGTCTGTATTTAGGGAGGATCTGCCATACATCTGGCACCATGCTAGTTCCATTTCATTTTCACTTTTTGGGTACAAAATCTCCCAGAGAAAAGAAAGGTGGATATGTTGAGGTACTAACATTACTTACACTGCCATGATGGTAAGCCAAGGCATGACTTTATTCAGAGAGGTTTGTTTGGTAAGATACAGAGACAATGAAAGGAAAACAAACAGGTCGATGATTACTGTTAAAGTGATCACATACTGTGGTAAGAGGGCACACACACAAAAATACAACACCTGTTATCAGAGCAACCAAAATGATCACACAGGTCCAAGGGATCCTTTCCTGGCAGCTGCCATTGGCCTTGAATGAGTTTTCGTCTAGATTCAATTTTAACAAGGAACTGGCTTTGATTATTTTAATTTCTTTCTCTGCACAGAACTGTCCTTCTCTCTGTCTAGAGCACCTACAGGTGAAGTGCATCTAGACGATCATTATCAATGAGATGGCCTGAAGAATGCTCATAGAATTTAACTACTCCCGGCTGAAAGCCTGAAACAATTAAAAATTAGAATTTGGCCAGATGCTGTTTTAAAACATATCACCAATGGACTATGCTAATTGAGTTACTATATAATTCTGTATACACATATGGAAACATGGTACTGGGAAATGTTATTACACCATCTATCTACTCTCCTATAGAGTCAGATTCATACAGAAATTGTTATGCTTGCCTGAGTCATACAGGCATCTAAAAGAAATGGTCCTTTTAGCCACATTTTGTTATGCTTTGCTTTTGCTTCAACTGTTTCATCTAAAAAATCAGCAGGATTCCTGAGCTAGTGCTATTTTTTTTTTAATCCCTAAAAATAACTGGCAGCATAGAGAGGCTGTCCCAGTCACAGAGACTGGAGACCATATGTCTCAAGGCCTGGAACAGAGCTGTGCAGGCGGAAGACTAATTCAGTCATCATGGTATAGACCAACGAAGCTGAGCTAGGAAATCCAAGAAGAGGCAGAGATATTTCCTAAATTACAGGTTGGCAATGTTTTGAAAGCTGATTAAGCAGCTTTTGACCCGGGCAAGTAAGGCCTGCGGTGTGAACCACACGATTTCCACTAGGGGGTCATGGTGCCTGGGGGTCTGCACTGATTCCCTCCATCTGGCACTTTGGGGACAGAGCCTCAGGTCTTCTGCAGGGATGTGCCATCTCTGGCACACACGCCCTGGGATGCTTTACAGTCCTTCGGATTCACTGCTCAAACGGATACAATTTTCATTCTATTGTCATTCTGACAACACTTATTCTAAAGTCCCCAAATCTTTTAAATACTCAGGGGCCACAGATTAAATGTGTCTACACCAAACCTAATCCTGTTCTACAAACTCACGTTACCTGCATAGTTCAACTGAATAATGGTGTCACATCGGTGAACTTCCTCCCTCCTCACCACCATGACATCAGAGGTAATGTGGTGGGTAGGACAGAAGCCTGAGGCCACACACCTTTTCTGAATGCCAGAGGACATTTGGGGTAGAAGAGTAGGTTAGAGACATATTCCTACAGGGGGCACTTCCATGTTGACAGCTGCCTTCACTCTTTATGCAACCAAAATTCTTGTTTTTATTTTGACTTTTACCCTCTCTAATCCATGTGAATCCAGAAACATAGTTAAGTTTTAAGAGAAAATATAAATGCCAAATGACAAGGAATTTCCTTGCTGAAAGAACTCTCCAAATGTAGAAGGCGTAGTCTAGATATATACTAACTCATGGCATATGGTTTTACTGAGTGCAAACATTTTTGCAAAATATTAAACTAATCAACATCTACACAATCTATTATTCACTTCCATCCCATTTTTGTTGTTAAAAAGTTTTCCTCACAGACTGGCAAAGAGTAGAGAATAGAATAGTGACATCCCAAGGCAAAATATATGTCATTTGATATCTGCTCTTTGATCCACAGATGAAGGAAACAAATATGCTCAGGATGCCTGTGGAGACATGGCTTTAATCCGAGAGTTTGTACTCAGGATGCCTGTGGAGACACGGCTCCAATCCGAGAGTTTATACTTCAGGAGGCAGGTGTCATACCATCAGCTTTCCCTTCCTGTGGCCTTTTTAAACCTAATGTTGAGCTGCATCTGAAAATGGGACCTCATATGAAATAAAGGGCCCAAGTGAAAATACTTGGTTTAAACATACCACACATCTTAAAGTCCTCTGCAAGGATATTCCCAATGACTGACTTTAAACGTACACTGTAGCAGACCTTCTCAACTCTGAGACCCCATCAATTGCAAGAAACACCAATCAATGACAGACTACCATATCCAATAACGTAAGATATACCCGACTTTGGAAATACTAAAAAATGCACAAGAATCAAGGAAACACATATCAAAATCAAGAAAATAAGTGTTTTGTTTACAAACAAACTTTTTTTTCTAATTGAAGTCTCTCTGTCACCCAGGCTGGAGTGCAGTGGCATAATCTTGGCTCACTGCAACCTTTACCTCCTAGGTTCAAGCAATTCTCCTGCCTCAGCCTCCCGATTAGCTGGGATTACAGGTGTGTGCCATCATGCCCAGATAATTTTTATATTACTATTAGTTTTTTTGTTTTTAGTAGAGACGGGGTTTCACCATGTCGGCCAGGCTGGTTTAGAACTCCTAACTTTAAGTGACCTGCCTGCCTGGGCCTCCCAAAATGCTGGAATTATAGGTGTGATCCACTGTGCCTGGCCACAAATATTTATTTACTATTTTGAATATACGTTTAAAGCATCCAAGCATATTTTACCTGATTTTAAAGATTATTCATGCTTTAAAACTTTTAAAAAATATTTTAACTCAGAGATGTCTACATTCTTTGTATTTTTCATATTAATTCACTATTATATACAGTAACGGAATTTAACAATTGTCCATATTCATTTTCTTGCTGGTGCTTCACAGACATCAAAGACACTTCAGAGTTAAATGCAGCCTGGCAGCCACACCATCAACTCCTCACGGCATGCTTAGAGTGACCTGGACAGTACCCCAGCTGGGCCTCCTGCAGTCTGTTTTCACACCTCCAGCTGCAAGTGTCCACATGAGCTTCACAGGCAGCTCAGCACGTGCCACTCAAGGGCAGTTCCGTTAGAAAATGCTTTCTGATTCTGATCTGAAATCGTATCTGCAACTTGACCCAGTCATCTTTAACTGCCTGTTAGATCGAATCACATGAAATCCAGATCGAATTACATGCTGCTACCTCTCGACTGGCGTTCCGCACATCACACCAGTGGGAAATACGAATTATGCAAATAAACTTGATGTATTCCAAGAACAACACATAACATCAAAGTAAACATAGTGTTATTTTGTATACATTTTGCAAATGTACCACTTATTTGCAAACACGTGTCACTTAGTTTTCACCTCATAATGTGGTTTATAAACATGTACATGTATACACACACATATACATGTTCACGTATGTAAACACTCCCTTCTCTGTGGTTTTATGCTATCACTGGTTTTGTGCTATGACTCTTAATTTTTCATTTGACACAAATCTCTTCCACTGATACACAATGAGCACAAATTACACTAAATATGTGAATGCCTAAGTGTTCTAAAGTTTATTTTCCATACACCTGAGAGATGACCCAAACAACAAGCCTGTCATTTAAGGGCTTTTCAAATAGCTAAGATGACTTGGCCATCATGGGACTGGGCATGGGGATTTGCTATTTTATTTCCTATCAAAATCAAAGAGTGAAGACAAGTTCTTGCCCAAGTTCCAAGTGCAGTGTGTGTGGTGCCTTCTTCCACATCCTGTTACCACTGGTGATGGGGACAGACCTACAAAGGATTGTTTCCTGTGGGCTTCTGCTGCTCCCTGCTGGTCAAGCTGAGTTCTGACAAAGCCCTTCCTACTCTACAGAAAGGGGACATGAATAATGCAGATGTACAGGGACTCTTCCTATTTTTATTCTCTTCTGAAATAAATTCATTTTGGACTCCTGGGGATCCCTGGCAACATTCTCACATATTGGATCTATGTCATATTGGTTGGCCCAACAGAAGGTATTGTATTTGTTTTAAACAGGATTTTTTAAAAAAGACATACATGGCCATAAATTTTCCAAAAAATACCCAGGTACAGATGTAAACAAACATGTACATATATATATATACACACACACATATACGTGTTCATGTATATACAATATGTACTCCCTTCTCTGTGGTTTTTGTCTGAGTTGACCATTTGGAGCTCAAAGAGCTAGCAGAAGGAAAAGATGAAGCCACTCAAACTCGTAATGAGAACTGGAGATGTAAAACAAGGCTGAGTTCTAGGAGATGCAACAACTTAGGAGATAACAGAACCAACGTGGAATAAGCAGGAATTGTAGGAATGCTGGCGAGGGCTGGAAGAGTCTGCTACATGCTGTTTACTGGCAAAGCAGGAGAAATGTGACTGAGGACAGTGTACCACTGAAAACTGACAAAAGCGGAGGGAGGCAGGAGGACAGGGCTCTGTGGGTAGCAGGAAGGCAGAATGGGAATAAACTATGTTAACAAGATGGCTTTTGGCGGCAGCAGCAGCACCAGGCCAGCTGTCTCTCTCCTCTAATTCGAGTCACCACCACAAAACCCATTTGCAGTGGGAAGAGCTGCCGCACATCCAAGTGGATAAGGTTATTTATTCACATGTGGACTATTCATTTAATTTTTGCTTGTTTTCTGTGTTTCCTAAATGAGTATCTTTGGAGGTGGAGTCCTGGTGTACTTAGAATTTGTTTTAAAGTCCTTCAAGGTTTAAGCGTTTATTTTAACTGATAGTGAGTTAGCCTCTGTGTTACAGAAAGTATGTGAGCAAAGGAGGTCCAGCAGGTCCTGTTTATCAGTAGGATTGAATTTCTGCTGCTAAATGGGAAAGGAAAACTAAAACTAAAAATTAAAAAAAACTTTTTTTTTCTTTTTTCTTTTTGGAAATGGAGTTTTAGCTCTTGTTGCCCAGGCTGGAGTGCAATGGCACAATCTCAGCTCACCGCAACCTCAGCCTTCTGGGTTCAAGCGATTTTCCTGCCTCAGCCTCCCGAGTAGCTGAAACTACAGGCATGCACCACCACGCCCAGCTGATTTTCTATTTTTAGTAGAGAGACAGTTTCTCCATGTTGGTCAGGCTGGTCTCGAACTCCCGACCTCAGGTAATCCGCCTGCCTCAGCCTCCCAAAGTGCTGGGATTACAGGCATAAGCCACCATGCCCAGCCGGTTTTGTTTGTTTTAACCCCTCTTCTGCAGAGCTAGTCAAAGCCCCAACAGAAAAGATGTTAAAAAAATCAAATCCTGTAGCCTTAAAGGTGTCACTAAATTTACATTCTATAGCTAAGTGTAGAACTCAGAACTAGCATTTCATGGCTACCAACTCAGCATGTGGCAGACTGACATTATCTAAATTAAGCCTGGGATTAATTTAGACTATCCTCGTAACAGTTCTTATTTTTCTATTTTTTGAGACAGGGTCTTGCTCTGTCACCTAGGCTGGAGTGTAGTGGCATAGTATTGGCTCACTGCAACCTCAGTCTCCCAGGTTCAAGTGATTCTCACGTCTCAGCCTCCCCAATAGCTGGGATTACATGTATGCCCAATACACCCAACTAATTTTTGTATTTTTAGTAGAGATGGGGTTTCACCATGTTGGTCAGACTGGTCTCGAACTCCTGGTCTCAAGTGATCCACCTGCCTTGGCCTCCCAAAGTGTTGGGATTATAAGCATGAGCCATGGTGCCCAGCCAATCTTCATAACATTTAACCTTGATGGGGTAGAGGTGTGGGAAGCTGCTTTGTTTTGATTCCTCAGGTGTCTTACTTGGAACTATTATTAATACAATGCATTGGGAACGTTGCCTTTACTCTTGGCCTGCATTTAAAAAAGAGATGTGAAAATCACAGTGAATGGAATTTATTATTAGACATGATGGGAGGATATGAATAACCATGTATTAAAGACAGCCCTTGGAATGAGAACAAATAATTGTTGAGATAAAACAATCACTAGCTGTGTCATGCTTGGAGAAGAGAGAGAACAATTTGGAGAACACATGCTAGCAGAAATGGGATTTATTATAAATGATCTCATTAAATTTTCCTGTGCTGCATGGTTGATATCTTTCAGGTGTTCTGCTCTGAGAAACCCTTAAGAAAACACTTAAATTACTAGAAACAGCACACAATGCCTTGTCTCCTCTACTAATTGATAAAAGGAAATTAAAATTATGCTCCCCTGTGTTGGCAGACTCTATTGTGAAGTTAGAAAGGCCCAAAGTTAGGAAGGCAAGATGAACAAAAAGGTCTTGGCTTGCAAGTGAAGCGGCCTCGTAAGCAGACTTCAACCTGATTAAATCTTACCATTGTCTACAGAAATTCCAAGCACACTTGATATCTTTCTCACACTGAAAACACAGAAAAAGTCACTTTGTTATTGGACGCTTTTCCACACTCTCACAAATTGATTCATGGGCTTTATGTTTTCACAGCAGTGTAAGGATTAACATTCATTCAGAGTTGGAATGTCAGAATGTGGACGCTTGATCAATTACATGCACAGGATCAGGAAGGGTGAAAGAAATCCATCCCAAATGTTCTCGGGAGTTGCAGGGGAAAACCAACTTTAAGTTGGTTCTAGGTGATGAATCCAAACATTATGTTTAGAATACAGGAGAATGGCTGGCTATGGACCTGGCCAAGTTTTGTTTTGGGGATAGGGAAAGGGTGAGGCACTTTAGTGCTGTAGTTGAGCGTGTTCCACATTGTGTCACTCCCAAATGCTGAGGACGCTCCTCCAAGGAAGGGAACTGTGCCATGAGCTCTTCATCCTACTTGCTTTGAGCTAGAAGAAAAATCAAGTTGATGATATGGTAGGTGTGGCCTGGGGCTCTCCCCTCTGAGATGGCACATAGATGGCTGGCTGTTACGATGGCGTGTCATGGGACTTACTGTGGTTAAAAGTGAGAGAGTTATCCAGGCTGCCCAGCTGCTGCAATCTGGCATGCATCATTCCTGTTCTGTTACGGGAAACAGGCAATGTCTGAGATTTTCGATCATGAACTATGGGTCCCAACCCCTCCTGGTTCCTGCAACATGAGTGAAATGGGATAGAAGCAAAAGTTAGACGTGTTACACCGCAGCGAGACGGGGAGCGTTAGTGAAGCCAGGACATGGCACGAGGGAGATGGCCATGCACTGACCGAGCACGGCGGAGCAGCCAGAGACACAGACAGATGGCAGCTCCTACAAACTTCACGGCAAAGCACCTGATGACCCAGAAGCAAAAATCAGGCCAAAGCAGGGAGCTTTTTATTTTTAGAAAGTACTTTAGAGATGCTACTTTGAAAAAAGTGAGCATCACTCCAATGCAGTGCTAATGGTTAGTGTTCTGACAACTGACAAAACGTCACTAATCTTTTTGGATTATAGATGTTCTGAAAGAGCTAAAGACATGTATTTTTTTAATTAAAAAATGCATTGGAAGACACAGAGAACAAACATGCAATGGAGGGGATTATATGAGTTTTAACACCTTTATTCTTACCCAAGCAGGAAGGAGAAGAGCCACACACTTTGTTAAACTTGTCAGCAGTCAAGTGGAGAAAACAGAAGAGTGATTTGGGTTAGCAATCAAACAGCTAACTTCCTGCTGTGTACCATCACCAGAGCAGATGAAAATGAGACCAGGGCTGCAATGACACCTGTCCCCTGTCCCAGAGCCAACCGTCCCTCTCACTGTGTTATTGTGTGTAGAAGAACAGGGACATGCATGGACTACCATCGACCGCATGCTGCTGGGTGACTTCGAAGTGACAATGAGAAGGCACAGGGTTCATCGAATTGGACCACCATGGATGGCAAACATGTACAAGGTTCACAGTCTAGTTCACGATCTGATTCACATGCAGCAGAGACCCATGGCAATTTTTGTATAGAGCAGAGCATATCTTTCCACAGTGCATGGAGCAAAGTCACACCATCTCCACTCCCTTTTCCCTTGGCCCATCTGTTTTTAAGGCAGTCTACACTTTTATATGCAAATATATACATGGTGCTTATGAAATAGGAAGATTTTCTTTTAAGTAGTTAAATTTATATCCACTGGAAAAAAATAAGTTAACCATTTTACAAAACCCGATTCTAAAACATTTTGTTGGGACAGAAATCTTCAGCTTCCCACATTCACCGTTTTAAGCTGTGAGGCATTTTATTCTACTTGGCACAGTATTCTCCAAATGCCATCTTGTGATGTAGGTGTCACTGCAAAAATGAAGCCAGCCTAGCACAGTGGCTTTCTGTTACAGAATTTACTGTTTGCCCATCTTCATGGGACAAAGTCAAGAAGAATATAAGTCAAGGTAGGAGATGTTGTTGGTATATGGACACCTTGTATATACTTGCATTTAGTACTCCAAAATGCAAATATAAAATTACTGTTGTGATCAAAATAAGACAGTTAAGATTAGAGAACTTTAAGGACTACCACATTTCAATGAAAAATAGAAAATATTAATAGGAGGAAAGCAGAAAAATTCTAAATTTGTTTCTTTTAAAAAGAAAACATACACCTTTACTTCTTAACATAAAATGTAATTCTGAAAATTTCTCAAATATCCCCAGAAAAGAACAATGTTAACATAAAAAGAAAATCTTCACATTGAAAGAGAAAGTTTATTAAAATTCTCTGGCCTATTTCATTGCTGTAAGACAAAATTATCAATATATAGAGAAACCTCTAAATTTTTAAGGTTTTCTTAAAACATGTTTACTTATAATAAAGCTGTTAAAAACAACAGTAAAAAAATATATAATACTTAGACCAAGACCCCACTAATACACTAACAAAGAATGGCTCACAACACAGAAAAAAACAGACAGACATTCCAAATGGCAATGAGGCAGGAGGAAGACCTTGGTAAGGACAAGAGGTGCTATGAAGAAATGCCAAAGAAGGTGCGTCCAGCCACACAGCCACAAAGAGTTTCTGGGTGGCTGGTTCTGAGGGCAAAGTAGTGTGACGCTTCTCACCAGGGAGTCCTGGCCAAGAACGCAGAGCGCTTATCAACCAGTCAAGAGTAAGAAGAGGAAAGGCTCCATTGCAGAGAAGGTTTGTGGAAGTCCACACAAATTTGAGATGGACTGAAAACATGCTTTCATTAAGAAAGAAGAGTGCCTAGGTGAGATTTTTAGTATCTTTGTAGTTGAGAGCAGGAACCATCAATGTGACCTTGGAAAGTCAAACACAGGAAGAGAAATCATTAAGGAACATAGGGAGAAGAACTGGGGAGAAGAAGCTGGGAAGGAGACAGCACAGTGCATGAGGAAGAGTTTGGACAAGAGGATGGAAGGGTAGCCACAGTCCGCTAAAGGAACACTTTCCAAGAGACACGCGCGAGGTGAAATGAGACAGGAAGCCTGGAGGAACGCCGACCAAAGACGCTGCCGGGCTCCGGGGTGGTAATCCAAGCACTTGCCATCGGTCCTCACGGCCACTTCCGTGAATCCCAACCGCCAGTTGCCACTGATGACCATTCCCACACAGTCAGAGCCAGGTAACACAGAAAACAACACATTTCAAATGAAAACGCCCCACAGTACCTGGCTATGTACCGCTTCCCCATGTACTGGAACTGGTGCAAGCAGACTCTGCAGGCAAGATGAAAAATTATTAGGGAAATGTGAAGAGTAAATTATTTTTAGGATGTTATTCATCCATTAACAATAACAAATTCAACAAACACTATGTCTGGCACCAAAGTACATAGTGTGCCAGACATATGTACTTCATTCATTCAGAATGGGTTTCGGGAGTCCTCTGAAAAGTCCCTTCACACCCAGGGAAATGTATTAACCTGTGAGGGAAGCCCCATTTTGTGTAGCTATCAGTGCTGTGGTGGCTGGTTAAAGCATCACAGCTCAGAGGCCCATGACTGACAGGACTGTCCATCGACTCAGGAGTAGGGATTCACTCCACCGCCGCGTGCCTGAGAAAGCGTGCTGATGACCACACACTGTCCCAAGTTACTTATTCATCCTCATTCACATCTATACAAGGAGCTCTCCATTTTGGCTCAAGTATATGGACTAGACTCCATACACACCAAGATATATTTTAAAAAATATCTGTAACAACATTGATGCTTTTTAAAAATCATGTATTTAATGTGGTAGTTAAAACAATGCCTGGTGAGCTCCTCTGGTGTTGAATCTCATTTCACCACATGATAACTCCCGCCTTTAACTCAGCAGAGGTCAGGAGACTATGATCCAAGACTACGAGCCAAGTGTCCTCTGAGGGTCAGGCCCATGGTCTCTCACCTGTAGTTCCAACATACATGAAGCTCTGAAAACCAGCTTCCTCCAGAGTTCATGCAAATGCATTTGGGACCAAAGTATGACCCAAAATAATAGGCATAAAGCTACTTATAGTTATAATTTATCCAATTATTATGAACAATAACAGTGCTGCAGAAATATTTTTTAACTGTAGAGAGATGCTGCTGGGATGTTATGGGATACAGTCTATGTGTAAATTTTTCAGAAATCCAAAAAGTTCTGAACTTGGAAAATCATCTGGCTCCAGGAGTTTTAGATAAGGGATTGTAGACTTATGTTTCTAAAAGTAAAGAGCTTAAAGGAAATCAGAAACTTACATTGATGAGCCAAAATAAGATAATAAAGATGCTACATAAGATTTCACTTTTATTTCTTATATTTTAAAATTATAGCAATTTTCTGACCCAGTTTCTTCATCAGCTTAAGTTAGGCTCACCTTGGAAAAGCAGTATCTACCCAGTTCAGCTAATAAATTTTGTGTTATTTTATTAAGATGGCTTATACACATAAGCAGTTATACACATACACACACCCCTCATGTAAAACAAGCACATCTCTGTAATACTTTAAGGGTGACCACTGATCACTGGGTCATAAGTTTTGAAAACATGTTTTAGGGCTAGGTCCATGAGAAAGGGCTTAAGGAGTAAGTGAGGATGTGACATACACTACTTTCCTGGTTCAACTACATAGTATTCTTCACACCTCTTAATGATCCAGAAAAAATCAAGAGGCAATGAGCAAAGAGAAAGCTACTTACTCAGATATTGTAAAAAAATCCATAAGTTCAGATGTTGAAGCCTTGTTCCAATACGTAAACAAAGCATCTAGAAAATAAACATTTACTTAGAATCACAATACATATCATATATATTATGGAGAATCAGCTATTGTGAAGATGGGAAGAGACCTTGGAGGACAGGCCTCCAAGCCCTTCACCCGCCCTCTTTTACAGCTGACCACTCTAAACTGGATATCACACACCTGAGGCCTATTCAACGTCAAGATGCTGCATTTGAACATCTGAACTTTAATTCCATCATACCTCATCTAGTGCTGTGTTCTAGCACAATGTTCATTTAACTTAATGTGGCATGCTCTTAAATAGACTAGAAAATTCAGAGAATACATGTGGACATATAACCTAAAGCTGGGCTCTCCTGTCTTCTACTACAGGATCTCTTCCCAAAAGGGAACTTACTGAAAATCTTTGCATATTACACACATAATTGTGCTCTTTGAGTTTTAACTGAAAAATACAGCTTGGATCTATCTCAAGTTTTTCCAAGCTGAATAATACTCCTTTGGGTGTTCAGACCGTAAGTAAGTAAGTCTCCTACTGATAGCTATTTGCTGTTCTCCCCACCTAACTTTTTGCTATTATAATTATGTTTCAGTGAACATCCTTTTATGTGGGTCTTTGCATGCATGTCTAACTATACCTACAGGATAAGTTCTCTGAAGCGAAATAGCTGTACCAATGGTGTGAGCATTTAAACTCCTGTACATACCGTTAACAGTTGAGTAGTACTGTCATTTGAGTGCTAACGTTTGATAGCTAACGTTTTTTGCATCCTTATATTTTACACTGAGGTTGAGAAATAGGTAGAGATTTCTCTTAGGAAAAGGCCAGAGTCTCTGTGGTCTGAGATGAGCAGATAGAGTCACTGTGGGGATGCTGATGGCTCCTGAAGATGCATGGCCACAGGCTTTCACTCAACACTTGTCAAGAACAATGACAGGCAGGAATGACATGAGATATAGACTGAGAATCTGTTATATGCCAGGCACTGTACTAGGTACTCTCACAATTTCACATAGATTGTGCCATCTAATCCCCACCATATCTGGGGCAGAAGAAAGTCCTCATTTACAGATGAGCTAACAGAGACTCAGAGAAGTTAAGCAATTCTCCCATTTACCAGTCTGAAGAATCATGGTTGAGTGGGAATTTAAATTGCATGCATCTGATTCTAAAGGCCACTTGGCCTATTAGACCCGTAACAAGGGTGGGCCAGGGGCTTCCATCTTTAGGGGTTTTGAGTTTAGATTCCAGAGGAACAGACTCTGGCTACTTGAGGCTGGCCAGCAGGATAGGGTGAGCCCCCAGGGAGCTCTGTGTGTGCTGGAGAGCCTGGTAGGATCACCCTGCAGGCCTCTGTGGTCACCCTCAGCACACACCAGACAGAGGGGCCAGCAGCATGGGCACTGATGCTGCCATTCCTTGCTCTGGGCCCTGGCTACTGGTTGTGGAGAGTGGGAAAACAAAGATAAGCTCCATGGAGAGGGAAATAGCACAAGAAGGACCTCGAGGAAGGGCCCAGCATGTAGAAGGTGTTCATTAAATATGGAATAAATGAAATAGTAGCTACAGAGTTACACAACTTATTTTGGTTGTCTATGTGGTAACTATCTCTGGAGGCAATTTCTCTCCCTAACCCATATGACACACAAAAGCCAATTGTAGCTAGATTTTGAGAGTTAAATGTGAAAATATAAATAACACTGCTTTCAAGGAATATATGAGAATATCTTCATGACCCTGGGGGTTTGAGAATATTTCTTTTTTTTTTAATTTAATTTTTTTTATTGCATTTTAGGTTTTGGGGTACATGTGAAGAACATGCAAGATAGTTGCATAGGTACACACGTGGCAGTGTGATTTGCTGCCTTCTTCCCCTTCACCTATATATGGAGAAGATTTCTTAAACGGGCTGCACATACAACAAATTCTAATTATAAAGGGAAAACAATAACTTGAAGAAAATTGAGAAGAAATATATTCTAAAATCGTTTTGAAGAAGTGGTTTGATTTTAAAAATATGTGTTTGACTTTAAAGAATAACTTTCACTTGAATTCAAATGTTCTTGTATATTTGTCTTTAAAAAGCAGTTATGTTCTTATTTTAGATCATATTCAGTATTTGAAATTTAAACTATTTTAAAGAGAACTTTAAACAAAAGAAAAACAGGATTCTAGTGCAGGCCAGCACTCATTATCACCATGAAGCAAAGTTTAGAACTTTGGACTTAAATGGGAAGAATTTCAACTTTATGAATCCAAATATCAGACCAAGTGCCCTGTGCTAGTGGATTTGGTCATCATTCCGGGAATGTCTTGTTCATCTGTTCTTTTTTTAAAAACAGCATTTTAAAGTAACAAATCAACAGAAGAATGAATTACCCAGTCTTTATTTTAAGGGCAAGCAGGTTTTTTTCTACCATCTGAGCTAAAAAGTCAGACTGTGTGTTGGCTTGGGTCGGGGGGAAGAAAAAGGCTACTAATGCTGCTGAAATGGAAGCTTGATATAAAAGAAATTCTACTTTCAGGCAGAAATACCTTCCACTGGATGTTTAGCACACACCTCCTGCCCCCAGATACGAGCAGCACAAGAGGCCTTCAGGTTCTCAACAAATGGCACTTTGTTTTCAAGAGAGTTAGTCTTAATTCAATCACCTTAATGAAGTTCACAGCATACCTTTTAATTCGTTGTAGAAAAAATAGGATTTTTGCCAAGGATAAGAACTGTGACATTGTATAATGGGATTGTTTATATTACACAGCCAGATACACAGATGAGCTAACAGAGTTGAAACTGTCCTGTCATACACATTTGCAAGCCTTGTGTGGTCCAGATAGAGCATTCATAGTTCTGCTCATTCTTATTTTAAAATATGGTTGTCAAACCCTTAAACAGAAACATAATCTATGATGATACCACCATTTCCATTAGAAAACTAAAATAACATCTCTCCCTTCCAGTTTGAGCCAGGAATATCATACACACTCTAAATGGAAGGAATGCTTAGGTCTCCCTACAGCATATGTTCTAATTCCAGAGACTGACAAACACACTTATGCAAGTTGCCAGTAAGTTTGTTTGGACAAATAAAAAAAAAATTTTTTTTCATGATGGAGTCTTGCTCTTGTTGCCCAGTCTGGAGTACAATGGCATAATCTCGGCTTACTGCAACCTCCACCTCCCTGGTTCAAGCAATTCTTCCTCAGTCTCCTGAGTAGCTGGGACTATAGGCGTGTGCCACCATGCCTAGCTAATTTTTGTATTTTTAGTAGAGACGGGGTTTCACTGGATTGGCCAGGCTGGTTTCAAACTTCTGACCTAGGTGATCTGCCCTCTTCAGCCTGAGATTACAGACGTGAGCCACTGCGCCCAGCCTACAATTTTTTTTTAAGTCAAAACCTATTTTATATATGTGCTTCTATCTCCTTTAGTTAAGATGGTAGGTTCCAGTTTAATATAAATTTCAGAAATAGGCCCATCCACATTTTAGAACTTATTTTCTAGAATAAAAATAATTAAGGACATGATTTTCCCACAATAAGGCTCTTCTATTAAATTTAGTCAATGAATATACCTTTCAAATAAGGAAGAAAATCCTTTGAAATTTTTGTATCATTTCAACTTATTACAAGTTAAAAACAAACTAACCAAATACTGAAACAAGCAAAACAGAAATCTCATATTTTAACCTACCATCAGACATGCTCTTTAAGATGTACAGGAAACACATCAGTAGGCTCTTAATCTCAGACTGGTCAAGTTTGTCACAGCGAACCATGGAATTTCCCAATGTGCTATTTTGTTGGTGCTAAAAAGAAAATATAGGTGATTTTTCTACTTAATTATGGGAGGAAAATGTGTTTCCCTTTTCTCCCTTGGAAGAGAAAGATTCTTAGAACTGAGTCAGATCATACACATTGGAAAGTGCAAGTAACTTGTTGACAATTAAACCACAAGCACCCTTCACGCAAATATAACACACTCAAACGCCATCCACAGAAGCCCTCGCCTGTCTCCTCAGCACACTCTCCTAAGGGACAAGCAGAAGGCACAGACCTGTCACAGCTTTAGCTATGCCAAGTAAAACCTTCTGAGATGCCAGCATATTGAAACCTCATGCAAGAAAGTATGTGTGCTAGGATCAAGAACAGGAACCGTGACTCAGAAGACACCGCACAACCAGCCACCTCCTGAGGACAACGGCGATGGCTGAAACAGCAAGTGCCTGTGGTGCTGCTGTGCCCAAAGCCTGGAGCCCAGGCACCATCCAGGGTGCATCACGGGGTGTGCTGTGGGCACTGCTCAGGGAACACAACAGGCAGGTGCCTTATGGGGACAAACAGGGACACGTCAGCACAGCATCGCCAAAGGCCCTAAACTGATGAGGTCACTCTCTCATCAGCTTAGCTCAACACTACAAACGTCAGAAATCTTGGGGCAAACGAGAGGACAATTTTGCCACTAGGCAGCAGTTTCTCCTGGAAAAAAAGCAGAACAAGATTCTCATCATGTGATTGCAAATGCAGGAGATTTAAAAACTCTCCCAGTTGAATTTCCATTGAAATAATTTTTTTTTTTTTTGCCAAATATCAAAGCAAAAAGAACAGTGAAAAAAAAGATGTTTTATTCAAGGTGCTGGTGGCCAATTGAAAAAAATTATGCATGTATATATATATAAAATGAACAGGCTTAATGGATAAAATATGCGAATCTTTTTATTTACAGAAAAAACATAGGGGCTTCTAGTGGCGAAACTGGTATGGATGCCTCCTCTCGCCTGCCCACTTGATTAGAGCCACTGGAGAACTCAGTACTTCCGGCAGCGGGATGCAGAGTGCAGCGTGCATTGTCTCCTCTGGCAAAGGTGGAACCGTTAGAAGGGAAAAATCCACAGTGACCCGGTTTTTCCTGGCTGACTGGCAGCTCTCCTCCTCCTCTCCAGCACTGCGTATGACACAAGCAGAGTGCCTTCGGAGCAGCTTCTCCCTCTACACATGAAGGCACGTTGGGGTCAAGGGCTAAGTACAGTATGTCATGACACACCCGCACCGAGCTGCTCACACCTCAGCAGAACTGCAGGTAACGATAACCATGTCAACGCCAGCCACGGATGCATGACAAGAGTGCAACCTGCTGCTGAGGAAGGACATGTGCTGGGGACAAATCCCTAAATGGCTCAGCTGTTTATTGGAATGGGCGCTTGCCTGTAACCTGAAGTAACTTAGGAAATCTGTGCCTACAGTCCTACAAATCTACCATGGCACCAGGTTTAAACCAAAGCTTCATCCGTTCCTACAAAGCTCCAAATGGTCTGAGTGTTTAGTAGCTTTAAGAAAAAAGGCTAAGTTTGAGGAGGAAGTGTTGTGTTTAGGGTAGGTGCTGTGTGAATAGAGTGATTTCTTATCCCTGAATCACCAACATGATCAATTAATCTCTGGAGCTGGCTTCAGACCTGACATCCTTGTGGGTGGACAGCTGTGTTGGTGACAGTGTCTCTGGTAGAAAGACTACAGGGAATTGAAAGGGGCAGCATTTTGAGTCACTCCCTGTCTAGCCCACCAGAGCCATTCATTCAAGATGCTCCACTGCAAACCCTGTCTAGGCTATGAGGTCCTGGAGACAGGAATCAGACCATTTCAAGGAATAGGCCCCAGACTTAGATAAAGCTCTCAGGTCAGCTGGGTGGTTTAGGAGAAAAAAAAACAGAAGGTAACAATTAAAAGGTACTAGAACATGGAGTACGTTTACTTTGGGCTAAATTCATTGATCATAAGAAACACTTGTGTTGGGTGAAAAGCAATTACCTTATCCAGGGAATTGCTCTTCTCACTATTCCTCTCTGGAAGGCTATTACCCGAATCTGTGCTTATGAGAGATCCTCTCGAATCAGCATTTCTCACGCTGTTGATGTTTGGAGTTGAGGTTGTATATGGAGAAGCTAAACGGAAATCAAGCCAAGAATAAAGTTTTATTAAGATGGAACAACATAAAGATGAGTATTGGACTTTAAGAGAAATTGCTTTTATTGCACTTATTTTTTCTGTTAAAAAGCTGGTTCAAGAGTTGCATTCCATTACTTCACCTTTAAAGAACCAGATCACAAACAATGAGATAAAAAGAAACTAGTCTGAAACATTCAGATGTAAATATCAATTCACTTATTAGAAACCACCTTTGATTGCTAAGACTAAGAGAACACACCTGTTTCAAAATGTGATGGAAGAAAGACTTAAAAAAAATTAAAAGATAAATCCACCTAACTATCAAATCACAAAATTACACCATACAACAACTTGTAGTATTCAAACTGATAATTAAGCCTGAGGTGCCTACCAAGCTCTGAGGGATGTCATGGGGCATTTCAAATGCTCAAGAACACAGTGATAGTGACCTTGGCCAGAAGCTGCTGTTTCAGCAGCAGATTGGGCTATGCTCCTTTTGAAGATAAGTTTGTGGAGCTGCTGTGATAAAAGGCAAGTGATCAGTGTGGGACAGGAAATGCGAATGGTGCTGGCCAATCTGACCCAAAGGTTGAGAAGCTGTGCCCAGCGAGTGCACACCACCCATTCATGGTTAGTTGTGGCTATTAAAAATGAAACTAAAATTTTTTTCTTTAAACTGATGTGTATGATTTCTTTTAAGTGCCTACTAAATTGTCAGAATATAAGTACTTATTAAGTTATTTGATCCTAAGTACCCAATAAACAGAACTGCTGGGTGTGTCTTTTGGCCTAGGGATGCCATGAAAAGAGAGTGACACTAAGGGTGCTGTGAACGAGGACTGTTTGGGAATCTCCGCTGTACACAACTCTGAGAAGAAAGGAAATCGAACCTGGAAATAAAAATTTGTGACGTCCATGAAAAAAACAGCATTTGAAGGCAGAAGTTACTCCCAATCTTGGTACTATGTAATTTTTTAAGGTAATAGATTGACTTCCTGCTTAAGTAAGATTTAAATAAATCACATAGCTTAAAATGACTTTTTGGACTTGTACATTCTGTGCTGAACCAAAAGGTGTGCCTCCAGTGGAAAGGCCCGGCTGGCTCTGCAGATGGCGTCAGATTTGGACTCTGGGTCTGGCAGCTGTGAGCACACATCCTCCCAGACCCAAGCTGAAGATGCCATTACTTGGCACTTCACAACAGGCTGGTCGTTTTCAGATCTCAGTAGGCACATGAGCGGCCATGGACTGGGAAACTTCTAAGTTAAAAAATAAACAAACATCTAAATAAATATAGCCAGCCCCTAGGGTGCACCAAAAATATGTTTGAAAGTTTCTTGGTTGTTGCACTTCTAAATCTGATGGCCAATGGCATACATTCATCATCTCTCAGGCAAAGTCAAGATGCTCTCTAACTCTTTGACCTTAGAAGGAGGACCTGTGACATCGAGGTCATAAATCCTTCTCACTGTTGAACACTCAGATTTATTCACTGCTATCCCTGAAACTGATTCAGTGTATTAAGACCAAGAAAAGAAGAGCCAGGGGAATTTGAAAGCAGAAGGGAAGGCTGGAACATGCAGGCCAATAAGCGTCATTGTCAGTCAGTGGCTGCATCTCCCCAGGAGAGAAACTATGCAAATGTTTGTCACAAGGGACAGGTAAAAAGTCTGTGAAAAAATTATGGCCTTTTTCTGTACGCAGAGAGCTAAGAAACACATGCTATCACCAATTATAATTTTTATAATATTTCATATTTAATGTAGAATAGCATTTGAAGAACATAGAAGTCAGGAAAAAGAATACAGAACTCAAGAGAAAGAGGTCCTCAGTAAAGTAAAATTAGACCCTAAGTTCTCAGAGTTTTAAGCTTGATTCCAGAACTAGAGTCCTAATTTAAGGCAAACAGATGGAAATGCAATAAAGCAAAATTAATGTGCTTAGTTTGTTCCATTTTGTATGTCTTTGTGAATATGTGCTTGTATTTAACATCCTGGCCCAGTGCATAACTTTGAAAGTCCTTAGATGACACTTGAGTAAAATGAAAAGAACATAAATTCATCCTTGTTCTCTTTGTGCCACTGAGTAGGTGGGAAAAAAATCCCTGAGCCTAAGAACGTTTGCCTTTTAAAATGAATGTAATCTCAGAGTAGTTTTTATCCAGGCAGTGAATCACTTTTAAAACTCTCAGGCACCATGCTCCAAAGACATTAAAAAAAACTGTGAGGACGCATTCTCAGCTAAGTGTGGAAACAGGATTTTTCCAACAGAGATTTAAGGAGAAAGTTTGCTCTTGAAAGAGAAGCACCAGGGCTAAAATTAGCTAGAAACGCCCTGATGAACAAAGAGTTGCTAAAGCCACCAGAAAAAAAACTAGTAAACCCAGTTGAAAAATGAGGCTTCCCTGGAAGGAACTCCTAAAAGAGAACAGGGATTTAAGTCTTCAAGAAAGGAGGCAGTATAGATAAAGCCTGAGTATAAATAAGCCTGTTTGGTGAATTCCTATGAAAAGTGGATTTGGATCTTAAAATTCAAGAGCGAAAAAGGATTATTAAATCAGTCTCAAGTACTTTTCATAGCTACAGTGTGAACGCAGAGCAATTGGAGGCCATCATGCTAAAGATCCCCAGTAGCCTATCTCCAAGTTCTAAAGAAGTCCCCCCATCCTAACCAGGTGAATTCTGAATTGGAGAAGAGTCAAAAGAGTCAAGCAGAAGTATTTAAACGTTGAGGAAATGGTCAAAGTTGCAGTGACATGCTGTTTCCACTCATCTGACTCCTCTCTACCAAGCACCATACACATCGTGACCCTTTTCAAGACATGGGTATGGAGGGCATGGAAGATAGACAACATCCTGCCATGGCAACTAGTAAATGGTCGTTTCCAGCACCAAGGCCGCATGTGTCTGACTGTAAAGCCAGAGCTATGAACCACTGTGATCCACTCGCCTCGGCCTCCCAAAGTGCTGGGATTATAGGTGTAAGCCACCACGCCCAGCCAAATTAACTCTTTTAATCTTTATATTGCCAACTAAGGGGTGCATAACTGTGAAAAATACACATAAATATCAACAAGATTAAGGACTGCTATTATTCTAGGATAAATTTGGGCATTGGTGTGGGCTTTCTCATTTTAAAGTCTACCCGTTTCATCCCCTACATGAAATGGCATATTAACACCACCAGCAGCAGCAAAGGTAAAGACATAATCTCAGAGAGGGCAAGTCCCATGAGTTAATCGGATAAAGGCTGACATTTATTTTTTCCCATAAATTAGTCGTATCATTGGGTAGTCTAGCCACTAGCCATAGTGGGATGCTTGCTTTCTTCACTAGCTATTGGCTCCAAGACACTTTGAGAGTGATGCCAGAGAGAAGCCCACAAGAGCCCGGAGCATTACCAATGCCAGAGATGGCGCCCAACAGGTCTTTGTGGAGGCTGTTGTCCAGGGTGTTTCCCTTCTGTGGCGTCACCAGTGGATTCACAGCTGGCAGAGCCAGGGATTCGTCCTTCACAGTCTGTCAAGGGGAGGAGAGCAGAAACAATCAAAGATGACTGGAAAGGATTCCTCCCCTGTTCTTGGAAGTGCTAGGGCAAGTGCAGGACCAAGCCAGCCTGATGCAGTCAATGTGCCCGCCTGCATGGGAGATGCAGTCTTGAGGTGTGGGCCAGGGAGGAGGGTGGGATGGGTCAGAGGGGGAGCAAGGGGCATGAGATATGGAGGCTGGGTCGGGTTGGAGGAGAGAAATTACATTCTATAAAGTCCTGTTTCTCTTTCCCCAGCATTTCTAACACCTTTCCCTCTCCAGAGCTGATGCCCAACATGTTCTTAGATTATTCTGTTTTTTGTTTTTTCTTTCAGAGACAGCCTTTCCTGCTGTTTCTAACTGGAATGCTGGCCCTTATCTGTAATGCAGGGAATTACAACAGCAGCAATGACAGTCTCTAGATGTTTGTAGCATCACGTAACCTTTTAGTTCGTGGAGAAATCATATTAATTTTGAAGTTAGGTCAGAAAAAGGGATTTTACTTTGATGAAAGCCAAAGAAAGACCTATGTTCATTTTTGTTAGGATTGAAACAGTACAGGGAAGGCCACATTCTACTCTGAATTTCTCACTCTGGTTTGAAAACCAGACAGGGTTAGAGAACACATGTGTGAAATGAAATGGTGTACAGGGTGAGATAAGCGAAGTGCCCTTAGGATAGAGTTTATGCCCTCTAGAGCAGCCACGCAGCACAAAAGTGTACACACGGCTCATCTTAGTGTTATTTAGTAATGCATTTGGAGGTGAAGAGGTAGTGTGAAAATGGGACGCTGTATCACTGTTGGGGTGGGAGGAAGGGACAGAAACATGCATGAGACTCTGCAAGTGTACACCCATAATGACAAGGCGGGAAGGCGGACAACCAAGCCAGTTCTTGAGTCCAGAGTACCAGGGAAAGGGGAAATGCTGAAATAACATCTGCTGAAATTCATAGCAGATAAGCCCTCTGAGGCCAAGAAGAGAGCATTAGAAAGAGAAAGAGTGCGGGTTTTAGATGGTAAAACACTTAAAAACTTTACTAATTAAAAATTATTATAGGTTAACATTTAAAAAACCTTTTGCAATTGAAATGTGACAAGAAATTTGATAATGATAAAGCTTTGAAAAAGCTGAATTACAAGATGATTCCAAGAATCCTTTTTAAATAACAATCATATCAAAGGTACCAAAGACTGAGTAAAAAGTAAAACCATCTCTAAGCAAAAAGTTGTGAGATAATTTCCAGGATCATCTCTCCGTCGACTCAATTTCCAACACCTTTGAAAGACAGCATAAAGATAATATAAATGAAGGCAGTCAGTTCTTGGAGGTGGAGGCCCCAGTCCCTCACCTAGGCATCCCTGTCCAGTCTCACTTCTAATTTGACAGAGGGAGACAAACTGTGGCGCACAGAGGTGGCCTTTCCCAGACTGTGCAGCATGTAACTGTCAGAACTGGGGTTACCATGACCTCTTCTAGGACATGGGTTAGATCTATGTCTTTTTTGTGTCTCTTTCCCCCCATGCATTTTTACTGAATATACAAATGAAAATTCTGAGGCCTCATAGGACATTCGTTCATCATGAGAACATGGGTTTCACCCTTAATTTTTAACAAGAATTGAAGGTTTAGTGGTTGACCTTATTTAGCCAGAAATGCAACTTACCAGGAATTGCACTGGCAAAATACAGTGGGGGTATGTACTGGGTTGAGTAGTGTCCCCCACAAATTCATTTCTCCCTGGACTTCAGAATGTACCCTTATTTGGAAATATGTCTTTTAATTTAAGATGTAATTTAAAATGAGTTCATACTGGGTGGACGCTAAACCCAATAACTAGTGTCCTTATAAGAAGAGGAGAGGGGACCAGGCATGGTGGCTCATGCTTATAATCCCAGCACTTTGGGAGGCAGAGGCAGGTGGATTGCAAGGTCAGGAGTTAGAGACCAGCCTGGCCAACATAGTGAAACTGTCTCTACTAAAAATACAAAAAATTAGCTCAGTGTGATGGTGGGTGCCTGAAGTCCCAGCTACTCGGGAGGCTCAGGCAGGAGAATTGCTTGAACCCAGAAGGCGGAGGTTGCAGTGAGCTAAGATTGCACCACTGCACTCCAGCCTGGGCAACAGAGCAAGACTCTATCTTGGAAAAAAAATAAAGAAATAAGAGGAGAGGGACAGAGAGGCAGACAAATACCAGGGAGAACAAACACCAAGTGAGGATAGAGGCAGAGACTGGCACGATGGCACTGCAAGCCAGAGAGCACCAAAGATTGCCCGCAGCATCAGCAGCTGCGAGAGGAGCATGGCCAGACTCCTCCCCAGGAGCCTCTAGTAGGAACCAACCCCAATGGAACCTTGATTTGGGACTTCTGGTCTCCTGACAGGAAGAGAATAAATTGCTGCCGCTCTAGGCAGCAGCTTATGGTGCTTTGTCCTGGCTTCCCTGGGACCCAATATGTGCTGAGTTAATGTGACCATGTTTACGTACCACGCCCGCATTCACGGGGAAGGGTGACACATCCCTCACATTGATCCGCTGGACATTTTCAATCAGCAGACCAAACAGAGGCAGGTAGAGGGTGGCTATCCTTGCCTGATGACTCTGAAAAGAAGACACAAGTGGTAAGTTTATCCTAGAGTTCTGAGAACTGAACTAAGGTTGGCACTGACCATTTCCTTTATTTGGATCCTTCCTATAAAGACAGATAGTTGATTTTTATTCCCAAAACAGAGCAAAGTCTTAGTGCTGTTACTGTGAATTTTCTAATTGACTACTTTCTTTACACCACTTAAAATAAAGGACATCATCAATGCACATTCCTTCTACTGGGGACCACTCACCCTTGAAGCATATCTGTCATCAAAAGAATGCTTTATCAGCAGGTTCTTGAGCACACTGATGGCAATCAGACGAACCTCCCGGAACTCCTGGAGGGCTGTCCCCACCTCCCTCAGTAACAGTCCCACCAAGAAGTGGTTTCTGCAGAACTCATCTGTTAATGAGTAGTCAAGCTGGAGGTCTGAAATGAGGACAGAAACTACTTGAGGTAGGAAAGATGCAATGCTCTTTGAATAATAATAAAAACACCCTAAGACCCATCCTCTGCATTCAGCCCACCTTGGGTGTCAACAGACGATTAGACTAAGCTTTGAATGGGAAAGGATCAACTCTACAAGGCTGCTCTACTTCTTAGCACATGAGGATCTTAAATGAAAACTAAATTTAAATACAATTAAGTGCACTGGATTTTGGAACATATTGCATCCTACATAAATTAGTAAACAGTTTAAGTACCAATTTTTAGACTAGAGGACAGCATACGTTATATTACAAATATAAGTTTGTTATTGACAAAGTTAAAAACGTTATTATACTAGTTAACAGAACTGTATAAAAGCAGTTTGTGGGTAACAAACATGTAATTAAATAATAAACATACATGGTTTATTAAAATGTTATTTACTACAAGAGTTCATGTATTCCTTTCCTGGTCATTAATGCCTATATACTCCCATTAAAACCCAATGTATTTAAAATAAACAAATCAATATATAACCAGCTTATTTTGCTATCCCTGAATGAAGAACTTATTTAATGCAGTATTTCCTACGATATTCTCCTAATATTTCTCTACCTCAAAAACCAAATACAAATTTAATATAAACTGAAATTAAAATGGACAAAGCATCAAACCAGACTGGTAAATCATCAGCAAGCTAAATGACAAAATTGAGAGCTCTTGTGGAAAACAGATAGGAGCAAACATGAACACCACTTAGGGACGGTGCATATAAACAGCCGAACATCACCTGAATATGAAATACACATTTCAGGAAGCTGAAGCTTGGATGTGAATTGTCAGACTGACTCCTCCATTAAAGGAGTCTACAGACCTCTCCCTTTGCCTTTCGTCCCATATCAGATAGCTACTCCTAAATCTACCCAAAATATGGACCCAACTTCTATGAAACCCCTTTAGTAGAAGGGGGAGAATATTCATTTTCTAGATTATGTTCATTGTTTATGATTATTACACCTAGTTTATCTAAACTATAAGTCATAGCTTGAATTCACATAAATCTCTTAGAAGAAAACAACTTATGGTTTAACTGTGTGTGTGCTCACACATCAGTGCTTGTGTGCATGAGAAATTACGTATCTGGATGTGCGTCCCCTTCAAATCTCATGTTGAAATGTGATCCCTAGTGTTGGAGGTGGGGCCAGGTTGGAGGTGTTTGGTCATGGGGACGAATCCCTCAAGAATGGCTTGGTGTCCTCCTTGCTATAATGAGTGAGTTCTAGCTCTGGGTTCATGCGAGATCTGGTTGTTTACAAGAGTGTGGCGCCTCACTCCCCATCTCTCTTGCTTCCTCTCTTGCCTTGTGACATGCTGGCTCCCCGCTTGCCTTCTGCCATGATTGGAAGCTTCCTGGAGCCTCACCAGAAGCCAATGTTGCCATCATGCTTCTTATACAGACTGTAAAACTGTGAGCCAAAATAAACCTCTTTTATTTATTTGTTTTTTGAGAGAGGGTCTTGCTCTGTTGCCCAGGGTGGAGTGTCATGGCACAATCTGTCCAGATTGCAGATTTCACTGCAATTTCTGCCTCTTGGGCTTAAGCTATCCTCCCACCTCAGCCTCCCATGTAGCTGAGACCACAGGTGCATACCACCACGCCAGGCTAATTTTTGTTTTTTTTGTTTTTTGTAGAGACAGGATTCCATTATATTTCCCAGGCTGATCTCAAACTCCTGGCTCAAGTGATCCTCCCAGCTCAGCCTCCCAAAGAGCTGGGGTTATATAAGCACGAGCCACCGCACTGGCCCTCTTTTCTTTATAAATTACCTAGTCTCAGATATTCCTTTATAGCAACACAAATGGACTAACGCAAGAAAGGAGGTGAAGGCAGGAGTGGAAGGTAAGTGAGAAGAAAGAAAATGGAAATTCTAAAAAGCATTTATTGCTATCAGTGTAGTAAGGCAAATTACCCACAGATGTTCCCTCCACACTGAGGGCAGCCCGTCTTGCTACCAAATACCCTAGAAGTACCAGCTTGTGCTGGGTCATGGGGAGACAGGCATCATCACACATTCACTGCACAGCCACTGGGCAAAAAGAGCTCCCTGGGTTCTGTGCCAGGTAGAAGGAGAGTCCCCAGGTACAGGAGACTGGGCTGAGGGAGGCTGTGGTGAGGTTGGGAGCGTAGGGCAGGCGAGAGGGGTTAATTCCAGTTGGGGAACTGGAAGAAGGAAAGGAGACCCAGGGAGGTCCCACGTAGGAGGCGTGGAGTGGCTGGCCTGGGGAGGAAAATGAGGATTCCCCAGGGAGGGGGCTATTTGAGGTGGAGGGGTGGCATGATATGTTTGAGGAGCTGGGAGTCAGCAGCGATGCCTGGGATGTGCAGAATAGGGGGGCGTGAGATGACAGAGGTCGGGGGCCAGGGTTAGATCAGAAGACACTGAATACCTATCTGTTCCTTCAGCCCAGAAAAACTTTCCCCAGATACGCGGGAGCTTGGCTCACCCCTCACTTTCTTCTAACTGCTCTCTGGCTACCCTGTCTCAAATGTCACCCCTTTCCATATCCCCTTTCCTTGCTTTGTCTGTTCCCCTTAGGATGCATTGGGGTCTGACATTCTATGTATCTTGTATATATAGAATAGCTGGGGTTATCATCCAGGTTGTACAGAACTTATTCTGAAGCTCGATATAGTTGGTGCAGGGGAAGTATTTGTTGAATGCTTGAATGCCAACTCCAGGGCACAGTCCCCCTGCCTCATCTTAAAAGGCAGGAGCAGTCTGTGTGGGGGAAAGCTGTTTGTCTCCGAATGATGCCTTTCTGTGTTTCTCTCGGAATTCAGAAGCAGTTGATTCAGGTGCCATTACCAGCGGGGTGGCATCCGTCCACTTTTTCTCTCCTGTAGCACAAAACACCTGAGCACATACAGGGAACTAAGCTCAATACATTCTGCTTGACAGTTCGACAGACTAATGTGTTCAATTTGATTTACTCAGTGAAGACAAAGAAATCTCCATGAGCTCAACTCTCTTTACACTTAAAGAGAACATGGGACATTAATAAAGACTCAACGTGCAAACATAAAAAGCATGTGAAAAAGCCACATTGCTTGTGATTTAGGTGACTGCCACCACTATGGACAAGGGCTATGAAAATAGTGGAATAATGCATTTTGGGGTGAAGCAGGATGTTTGTTTGTTTTACTTCTTAAAGAAACATCCTAGAGTACTCAGTGACTTCAGTAGCCAAAAACCGGATGCCTCCCTGGGATGTTATAGCAGTGTCTCAGCAATTTCACTCCAGTAAAAACAAATTCACTGATTTCTGGTAAGTTTACAAATTGATCAAAGTACACAGGAAATGCCTAACAGAACAGCATATGGAAGCAGTTCAGCCATCACTTGCATTCTTTATTTTTTAGAGGAGGAAAATGCAAGAAAGCAAGCACCACACCCCACACCTACCTACAGGAGTGTCATTTGACTCCACAGCTGGTGAAAGAAAAGCTAATTCATAAGAAAAAAGGAAAGGTGAAACAAATAAAAATAAGCTATGGCAACTGAAATAGATTTCTTTTGTTTAAGCAAAGGAATTTTTCAATGAAATAGCCACACTGGCATGATCTGTAGTCTGACTGCTGTGAAGTAAGTTCCCATATTTTATCAGTATTATTTGAAATGATTTTTTTTCTTATAAAATTTCCAATCAGTGAAAAAATCAGAAAATTCAAGTATCATGCTTGAATCAATTATCTTTTCTTATTAAACAGAAATGCCTCTCTTTATAAAAAGGTTATGATATAAAGATGGATTACCTTGGTATCTCTGAATCCTGCCTTTTCCAAATGGCATTGGTAAGTTCAATGGAATATAATGTTCATGGTTGCATACCACACGGAGAAATTCAAACTTGAATTCAAAGAGGGTCTGCAGGAAGAAGTGCTTAGTCATAAATACCCCACTGGATATTTTATTCAGGATTCTAAAAAGCCTATTGGCAATAGTATGCTAGAAATCGTCATTAGCTTCTTAACTTTCTTAGAAGGCTGAACTCTATTGCACTGTACAGACTTCAGGATGGCTGCAGGGATTGATTTGAAAACTAAGGACACATTTCATTAAACAACGACTTCAACTGATTTTTAGGGCATTATTTATGCTCCTCCTTCTTCAAGGAAGGATTTCAGGTAGCTTATAATTACAGACACAGACTCAGTACAATAAAAAAGTTAGTAAGGCAGAGCTTTAAAAAAAAGGGAAAAAGATAATTCTACCAGAGAAAGGCTACATAGTGACTCCTGTTATCTTGTGAAGTAAACTATAATTCACTACACATATACTTTTAGTTTTGCAGTTGAGAAGTCATTTCAGGTGTTTAAGAGAAAATCAGTGGGTATGTTTCTTTCTCATTCTGGATTACTATGTTCCTAATATCGCACACATATTAATGTTTCCAACATAGGAGTGAGTTATGTCTCTGAGACTGATAGAGAAACAGGTGGATTTCTGATGTGAATCAGAGAGACAAAAGGAACAGTGACAACCCTCACACTACCTTAGGGTCTCCAGGAGCAAAGCAGCTAATGTAGTTGTTGATCTGCTTGAAGACAAAGCCCCTGTCCATGAAGGTGAAACATCTCTGTGGAGGAATACAAGCAAAAAGATATTTCAGGTTCAAACGTTTCGGAAATTTGAATTCAAATCAGCATTTATTGTTAATAAGTTTATCTGTGGACATAAAGACATGCCATCAACACTGCCAGAGAACCCACTATATTTTAGTCACTCTGCTAGACGGCTTATAAAAAGCACATCTTTGTCCCATAACTGACATCCTTTTCCCTGGAGGTCCCCACCTTGATGAAGACAGCAAGGCTATGATTTGCGTTCTTAGATGCCTCTGGATTATCTCGAAACTTCTGAGTGATGTGTGGCATCAGCATATTTACAACGGTTTCCACTGCATGATGATAGGATGCAGGAAATCTCTGGTTTCGCAACAACTAAAGAGAATTCAGTGAAAACAATTATTATTTTTCAAGTTGCAATCATTTGGGAGGAAAAAAAATCTTACCCCTAAGTCCATCTTAAAAAACCCAGAGTTTCTTGCTGGGTACAGTGGCTAACACTTGTAACCCCAGCACTTTGGGAGGCCAAGGTGGGGAGATCACTTGAGCCCAGGGGGTTAAGACCAGTCCGGGCAACGTAGCAAGATTCAGTCTGTACAAAAATTGGCTGGGTGTGGTGGCATGCACCTTGGAGGCTCAGGTGGTAGGATTGCTAGAGCCCAGCAGTCTGAGGCTCAGCCACTGCACTCTAGCTAGGGTGACAAAACAAGATCCTGTCTCAAAAAACCCAATAAAACCTCAAAGTCCTAGTCTTCTTTATCTGAAATTGGAAAAAATGAATTATTCTTCCTTCTTTCAATGTACTGTACAAGTGGTCAAATACTTCAAGTAAGTGCTGTGGATTCTAATTGGAACTTCAAACTTCAGCGTAATAAAGCTCACCTCAGAAGTGTTTGTAAAAAGGTGGAGGTTCATCCATTCCCGAAGATTCTGATTCAGGAGCCCGGCAGGGGATGCAGGGAGAAGGGGCAAGGACCTGCATTTGGACTGAGCATCGTTGATGATTCTGGTACCTGTACCTCTCAGAGATCTCTTTAGAAAGCACTGGCTTACATTTAAGCTCCAAATAGCCAAACTGAAAATACACATTTTGATGATTGGGCATGACTAGTTTAAACTGCTTGGCAGCAGTCTTCTTACAATCAACTTTACATAGTAATCTTTCCCCATCAGGAACCTAAAAAATTTTACCCAGATTACTTAGCAATTAGCCAACATTTATAAAAATCTTCTACATGTCAGGCATTACACTACATATTTTTACGTAATTTTTAATTCAACTCTTAGGATACTCCTATAAGTTTAATCCTCATTTGTTAAAGTGTCAGAGAGGTTAGGTACATGTGTTCTCAGTCACACAACTAACAACAATTTAGACCCAGGTCTACCATGAATCCAAAACTTGGCCTCTTTCTGTTACATGAAGCCACACTGCCCCCTCCCCTGTGCATATAAACAGAATAATTTACTGAGAGCCTGAAATAGGAAGGATGCTCCATTACATTGATCTATTCATGCACTTAATTCTAACAGCCACAAGAGGGGGGTATTTTCACCCCCATTTTATAGATGGGAAAACGGAGGCTTAGAGAGCTTACTAAAAAGACCTTTAATAAAACCCCCTTTGTCTTCCCCCTTTCAGTAACGGAACAGTAATGGTTTTACAAGGGCACGTGGCTGCCAAGCTAGACTACATTTTCCAGTCTAATTTACCACTAGGTATGAACCACATGACCAAATTATGGAAGGGATACATGCCTTGTTCAGGCTCCGCTCTTAAAAGGAGCCGCTGGCCTCCCTTGTTTCTTCCTGTGCCACTGCCTGGACTTTTTTGTGGCGGTGAGCCAGCTTCTCAGCCATGTGGATGAGGTTAACACCGCAGGCTGGATGACTGGATGGGAGGAGCTGGAGTCACTGAATGACCTTGGGGAACTAGCTGCCCTGACCTCCAAACTGCCTCCCAAACTCATGATTGTCCAAGAGAGAAACGACCTGCTGTCGAATTTTAAACCACTAACATTACGACCTGTTTTACAGCAGCCAAACCAATGTCCCAATATCAAACAAATAGTATTTTCTAAAACTGAGAAGTGGAATTAAGACATTTCTGACATGACAGCAGGCATTATCTTATGCATTAAATGCCAGAACCTGTTGGGAATATTTGAAATACCAGTCTTATAACAATTTCAATTCTCAAACCAATAACAAGAAAATGTTTATAAACTTCCATAGAGTCAAGAATTCAGTGAGGAAAGAATCAAGTAATAAAAATGTGAAGTTCACCAACTTTAAAAAAACAGATATATACCCACATGAGAAGCAAGAAGAGATCTAAAATTGACACCCTATCATTAAAATTGAAACAGCTAGAGGAGCAAGATCAAAAAAACTCAAAACCTAGCAGAAGACAAGAAATAACTAAGATCAGAGCAGAACTGAACGAGATAGAGACACAAAAAACCCTTCAAAAAAATCAATAAATCCAGGAGCTGGTTTTTCAAAAAAAATCAACAAAATAGACCACTAGCCAGATTAGTAAAAAAGAAAAGAGAGAATAATCAAATAGATGCAATAACAACGATAAAGGGGATAGCACCACAGATTCCACAGAAATTCAAACCATCATCAGAGATTATTACAAACAACTCTATGCACATAAACTAGTAAACCTGGAATAAATGGATAAATTCCTGGACACTTGCGTCCTCCCAAGCCTAAACCAGGAAGAAGTCAAAATCATGAATAGACCAATAACAAGATCTGAAGTTGAGGCAGCAATTAAGAGCCTACAACCCAAAAAAAGCTCAGGTCCAGTTGGGTTCACAGCTGAATTCTACCAGACACACAAAGAGGAGCTGGTACCATTCCTTCTGAAACTAATCCAAATAATCCAAAAAGAGGGAATCCTTCTCAAATCATTTTATGAGACCAACATCATCCTGATACCAAAACCCGGCAGAGACTCAGCAAGAAAAGAAAACTTCAGGCCAATATCCATCATGAACATAGACGCAAAAATCTTCAATAAAATACTGGCAAGCCGATTGCAACAGCAAATCAAAAAACTTATCCATCATGATCAAGTAGGATTCATCCTGGGGATGCAAGGCTGGTTCAACATACGCAAGTCTATAAACATAATTCACCACATAAACAGAACCAAAGACAAAAACCACATGATTATCTCAATTGATGCAGAGAAGGCCTTTGACAAAATTCAACAGCCCTTTATGCTAAAAACCCTCAATAAACTCTGTATTAATGAAACATATCTCAAAATAATAAAAGCTATTTATGGCAAACCAACAGCCAATATCATACTGAATGGGCAAAAACTGGAAGCATGCCCTTTGAAATCTGGCACTAGACAAGGATGTCCTCTCTCACTACTCCTATTCATTATAGTATTGGAAGTTCTAGCCAGAGCAATCAGGCAAGAAGAAGAAATAAAGGGTATTCATATAGGAAAGGAGGAAGTCAAATTGTCTCTATTTGCAGATGACACAATTGTATATGTAGAAGACCCCATTGTCTCAGTCCAAAATCTCCTGAAACTGATAAGCAACTTCAGCAAAGTCTCAGGATACAAAATCAATGTGCAAAAATCACAAGCATTCCTATACACCAATAACAGACTTAAAGAGAGCCAAATCAAGAACGAACTGCCATTCACAATTGCTACAAAGAGAATAAAATACATAGGAATACATCTAACAAGGAACGTAAAGGACCTCTTCAAGGAGAACTACAAACCACTGCTCAACGAAATAAGAGAGGACATAAACAGATGGAGAAACATTCCATGTTCATGTTTAGGAAAAATCAATATCGTGAAAATGGCCATACTGCCCAAAGTAGTTTACAGATTCAATGCTATCCCCATCAAGCTACCAATGACCTTCTTCACAGAACTGGAAAAAACCACCTTAAATTTCATATGGAACCAAAAGAGAGACTGCATAGCCAAGTCAACTCTAAGCAAACAGAACAAAGCAGGAGGCATCACACTACCAGACTTCAAACTATATTACAAGGCTACAGTAATCAAAACAGCATGGTACTGGTACCAAAACAGAGATAGAGACCAATGGAACAGAACAGAGGCCTCGGAGGCAACACAACTTATCTACAACCATCCAATCTTTGACAAACCTGACAAAAACAAGCAATGGAGAAAGGATTCCCTGTTTAATAAATGGCGTTGGGAAAACTGGCTAGCCATGTGCAGAAAGCAGAAACTGGACCCCTTCCTGACACCTTACACTAAAATTAACTCCAGATGGATTAAAGACTTAAACATAAGACCTAACACCATAAAAACCCAGAAGAAAACCTAGGCAAAACCATTCAGGACATAGGTGTAGGCAAGGACTTCATGACCAAAACACCAAAAGCATTGGCAACAAAAGCCAAAATAGACAAATGGGACCTAATCAAACTCCACAGCTTCTACACAGCAAAAGAAACATTCCTTAGAGTGAATCAGCAACCAACAGAATGGGAAAAAATTTTTGCAGTCTACCCATCTGACAAAGGGCTGTATCCAGAATTTACAAAGAACTACAACAGATTTACAAGAACAAAAGAAACAAGCCCATTCAAAAGTGGGCAAAAGACATGAACAGACACTTTACAAAAGAAGACATACATGAGGCCAACAAACATATAAAAAATTCTTATAATCATTGGTTATTAGAGAAATGCAAATCAAAACTACATTGAGATACCATCTCATGCCAATTAGAATGGCGATCATTAAAAAATCTGGAGACAACAGATGCTGGAGAGGATGTGGAGAAATAGGAACACTTTTACACTGTTGTTGGGAGTGTAAATTAGTTCAATCATTGTGTAAGACAGTGTGGTGATTCTTCAAGGACCTAGAAAAAGAAATTCCATTTGACCCAGCAATCCCATTACTAGGTATACATCCAAATCGTTCTACTATAAGGACACATGCACACAAATGTTCACTGCAGCACAGTTTACAATAGCTAAGACCTAGAACCAACCCAAATGCCCATTGATGATAGACTGGACAGGGAAAATGTGGCACATACACACCATGGAATATTATGCAGCCATCAAAAACGATGAGTTCGTGTCCTTGGTAGAAACATGGATGAACCTGGAAACCATCATTCTAAGCAAACTGACACGAGAACAAAAAAATCAAACACCACATGTTCTCACTCATAGGTGGGTGTTGAACAATGAGAACACATGGACACAGGGAGGGGAGCATCACACACTGGGTTCTGTTGGGGGGACATAGGGGAGGGACAGCAGGGGGGTGGGGAGTTGGGGAGAGATAGCATGGGGAGAAATGCCAGATATATGTGAAGGGGAGGAAGGCAGCAAATCACACTGCCACGTGTGTACGTATGCAACAATCCTGCATGTTCTTCACATGTACCCCAAAACCTAAAATGCAATGAAAAAAAAAAAGAAAAGAAAAAGAAGCTGAAAAAAAATGCTGACTCAAAAAAAGAAAAAAAAAAAAAAACAGAATGGTAAAATGTGAAATTCCAAAGGGATTTTGTTGCATACATGCAACCAATAACTCTATATCCTGAGATGACAGCATCAATAGATGACCAATTGCCAAGACCTTAGGCAAGGCCAACTCTAAACCACAGGCTTGACTGCTAGCTACCCAAGCCGGCCGCTCCTGAAAAAGAGGTATCCCAAGAAATGCCTGTGGTCTCCACAATGGGGCTGAGTCAGTGGCTGCTAAAACCAGGAAAAGTAGATGGAGAACTGTATCACCGACAGACTGAGTGGGTACCATGCAAGCCTATTAATCAATATTATAACCCAAAGTAGAACAGCTGGGCATTTACGCCTCCTGATGTGATGCAACAGTACAGCTATAAGGTATCTGCACCAGAAAGAAAATCAAATGAAGTCTCTAGACCCAACCACAAGTTCACAGGCAACATGGGGCACAGAGAACCGTGTATGTAACACTGTGAGGCTACCATCAGCCACGCCTAAACTGTGTGATATTCTGCTGGACAAATGACCCAGTTTTTTGACAAATGTGTTGCAAAAGAAAAAAAAAGAAAAAAAGTCTAAACAGATGAAAAGACAACAGTTTAAGAAGCAAAGAAACCTCAGAAACACATCAAATAAATGGAATGTGTGAACTCTGTTTAGATCCGATGCAGACAAACCCAACAATAGAATGGCATTTTTAGACACCTGGGGAAACTGAATACAGACTGGGTGTTAGTTGACAATGAAGAAGTTTTGCTAATTTTGTGTGGTGTGATAGTGTTATGGGGCTTATGTCTTTTTTAAAGGCTTGTCTGTTCGAGATGACATGCTAAAGTGTCTACTTTAAAGTGTCTAAAGTGAGAAAATATCTGGGAACTGCTTTAACAACACTATAAGGTAAAACTGTGAGGGTGGGTGTGTATCAGGCAAGGGCAGCAGAACACTGGCAAGTGGGGAGGCTGAGGTCTGGCAACTCATCCCTCTACTTCTGCACTTATTAGAAAATACAGTAAAATGTTTGTATTGAAAAGAAAGAATACATGGAGAAGAATGACAGGCAATTTACATACCAACCCACCATTAGTGCTGTTCAGTGGGTAGACAATGACAACTCATGCCTTTGAAGGCTGGAATGAAGTTCTCCCTGCAGTGACAAACAGCTGTTGTGAAGAGTCCTAATCATTAAATTATTGCCTAATTTAATTTGGCAATAAAACAAACTCAAGCCTTTTATTGAGGTAAGATACACATTTCAAGGTAATAAAGACCTGAGCAATAGGATGTTTTTATGGAGATTACTGTAAACTGCAATAGAAGGAAAAGCTGAGATAATGCTCCAGTGGGGAGTACCTGATAGGCCGTGGAGAAGAGGACACCGAGACACTAAGGGACTTCTCAGCCAAACCAACCCCAACACCCTGCCACTTCCTGCTGGAGGGCCTCTCCCATGTGCTGTAGCATCCCTTTTCGCCCTGGTACCACCTGACAGCCTGTCCAGCCGCTGTCCTCACAAGAACATGCTGGACACGGTGCCCCCACCCTCTGTGAGCCACACCTGTGAGCTGCCCGCTGGCTGCTCAGCACCTGCCAACTGACTCCTCGACTGAATGGGATCTTCCTCAAGACCCACACCCAGCCTGGCTGTGGAGGCCCTTACGGGCACTGCGGTTAACAGCCAGGTCTTTGCAGAGGTCCAGTGACGGGCTCCTCCCGACCCTACAGGTCACCTGCTCTCCCACAGTGGGGCCGCCCAATCACTGCTTCCTGGTGAGGCCTTCAGAATGATCTTTAACGTTCACTTCTTTGTTCTGCACTGTGTTCTTCCACTCTCCGATGTGGTTTAGAGAACTCTTCTCTACGGGCGATTTTACTGCTTTCGGAGATAAATAAGACTTTTCATTAAGAAACTTCCTCTGCAGCCAATTAAGCCGACTGGGTTCCTTTCCTCATGGGGGCCCAGTGTGCAACGGCTGCAAACAGCAGCTTCCTTGGTGGTGTATGCAGCCTGTTTCTTGTATGGGTTGCTCTAAGGGACCTTGGCAATAGGCCTTCCAGATGTGGATTCATGTCTCTGACCTTGTACTACCCCAAAGTAGGCTCCCAACAGGCATGCCAGGTGCCTTTGGAAAGCCCCAGGACACTGTGGCCAGGGTTCACATTGGCCAAGTGATCATGTCCACCTGCACCAAGCTGCAGAACAAGGAGCATGTGATGGAGGCCCCGCGCCGGGCCAAGTTCAAGTTTCCTGGCCACCAGAAGATCCACATCTCAAAGAAGTGGGGCTTCACCAAGTTCAATGCCGATGAATCTGAAGACATGGTGGCTGAGAAGTGGCTCATCCCAGATGGCTATGGGGTTAAGTACCTCCCCAGTCATGGCCCTCTGGACAAGTGGCAGGCCCTGTACTCATGAGGGCTTCCACTGTGCTGCCTCCTCATAATATGAACAATAAATTTGCTTCCTGTCAGAAAAAAAAAAGAGAAACTTCCTGTTTCTGGCTTAGCAAACAACAAAAGTAATGGGGCTGAGAAGAAATTTACCAATGACATTTTCCAGCATTCTGGTTACTCCCCCTTATCGAGATCCGTGATACTTCCTCTCTTTCTCCTATTTTCTTCTACAACTTGTTTTTTTTTTTTTTCAGACAAGGTCTCACTCTGTCATCCAGGCTGGAGTGCAGTGGCACAATCACAGCTCACTGTAGCCTCAACCTCCTTGGCTCAAGGAATGCTCCCACCTCAGCCTCCTGAGTGGCTGGGATAATAGGCATGTGTCACAATGCCCGGCTAATTTCCTTCATTTTTTGCAAAGATGGAGTCTAACTATGTTGCTCAGGCTGTTCTCAAACTCCTGGGCTCAAGTGGTTCTCCCACCTGGGCCTCCCAAGTGCTGGGATTACAGCTGTGCGCCATTGTGCCCAGCCTACAACCTCCATTCTTCCTACCTCCTCATCATTTTCATTCCCAAAGATCAGGCTTCTCTCCATACTCTGCATGTTTATCTCACTCTCCGCCCTGCTGACACCATGAGAATGGCACCTCACATCTCCAGTTGCAGAAAACATAATTAACTCCTGGCCCCATCACTCTGCTCTGGAATTGACAGCTGCATTTGCACTGAGACCACCTGTGCCTTGTATGGTTGTTCCCTGTCAGTGACTGAGGGTGGCAGGGAAGCTGTAGCAGGCCTGTTGCTAGGGGATGTGGGACTCCACTGATGACTAAGGCAGAGGTTTGAGGCCTCTCCAGTGGCCTTGTTTACCTCTCTTACTTAGAATTCCACTGTGGCCCAACATGCTTCCTTCCTTCTCTCTCTGTTAACCTCGGATCACACCTGCACTGTGTTCTGATGGCTCTCCTACTGTCTCCTGAGCTCCTTCCCATTTTCCCTTGCAGTCAGTACCCCAATAAGTATCTAGCATGACTAATCCTATCAGGTGACTCAGATCAGCACAGTCATTTTCCCCAGAGAAAAGTTTAGGCTTATGGTTTCAGCGATTGGTACTCACAGATTTCTTTAGTTCTATCTGTTCTCTTCCCTGTCCAAGGCTGAACCTCCATCTGCCAACTGGAAATGTGTTTGGCTTTGCCTTAGCTCCTTGTGGAACAGTGGCTGGAGACTTCCAGTATCTGTTCTCCCTTCCCTGTCATAGTAATAAGAACCTCAGCTTTTAACTAGGCTCATGGATACCCAAAGTAAAGACTACATTTACCAGCATCCCTTGCAGCTAGGTATAGTCATGGCAAAGTCTGGCCAACGCCATAGCAGTGGCAGTGATGTGGCAGTGCAACTTCTGGGTCATATCCTTAAAGACAAAGGTGCATCTTTCCCTCCCTACTGGCTCCAGCATGGATGTGGTGGTGAACCCAGTTAGATCAAAAGGAGAGGCGGCACCCCGGGGGACAAAGCAACAAGATAGAGGGAGTTTAGGCCTCTCATAACTGTGGAACAGAAGCCTCTTATGAGCTTGGGTCTCCATGTAGAAAGAAATAAACTTTTATTTTCCTGTTTAACTCACTGTTACTTCAGGTCTTTGTCATACCCACTGAACCCACAGCCCTAAGCATAAGACATCCCAAACCTAACTCATTACCTTGCATCTTCCCTGGTAAACCAAGTCCTCTACTCTACTGCCTCTCTCAAAAGCCCTTTCTTCTATGATCTCACATTGAACATCTAGGTGGCCTTTCTTCCCTGAGTCAAATCTGACCTTACTGTGCTATGTTTTGTTTCAGTCAGGTTTATTGAAGTATAATTTATACACCATAAAATTCATATTTTTAAAGTCTACAGTTTGGTGAGTCTTGACAAGTGAATATAGCTGTGTAACCATCACCACAGTCAAGAAGAGAAAGTACATCTGTTGTTCCCATCCCCACCTCCAGTCCTGGGCAGCCACTGGACTGCTTTGTGCTCTGTAGTTTTTCTTTTTCCATCATGTCATATATGAGATATAGACCCACAAGGTACATAGTCTTTTGTATCTAACTTCTTTCAGTTCACAGAAGGCTTCTGAGATCCAACCATGCTGTTGCATCAGTCACCACCTTGTTCCTTTTTATTACTAAGTAGCATTCTATTGTGTGGAGTTACCACAATTTTCTACCCATTTACCAGCTGAGGGACATTTGGCTTGTTTCCAGTTTTTGATTATTATGAATTAAGCTACGGTGCACATTTGCGTGTACGTCTCTATACAGATATATCTTGCATTTCTCTTCAGCAGATATCTATGGTGGAACTGCAGGGTTGAATTGATAATGTCTTAATAATCTCCCTTACTCATTCATAACGCTCTCCATCCTTACCCCCATCCCACCTTAACCCCGCAATGCCGTATTTTCATCAGCATCACCATAAAATGTCATTTCATATTATTGCTGTTAGAGAGCTAAAAGAATAAATGAATCAAAATTTAAAATGTCTGGTGAATCTGTTCCATAGGCTATTTATACTTCAGGGGATAGGCAGACTTATTTATTGATATAAACGTTTCCAAGCCACTCCTTTATACTCTCTGCCATCCTGCCGCTCCTACTACAGAACCTATTCTACCTCTCTAAGTCTCTGCCAATTTGTCTGCTGCTTGGCTTCACAGCTCTCCATAATCTCATCTTTGTTTCTGAGCTAATCTTGGTTTTTACTCTTTCCCCTCTAATCTCAATCTAGCCAGCCTGAACTCTGCCCCAGTGGCCTTACCTGGGCATAAACTATTTCCTCTGCCCATTACTCATTCTCCTATCCCTAGATTGTGGTATCCTGCAAGGCTCAGGTAACGATTCACCTGTATCCCCACATAACTCTATGATTCTTAAAGCTCACATATACATATTCCTCCATTCTGCTCTAAATGTTCCAAGCTGAATGTTTTCTTTCTCCAATGACTAGGTCAGCTTCAAGGTTAAGGATTCACTCTCAACTCCATTTGCATTTTTTCCTCAATGCTTTGCACACTACAAACAACTGTTCAAAACACTCGAGTGTGAAGTACACATATTAGCATTCCACCTGTCACACATGTACAGTGTTTACGAATTTGGTTAAGGGGAAGTCCAGACAGCCCATTTAGAATATGAACCATACTCTCCTTCTTTCACTTTCAAAAGAAGTTCTCTTCTTGTTGAATTAAGCTAGAAAATGGTCAGAGAGTAAACAACCAACATGTAAGGGCACATATTCATCCTATGCTATGCAGGATTTTCCAAACTCCTTTCTTCCAGGACACCTGTGGAGTGCCAGCAACGTGCTTCACTCCGTGCGGGAGGAAAGGAAATGCAAACGGAGTCTGCTGAAATTACAGCTGCTAAATACACATGGTGGAAAAGAAACACCAACAAACTTTGACCATAGGGGCACAGGGTGGGGAGAGGACTCCGCCACAGGCCTTTGTGATGTCTGTTTCACATTTTTCTCAAATACCACTTGTAACTTCCAAGCACGTGTCACCTATGAAATGAAAGTCTGGCACAGTCACAGGCAATCCATCCATACTTTGCAGGTCCATCTGCTGCAGTAAGGAAATTACTTATTTTAGATGCTAGTTCGAAGGGGCTCTGATTCACAGCCTTCCTCAGTGAATGTAACAATGCACAGTTGGGTTGGCTGGGGACAAGAAGATGGCCACTTCCACCTTCAGCACAAGCGCAGCACTGGAAGTAAGCATAACACTGCCTCCATGTAAACATCCATTGAATGGACTCACTCCACTACCACCGGGAATGACACGAAACCATCAGCTTAATACCCACCATGCGTGTGTAGATATCCTCGGGTAGGACACTTCAACCGGCACTGAAAGCTTATCTAGCTCTTAGGAATCCAGTGCCAGGTGTTCCTACAACACTGGTGTGTACCTTGTCACAGTACTTTAAGAAAGACTCCCCTGTCCAGTCACACCTGTAATCCCAGCACTTTAGAAGGCCGAGGTGGGTGGCTCACCTGAGGTTAGGAGTTTGAGACGAGCCTGGCCAACATAGCGAAACCCTGTCTCTACTAAAAATATAAAATTAGCCGGGTGTGGTGGCTCGTGACTGTAATCCCAATTACTTGGGAGGCTGATGCAAGAGAATTGCTCGAACCCAGAAAGGGGAGGTTGCAGTGAGCTGGGATTGCACCACAGCACTCCAGCCTGGGCAACAAGAGAAAAACTCCCCCTCAAAAAAAAAAGACTCCCCAGTCAGAAAAAGTATTAAGGTCAGTGTCAAAAAGACATCAGAATAAATTAATAATTTTAGTCTAAAAATATTAAAACCCCTGAGGGGATGCAATCAAAGTTTTGGAAATCACAAATGTACAGGAATGGTGACTACTCGTAAATTCAGAAGACTAAAACAAGGGATTAGGACATAAATTTCTTCAGATGTAAGTAAGACAAATACAAAAACAACTAATTCAAACATGAAACTCATTACTCCTAAGACAATGAAGGCTTTAAGAAACTCATTACACCTAACTGAATGAAGTCTTTAAGAAAATGTTAGAGGAGTTCTCAGCTCAGTAACAAGTGATTAGGGGAAAGAACAGCAGGATGTCTGCAGGGCCAGGGAGGCAGAAGCCAGAGGGGAGTGCCCTAGAAGTGAAAATGTCGAACCCTCCACGGTAAGCAGGTGTCTGTGAACCTCTTTATAGTACATTATGTTACAGTTCAGCTTTCTCCTTTGGGATGCCAGTGTTCCCTCTCAAGCACTTTTTTTTTAAAGTACTTCTAAAAACTCTCTGAATATTGTTTTAGGGCCAAGATATAATAAACTTACAGAAAAGATTGTACATGGTAGCATTTGAGTGGTTTGTGTTAAGTTCCAAAAACAAACCACTTCCTAGAGCAGAGGTGTTGATGAATCACGTTGTAAGACTGGAAACAGCAGCACCCGAGGGGAGGCCCACTGGGACTCAGCCACAAGTTCTTGGCTCTGCTCAGTCGTTTGACTCTGGGCAGGTCACTTCAGTCTCCACCTCTGTCTCTGCCTCTGTGAGGCAGGGGAGGAGTTGGACCAGAAGACACTTTTCAGGTCATTACCACCCTTAAAGTGCTACGGTTTAATTTGGTCTCTTCAGAACAAACACATGCAAGTCAATTCCTTTACTTATTTTCTAACAACGCCGTCAATCAGAAAGATGTCATTGGCGCTCGATTTTGCATATCCTTCTTGTGAGTGTTCCTGGAAGTGTTCATTACCTCCTTGACCATCACTCACACGGTCTTCCCTGCAGTCGTAAGGCAGGAAAGCCTTATGTTCATGTAATTCCCTGAACTGTGGGGCTGGGTCATTAGCTTTCACCAACACAACTCTCTCCCCACCTAGTCCTCTTCACCTAGCCGACTCTTGTTTACTCATCAGAACCCACTGCAACTGACGCCTCTTCCAGGTGGTCTTCCCGGATTCCCCACACTCCTGAGCATTCTGTGCCTACCTCTTCAGAGCACTCATCATGAGGTAGGGCAGCCACTGGATGAACTGTACACCTTCCCACCTGAACTCCTTGAGATCACAAACCACGATGCATTGAACTTTGTAATCTGTGACGCCTTGCACATAGTAGGGACTCAATGAATAGTTGCAGAATGAATTGGTTATATTTTGAATATAATCAAGTTACCATTCCTTTGAAGTGATCACATTAATCTAGAGCCAAAAATCATAAAAAATCCACTGGTACCTAGTAATGGGCTGAACTGTGTCCCCCGCAAATTCATATGTTGAAGTCCTATGCCCTAATACTTCTGAATAGGACTGCAATTTGGGCCAACGTTTGTAAAGAGGTGATTAAAGTAATGTGAGGTCATTAGGGTGGTTCTCAGTCCAATATGACTGGTGTCCTCTCATAAGAAGAGACTGGGTTGCAGACATACAGAAGGCGGCATCTACAAGCCTAGGAGAGAGGCCGCAGAAGAAAGCAACCGTGTGCACAGCTTGCCCTGGGACTTTCAGCATCTCAATTGTTGTAAAATAAATGTTTATTGTTTAAGCCGCCCAATCTGTGGTACTTATTATGGCAACTCTAGCCAACGAATACAGGCTATAATCTTATTCTGTATAGAATATGAAAAAATGTATAATTTACCATCTTTACCAGTTTTAAGTGTACAGTTCAGTGGTCATAAACACATTCACATTCTTTTTCTCCCCCATCACCTCCTCCCCTTCTTTCCCAGTCTCTGGTAACCACCAATCTACTACCTTCATCTGATTCACTTCTTTAGCTCCCACATATCACTGAGACAACATTTTTTAACAGAAAAGTAATATATCTATATGATGTGTATGCATGTGTGTGTGTGTGTGTGTGTGTGTGTGTGCATGTGCACTTAGCTTTGTACTGCCAAGCAGACAATCTGCTAGATTTTTCCTTGGCAGGCTGCTCTGGCATGATTTAGATGGAGCATTTCTCTGTGGAAGACAGGGCCCACTTCCATCTGGCATCTCCCTATGCACTAAAGTCAGAAGCTTTAAACTGGATTCAAAAGAAAGAGAAAGAGAGAAAATGAAAAGGAGAAACCACCTGGCCAGGCCCCAGTGTCTGCTGTATGGGAGGAAAAGGAAGGCTTTAGGTTTGAACCGTCAACCTACTGCCTGCAAAATCTAGCAGGCTTTCCAAGGCTTCCTTGGAGAGCCCAGATCCCTGTGCAGGAGGCCCAGATTCTGCCCCCTCTCGCTATCCCTCTCCTATGAGGAATGCAGCACAAGTGTTCATTGTGAGAGAGTGCCTAGCACCACCCGCTCCCTGCATGAGCTCCTTCTATAATACTTCAACTGCACCCTGCCTCCACAACAACTATACTACGTCACTGTCACAAGGACAACTCCAGCTCTGCAGGTCTTGGAGAAGACCTGAAAACTTCAAAGTGAGAAAGTGACATTGCCACTTCTGTTTACTGCATTGGAATTTTATAGAAACTTATCTACCTTGAGCCTGAGAGAGCCTGAGGTAGCCAACCACACCTCAATGGGCACCAGTCCAGAGCCAAGACCAGTCATCTCAGGGCTGAGCCCAGTGAGAACCAGGGAACAGCAGGGGAGATGCACAGTCAAAAAGGAACACACATCCAGGCACCACCACAATGGGATGCTGGGGCAGAGAGGAAATTTAAGACTGCGCATTTGCCCCAAAGAGATGGATAATCTCAGAGACTACTTCCATCTGGCATCTCCCTATGCACTAAAATCAGAAGATGATGATGGAATTGGATGATGATGGATTGTTGTTAGTTGTGTGACTAAGGACACATGTACCTAACCTCTCTGACACTTTAACAAATGAGGATTAAACTTATAGGAGTATCCTAAGAGTTGAATTAAAAATTACGTAAAAATATGTAGTGCAATGCCTGACATGTAGAAGATTTTTATAAATGTTGGCTAATTGCTAAGTAATCTGGGTAAAATTTTTTAGGTTCCTGATGGGGAAAGATTACTATGTAAAGTTGGTTGTAAGAAGACTGCTGCCAAGCAGTTTAAACTAGTCATGCCCAATCATCAAAATGTGTATTTTCAGTTTGGCTATTTGGAGCTTAAATGTAAGCCAGTGCTTTCTAAAGAGATCTCTGAGAGGTACAGGTACCAGAATCATCAACGATGCTCAGTCCAAATGCAGGTCCTTGCCCCTTCTCCCTGCACCCCCTGCCGGGCTCCTGAATCAGAATCTTCGGGAATGGATGAACTTCCACCTTTTTACAAACACTTCTGAGGTGAGCTTTATTACGCTGAAGTTTGAAGTTCCAATTAGAATCCACAGCACTTACTTGAAGTATTTGACCATTTGAAAGAAGGAAGAATAATTCATTTTTTCCAATTTTGAAGATTTCTAAGCTAGCCAAAGGAAAAGCTGTATTTTTCTTTGGGTTAATAGCCAAGTGATTCAGGAACACAGCCTCTGGGGCAAGACTGGACTCAAAACCTGGCAGCTCCACTCACTAGCAGCATGATCTTGAGCAAGTAACTCAGCCATGCTGGCCTCAGTTTCCCCATCTGTAAAATAGGTAAGAACAGTACTTCCCTCACAGGGTTGTTATGAAGCTAACATGATTTATTACTTGTAAAGCACTCAGTCCTGTAACTGGCACATACAGAGTGTGAAGAAAAGCTTAGCTACACACCAGTGAGAAGAGATTTCTTTTCTCCTAAGAACGCAAGTTCCACTTGAAGTAACATACCTTAACTTTGGAGTTCTCTATCAAATGCTGAGCCATGGATTTGATCAGTACATCAAAGAAAAACCATGAATACTAAAAGAAAAAAGAACAGGACCCAGTAAGAAAAACAAGAAATTGGTAGTTAAGACGTAAACTCTCTCAGGCTGGCAATGTTATTGACATAACGCAGGTGTGACCCTAAAACACAGCTGCACCTCTTGGTACACGATGATCAGAGCCAAAAAATGAATGGCAGGCGCCTTCTGCTTGCACATGTTCAGGAGCAAAGAGCTGCATCCTGCTGGGAAACTGGACACCTGTGCTCAGCGTGGCACAGCCAGCATGAGGCTATGTGGGGTTACGGGTGTAGGCTTTCCTCGTCACTGACCTCTGCTTGGTGAGACCTGTCTTTAGCATCTGTAAGTCAGTGACCTTCACTGATTTGAATATAATGACTGTTAATCCTCAGGAGCCAATGAAACTCTGAACACAGTGATGCTTTGCAGCTCTTCTCTCAAAACACAATTAGAAAAGTTGGTATCAGAGAACAAACTCTGCTACCACTGTTTAGGGGGTGATGATTGTCTCTAAGAGCACTCAGAAAGGGTACATTGATCAGCCTGTGCAGTGAATTCCTGTTAATCAGTTTCAACACGAAGAGCCACGCTGACTCTCCTGACATACCTTCAGTAGTTTGTTGCTGGTGAGAAAATCGGCGGAAGGCTTGAGAATCGTGGTCATGGATTTGGTCAGTTCTTCATGCACTGTCTTGTATTCAGAGGCAACGTACGGCTCAGCCTTATACGCATACTTTGAAGAAAATGGAAAGAGACTTTAATGCACTTGTTCTCCAAGATGGGCTGAAAGCTTAAGAGGCTCCCAAGAATGGAGATCAGGGACTGAGATACAGTCTCATTTGTGGGAGAGGAAGGTATGGATACAAAGACGGGAAGGATGAGTCACGTGACGAAAAGGAGTCCAGGATGTCTTCAGGGAAATATGAGTCATCCAACCTGGTCAGATCAGTGACCAGCCAGCCTGTAACTCCACCTATGCCAGGGGCTTCAAGGAATGCGGGGCACAACAACAGGTGACTGATACCCTAAAGGATCAGAACTTTTCTTTTTAAATTATCACGTAGTTATAATTTACAAAGGTATCTAATACTAAACAGAATATGTGCAACTGTTTAGAACAATAACTGCCACTCTACTCACTGGATGTTGTAAATAAATAACTTGTTGATGTTTATCCTAAGAACATCTCTCACTGTCCCAGAGAGTCTTCTAATTCGACTGTAGCCAGAGCTAACCTTCCTATCTGGGAGAAGCAGTTGTGCTGGAAATTTTAGATGGAAAAAAGAAAAATGAAGACAGCTAACTTTACCAGAGGCCTAGCCAAGAACAACTTAAAAGTCTTCTTTAAACTTCCACATTGAGTCATATTATTTGGAAAACCCATTAAAAAAGTGTAACTGAAGGAATGGAATTAAGGAAATTAATGAATGGCTGCCCCTCTTCGTACCCCTCTGTTCAGGTATAAGTGTCGGCTATGAGGAATAGAAGAGAAAGCGTAAGTTACAAGTACATCCCAAAATAACCAGCACTGTGACAAAGTAAGGCCTTAGAAGGAAAACTGGAGAGCCACAGATGTAAGTGATCAGAACAGTGTGTTTTACATACCTTAACATATGATCTCAGGTGACTCTCCAATCCTTCCTCATGGCACTGGGCAACCACATGAATAATGACCCTACACACCACAGGAGTGAATAAAGCAATGAATACGTAAAAATGGAAACATTTCATTATTATCACAGCAGTAGTAGAACAATGATGATGCTATCGGAACTTAGGCAAGACAGAGACAAGGAATTAGATGGGGTCCTTACATATGGGACCAAAGATATTTCTTAAATATAATGTTCAGCACCTAGCAGCATCCCGCCTATGCATGAGTGTGCTCCAGATGTGGACAGACTGGAAGAGAGGACGAGCATCCTTCCATCCGCCTCCCTTACCGAGTCACGTTAACTGCAACTTCCTCCTGGGTGGCTCGGGTGAGGACTCGGAACAGCTGGTTTAGGATGGTGGGCAAGAAGGCGATCATCACGTGGCCTTCCATTGCGTGCAAACTCTACGGACACAGAATGGCAGAGTCCATGTTATCCTTCTAAAAGGAAACCAGCCCAAAGTCATTTCTACTCTGCTCCAAATAAGGAAAGAAGAACTCCCTCTAAAACAAAGGGAAGGCTGTGGTGGGCAGAATGCCCCCGAGGCATTTGTATCTTAGTCCTCAGTACCATGAATACGTCACATGGCCCATGGGAGGTAAGGCTGCTAGTCAGGCCTTACATAGCAACTATCCAGGGCCCATGGAATCACAAAGAGCCATTAACCAGAAGAAGAAGGCAGAAGGAGACAGGAGTCAGAGGGAGCTGGGATGGAGGAAGCAGGGTCAGAGAGATGCTGGGCTGCTGTCTTTGGGATGGAAGGAGGGGCTTAAGCTATCACATAGAAAAACTTCATTGTTTATGTGGCTGTGTCTTACATTTTCCTTGTTAAACCAAATTTCTATCCCATTTCTCACATTTCTTGTTTCGTCTCCATGCCCTTGTATTCCCTTTCCAAAATGCTCCCCACAAGCACGTTCTAGATGAAGCTCCCCTGGACAAACCCTATGTGGCTCTTGCTGCTTAGACACAGGACCCGCCCCCACCCTCCGCCCAGCCCCTGCACAAAGCTGGGACTGGTTATATGCATTATTTCTTCATTTGATTTACCTGCCTAGCATGCAGTCACCAAGTTTACAGTATCTCCTACAATGAACTAGAAGTTCCCTACAGGTGAGGACTGAAGACACTACTTCTGTGCCCATCATTGTGCTCGGTACCCAGGGAGGTCCGTGTCAAATGAGGGTTTTCCACATATGAGAAACATTACGTTTCAGAGATCCTGACTTGAGCAAAGGTTACATGGGACTAGGACACAGGCAGGAGTAGCGCCGTTCCTAGGTCCACTTCTTGCTACTGTCTAAACCACAAAGAAGCTACTGATGTGAGACATCCAGGTAAGAGCTTTCTTACAGTAGCTTCCAAGGGGTGAGAACACCACTTACCACCAAAGAGAAAACCCAACCTACTCCGAACTCATTTAAAATGGGATACTAAGAAAGCCACGTGATACCTTAAGGTACTTTACAAGTTCATTTCCTAAGGCTTGGGCTCCAGATTCGGTTTTCTGACAGTACTGGAAAAAATTATGTAAATGCTGATCCTGAGGGGGCAGAAAAAGAGAAGAAGAAAGTCTATTAATATATACACTGTGGAAATAGAAGCATTTGTTTCTTGTAGCATGCTTTTTTATCCATGTATGTATTTATTTTTTGAGATCGGGTCTTGCTCTGTCGCCCTGTCTGGGGTACAGTAGCAGGACCATGGCCCACTGCAGCTTTGACCTCCTAGCCTCCTGCAGTCCCCACACCTCAGCCTCCTAAGTAGCTGGGACTACAGGCATACATCACCACGCCTGGCTAATTTTTGTATTTTTGTAGAGACAAGGTTTTGCCATGTTGGTCAGGCTGGTCTTGAACCTCTGGCCTCAAGTGATCCATCCACTTTGGCCTCCCAAAGTGCTAGGATTACAGGTGTAAGCCACTACGCCTGGCCTCATCTTATTTTTTTAAGACTATAAAATTGATCATGTAAAAAATAACATCAATAAGATCCTCCAACAAAAGAGGAAATCTGTTGAAAAATGATACTTGTAATAGTCATATATATGAATATATATGAATACCTCAGTTGTACTTTCTTTAGAAAAAGACCTATAGAGTAAAAATATAGTAATATAAAATATTCTTGCAAAATGGTGCAAACTTAGTCACAGAACGGCCACTGCTAATTTTGTTGAAGGAGCACATACCTGAGTATACACTGTAGAAACCAGATGAGTGGAAATTTTCAGCAGTGGCTTGCCTCCATCTACCCATTTAATTTCTGGACCATAATGCTAAAAAAATATGGAGGAAACAGTATCCCAACACATTAGTTACTTTGGCTCTAATATGATTATCAACGAGGGTACTGATGAGGGACTGAAAGAGGGCCCAGAGAACTTTAGTGACTTGGCAACTGTGCTGGGCCCACAGCAGGGATGCAGCTGATACACATTTCTGCCCACTTTCCTCCCCCAAAGTACAATGCTTTTCTTACTGGATTTTCTAAATTATCTTTTCTGTTTCTTTGCAGCTGTGTGAGTTATTGTTCATTTGAGAGGGAAAGAATCCTATTATACTAGTATCTGAACCCAACTTGAGCTCAGGATTTTGACGAAGACGGTAAAAAGTGCCAGATAAAGCAAACAGGACAATATGCAGGCCTGGCACAGGCAAAGGGTCAATTGTCTGCTCATGCTAATGTCAACTTCTGAAACCTCCATTTTTCTGTCATGCTCAGTTATATAATTTATCCCTCTTTGGGAAAATTCAACTCTTTGTCTATAATAGGAATGCAAATTTGGCATTATTTAAATGCAGACAAACATAAAAAGAAGAGACCTTATTTAGCATGTTATAAAGCTGCAGTCTATAAAATGCAAGACAGTTAAAAAGAAGGCAAAGCCAACAAACCAACTGAAGAAATCTGGGGAAAATTAGGTTTTCGTGAATCAGAAAGGTTTCAGAGTGTGCAACCACGTGGGTGAGAGATTTGGCATACTTGACTTACCTTAAGCTGGAGGAAAATTCCTAACAGTTTGCATGACCCTAAGAACTCATCTTTATTTGAGCATGGCCAGTTGGCAGAGACAGACCTTATCCCAAATCTCCAGCTCTCTATTTCTCTGCTGAGGCACCGCTAGTTCAGAGCTTACAAAATGCCAAACAGCAACTGAGACACTGTAATAACTGTGAACAGCATCGTCTTCTAATGGCTGAAGTTTAATTGAAAATTAGTAACTTAAAATCAAAACGGTGGAACAGCAAAAATACTGTGTGCTTTTTTGTGTGTGATTGTTGTTTTAGCTGTTCTTTAATGTTTTCTGAAGGAATTGGGATGAACCGACCTTAAAATGTGACATACCCTGCCCATCCCAAGCTCCTGGTAGCCAAGGTAGCCTGCAGGAAGGTTCGCTGAGACCGGGATGTGCTGTTCGCTCGTCACCACCCTTCCATCTTTCAGGAGGGGAAGCCAGGAGTAGCCAACTGTTGAAAACCAAGAACAACAAAACACTGTGAGTGTATGAAAGCTAGTGTAATATCGTCTGATTTTTAACAACTGTTCCTATCAATCAGAGTAAGACATTTAAAATGACCTAAATGTCATCTCTGCAGAACGTTGTCTACAATGTACTTAGACCTCTTTGGGGTTAGAATTCTACAATCTTTTTTTATAAAAATTTACATATGCAGGCTGGGCATGGTGGCTCACACCTGTAATCCCAGCACTTTGGGAGGCCGAGGTGGGCAGATTGCTTGAGCTCGCAAGTTCAAGACCAGCCTGGGCAACATGGCGAAACCCCGTCTCTACAAAAAAATAAAAAAATTAGCCAGGGAGGGGGGTGGTGGTGCATGCCTGCAGTCCCAGCTATTTGGAGGCTGAGATGGGAGGACAGCTTGTGCTCAAAAATTTAAAAAAAAAAATTGTATATGCAAACCAGACATGTTACATATCCATTACCTATAAAATCCATCTAAAAATCCCTTCACAAAAAGATGTAAATTCAGAATCCTAATACAATTGAAGAACATAATGTTTCAATGATTTAAAATCAAAGGAATGATGAACCACCCCCCCAACCTTGGGTTTCAACGACATCCCTCTTCTTCGTGCTTCCTTTACTTGAGTTGTCACAGCTGACGTGGAAGAATGTGAGCAGCAGGTGGTGCTTCTCATGCAGCTGAGGGGGCAACTCTATTTTAATCTGCAAGGAAGACAAAATAAAAACAGAATATTATAAAAACACAGAAATCCTCAGTGGAAGCAGAGACATTATGTGTTACCCAGCTCACAAACGTACATTTGTTCTCCAAGCAGATATTAACATTTGCACTCAAAGATACTGAAACTATAAAGTGTACCAAGAAAAAATGAATCCTGAATTCACCACTCAGAAACAGGAAGAGAGTTGATGGTATTTCTAGGAAGAATTGGAAAACACATGACAGTAACTACTACGCTAAGTTACCACAGCCAAGGCATTATGAAGAACCAGGATAAAACATTGCAAAATAAGATGCATACAGTAGTTTCAATGAATTACATTATAATTTTCTGTAATCAAATCCAATTATAAGAAAGAAAGATTCTCAGGTCCAAATATAACTTGCTTCAACAAATATAACTAAAGCATGAATTTGTAAGGAAATATACCAGAATATTAATTGTAGTGACAGTGGGATTATGACTTTTCCTTTTCTGTATTATCTGCATTTCCTAAGTTTTCTATTTTTCAATAATGAAAATGTTACTTTTACAATCAGAAAAATATATATAAAAGAAATACTTCATCATGCAGTTCTATCTCTGTAATTTCAGTAGAATATGCAGCTTCTCCTGAATTTTGCAGGCATATACATGAAGGTTTCCCTTAAAATTGGTCAAATTGGGTGTTCCCTTGAAAACATCATTTACCTCATCATAAAATTCTGGGTTTTGGTGATGGTGCAGAACTGCAGCAAAGGCGCTTCTTGTGAACACTGGCCCGCCAGGTCTGCCATAAATGCACTAAAATAAGAGTCAGCAAAGGGAAAAATCAGGGTCCGATCAATGGAGTTAGAAATTAAACTCAGATACCTTGTAAAGGAGGAGGCATTCCACAGCATAGACAACATCACCATCTCCAATGGACCCCAGGCCTGTGAGCCCCAGACTGCTGCGTCCAGCCCAACTTCCAGCTTGCCTTGAAGCCCACCTGCCTGCTCCCCTTCCTGCCCGTCCAGGTCACAGCCCTAGATGATGGCTAGCTCACTGTTCACTTTCACATTTCTATCCCTTTTCTTACGCAGTTCTTCTGTCCAACTAACCTTTGCTTCTGCGTGCACCAAGAAAACGCTCAAGCATTCTCCAAGAAATTGTCAACCCCTTCCATGTGTCCCCTCAGCATTTTTCTGTATTAATTTTCAGTTTTGTCCAAAAATCCATTTCATACCATCTGTGCACCAAGATCTTTTTCTCCACAACTGTTTTTCCCACTAAACTAAATTTCTTGAGGACAGACACTATAATATATATATATATATATTTTTGGTGGGGGGGTCTTTGTCTCCTTCTCCTCTTAGGAAGTCACTTTAACATAGTCACAGTAAAACAATTTGAGTTTTGGAGCCAGATCGCCTGAGTTTGAATCTTGGTTCCACTAATGTTTTACTTTAGGCAATTAAATTCTGCACTAGTCCCCTCACCTAAAAAACATGTATAATAATAAAACTTAAAAGACTAGTATAAGAACCAAAAGGTTCTCACTAGAGCAGTGCCTGGAGTACCAACAGCTTTCAATAAACATAACCTATAATCTACTGCTATGATTATTACTATACTATAGTAAGCATTTAATAAGATCATTGATTGTCAGTTATTATTTCTATTATCGACATTATTCATAATTCTTAGCGCCCACAGTATGAGCAGCTGGCTCATAGTAGGTGCACAGTAAGTGCTGAATTGAGTGTGTATAGAAACTTTTATCCTTAAAGACAATAGAAAAGTCAATTAGGAGCAAGAACCTAAATATTCCACATGCGATTAAGATTCAGCATATAGGTTCATATGTTGTAATGTCATATATTTTTTGTGTCAATTAAAATGTGCTAAATTGTTTGATTTGTACAGTATCATGAAAGTGCACTTTGAAATGGAAAAATCAGAATATGTAGGTGAACATACATTATAAAAAACAAACCTTAAGGGGCTGAGAGTCTTCCTCATCTGAATCTTTGAATTCAATGCAAATTGCAATATTTCTAGCCTGCAGCAACAGGTAAACAAAACAGAATAAGAAAACAACAACGGAAAGTCAGACTATGTAAATATTTATAAAAGAACATGGGAAACCAAATGTAAAGGGAGAGTGTGACATCAGGAATGAAACCTCCATCTTCATACTCACCTTGGCAAAAGACTTCTGACTGTCGTATTTCAAGTACTTAGGATAAACGTAAAGGTGGTTGGTGTAGATGGTGTAAGGCTGAGTGTGCTTTGGTATGCAGGGCACAAATTCCTCCACTTCAAATGTGATGGGAGCTTTACTGCAGGTTTCAAATTGTTTTGTGGGGATGTATGATGAATTCACATAATCTGAAAAGATATTCAAAATATTCAAACTGAAGTAAAAACCAAACTAACAGAAATTCTGTCTATTATGTAGAACTGACACTTACTAGGGAAGTCTGAGGAAACATTATCAATTGTAATGTCGAGATTGCCTAAAATCACTGGGAGTTTAGCCATCTTCTCAGGTCTGCAAGCAAAAGAAGAGAAATTCACACATTTACAAGTTAACTCTAAAACCTATACTCCAGAGCAGTACTTCCAAGAGAAACATAAAGCAAGCCATAAAGACAATTTTAAACATTGTAGTAGCCTCATGAAAAACAGTAAACAGGAACTGATAACATTAATTTTAATAAAACACTTCAACCCAATAGATCCAAAATATCATCATTTCAGTATTTAATCAGTATAAAAATGTGCACTCTAAGTCTTAAAACCAGATGTGTATTACAGGTTTTATCTTAAAGCACATCCCAATTCAGACATCCTGTATTTCAAGTGTTGAACAGCCACACGTGGCTAGTGGCTGCCGCGCTGCACAGTGTAGGTCTAGATAAAGAATATCAGCAACAGTCACAGCTCAAGTGTTCCTGAACCACTCCAGCCTCACCATAAGTCATTGGCTCACTGACATCATCACCATTTGGGGAAGCTAAGCTATGAGGATGCAAAGGCATAAGAATGATACAATGGACTTGGGGGAAACGGTGGGAGAGGGTGAGGGATAAAAGACTACACCTTGGGTACAGTGTACACTGCTCAGATGATGGGTGCACCAAAATCTCAGAAAACACCACTAAAGAGCTTACCCATGTAAGCAAACACCACCTGTTCTCCAAAAACCTATTGAAATAAAAAATAATGAAAAATACAATCATCACCATTCAGAACTAGAAATTATCTTAGGCTCCAGTGTCCAGCAAAATGCTGGGTATAGAGTCGAAGCTCACTGACATTGTGGTATTAATATTTGGTCCAACTCAATCCAATATAGGAGTCCCTTGTGACATTCCTGACAAATGCTGCTACTGCTACACCCTTCCTGGTGACAATGAGGCTTCTGACCCAGCGGTTTTGACACCAGTCTGCTCTTCCTCATAGCATAGTGAAATTCACCTCCCTGAAACTTCTACTCACCAAGAGGTCTAATGAGGTTCCTCTATCTTTCAACTACCTATACCACACATTCTGAAGCCCTGTATTCTCAGCACTTTTGCACCTTGCCCCAATGTTATTTCTCTCCCAGAAGAACATGCCATTTATATTACGGTACCCGGAACTGCGTAAGTCTGGCCACAGTGTGGGTGCACAGCTGGGTGCACAGCCCCTGTCTGGTTTTCACAATACACCTGTCTACTAATGCAGCCCCAGAGCTATTACTTTTAGGTAGCCATACCTTTCTAGTGACTCACAGGAAATTTAGTCACCTAAAATCCCTACCTCTTTTTTCACATGCCTATTTCTTGTCCTATATTTATACAACTGTATTTTTGAACCTCAGAAAAGAATTTAATTTTTGTCTTGCTGAAATTTCATTGTATTATGTTTAATCTATTTCTAGTTTATCTCCTAAATCCAGATTCTAACATCTACTGCTATATTCCTAATAGCTTTATGTCATAAAAATATTTAATCAGCATGTTATAGTCTCATAAAAGTCATTGATAAAGATACTGCACAGAATACTGCCAAGAACAGGCTCCTTCCCAAGTCTCTGGGGGCCCATTTCCAGACTGACACTAGCTCATTAATCACCCTCCCTAGCATCTGGTTTCTCCAGCAGCTGAACAACTGCCCACTCACATGTGCAGCACTTCTCTGACTCGATTACAGGCTGCCACGGCACCCACACATGGTAAATACATTCTGCTGAAGCCTTTGCACTCCTCTACTACACCAACCTAGCCGCCCAGTTACAAAGAGAGAAGAAATGAGGTTAGGAGACTAGTTCAACAGGACGTGACTTAGTCCTAGAACACAGAATGCCGCCTCATGGTCCTTCCTAAGCCACCTGTTCAATGATTTCCTTTAGAACATTGCCAAGGATCAAATGCAGGTACTGGCAGATTCCGCATTTGGTTTTGTTCCCATTTTTGAAAAGTTCCTACCTTCTATTTTGCAGATTCCTTGGACATGGCTGCTGTCTATTAAGCGGCCTCACATGTCACTCCTCAGAACTGGGAATATTTTTCACCTGAATTAGTACTTCCCTAAAATTTCCAAATTCCTGCATCCTTAGGACTAGAGACGATGTTGAGAAGATCCATCGTGGCCCATTGCCAGCTCTAAGCAGCTAAATCTCTTTCTTCCAGGGTCCCTGCCTCTCATTTCCACTGTCTTCTGTTTACACCTGAGTTTAAACGAACAGCTCCTGGGACAGGTAATGGTCAGGAAGGCAAGTCAATGATCTTTGACACATTTCGCCTTCTGTTGTAAGATTTCTGGCCAAGAGCTCTCTGGGTACAGCTGAGCACTCCCCTGCAGTCTGCCCCTGTGCCTGCGGTGTGAGCTGTTTCACACACACAAGACCTTCTGGCGGGAGGAGGGGTGGCAGCCTTCCCTCAAGGATCAGTCATTTCCTGAGAGCTTTCTAACATCTCCCAAGCACTGGGCACTCCTGTGATAATATCTCGTGGGAGCCAGTCTCGGCTTCACACAGAGCTATTCACGAGCGTCAACCTTCAGAACAGGGGTTTTATGAAGGTATCGATTTTCTTGACAGACAGTGCCTTGCTCTCTTCTTCACTGGAGCAATTCAACACCGCAACACATCACAAAACACTGCACGCCACAAAATCGTGGCGACACCTATGAAGCTGTATCTGCTTCAAGTTAGAAATATCCTGTTTATTACAAATTATACTTTTAAGTATAAGTAAGTATGTAAGGGTAACGGAGTTCACCCCTCCTAATTACCTCCACCTGTGAATGAACAGGCATCTTCGTCACCATTTTTAAGATCACTCCAACATCCTCCACATACAAATTTTTGAGACAGGTGGAACACAATTAAAATACGTTTCTAAGCAACATATTTTAATTAAACAATCTTCACTGGAAATCTTCCTAGAATGTATTGTGTACTTCTGTGCCTAACTATAGTTATTTCTTATTCTGTTTCCTCCCTCTGCTGAGAGATTTTACGTCTAGTTGCTGCTTCTGTGAAGGCATTTTTTTCTATGTGTTTCCAAGCACATTTCTGAGTTTAGTTCCATATGATGTAGCACATGGGCGTCGTAAAAGCTGGTTTTTTTTTTTTTTGCCAGCTTTAAGTTTTTAAAAACACAATCTTAAACCCATTTCAAAAGTTTACAGTTTTTGTTGAAACTGGTTTATTAGACGTCAAACCCTCACAGGCAATAAAAATTTTACTGCCTTTTTATGCACTTCCAAAGTGGTGGTGGGTGTACATGTGTGTTACATAGAGTGAATTCTTTCATGACCAGAAACAGTTTTGTTTTTTTACTTTGTTTTGCTAAAAAATACCTATATTCTATGTAAAATTTATAAAATAACACTTGAACATGAAAACACATCTTAAAATTAGATGAATTAAATAAGCATGCAATACAGATACTAGCAGGATGCCTGGCCTCGGGGAACTGCTCCCGTCTGTGTATGAACCGAAAAGTGAGGTTCAAACTCTCTCAGGAAAATTTTCCCTTCCCACTGCCCATCCATTCCTGATGACTCAACAATTCCCACAGAGGAAAGGGGAATGGTATCATCAACTAGCAGTCTTCCCGTGCCCACAGATTTGTGGTCCTTATCCGAGTGCTTCTGCAGCCTGGTCCTCCCTTCCTGACTTCCTGTATTGGCTCATTAAAATGATTAGCTGGCAATACAGGTATGTTTGGGCTGCTGCTGGTGGTGAGTTTAATATTCTAACTGCGTTTTGTGAAAGGAAATATTACCTAAAAGCTTTGATGTCACTTAAAAAAAAACTATATATGATTGAAAGAAATTTGAGACATTTTTGTTTAAATAAAAATCACTGAATTTATGTCTGTGAAGAAAATTCAATAAGCATTTATCAAGTCCTTAGGGTGTGCTGCACTGTACCTGCTCAGCACCATGGAGGAATGCAAACGATACGATTTCTTTCCTCAAGAAGCCAATCGTCCAGTAGACACTGTAAGCTACTTATGGCATATGAGGACAATTACTTTCACAGAGTATGTATGAGCCTCTACCAGAAGGCAGAGTATCTAGATCTGTCGAGAGGGAATAAGGGATGAGATCAGTATTCACAGTGGGAGAAATCACCTTAATGCCTTTTGCATTTATTCCCCACCATGGTTTTAGGGGGCAGGGGCTATTAATATCCACCCTTAAAAAGAGGAGGAGGCTCAAGCAGAGAAGCCACGAAACTGGCTCCAGGAGAAAGACAAAGGAAAAGGGGGAGTGTGTGTGCTTATGTGTCTGTGATTTATGCGCTACCTGATGAGGCAGGAAGGGGACACAGTTTGGGCAGAGAGAAAAGCATGGCAGAGGGAAGTTCACAGTGGATTTAGAGGAAGTCAAGCAGCCCTACTTGGCTTGAGTGCAGTGTAATCAGAGAAAAATAGGGGTAAGATTGTAAAACGTGGATGCGAGGAAAATAAGTGTACAAATAAACATAGTTAAATTAAATTGCATATGCAAAAACCTTAGTAGTATTATAACCTAAACTACCCAATGCAGTACCATTAAAAATGTCTGTATTTTAAAGAAAATGTCTATTTTTATACTTTGCCTTCATGCCTTCACATTTCCTGCAGAAGTTAAAAAAGATCCCACCATGAACAAATCAACTAGAAAATATCAAGCCTCTCTTCTCATAAAATATCAGCAATATCATCTATATGACAGAATTGCTTTCTTACTAAATCTTGAAATATATCCCCGGGTAATTATTACAAGGGAAAAAGGAAAGTGGCTTATGAGCCTTGGCAGCTGTTTTGTAAAGACTGAGACAGCGTGAAAAAATTTTTCTCACGCATTATTAAATAACATTTTGAGACAATCATGGGGGTAGAAATAATAGCTTCGGATCCAAGCTGGTGCCCAGGCCACTGACATGAGATTATTTCCTGCAAAAAATAAAGAGGAAAGAAAAATAGCAATGCAAAGGTGTTTAAAAAATGAGAAAGGCATCCTCCACTTCTTCTAACACTTCTAAAGAATGCAGGGAGTGAGCATGTAGGTTTCTTTGGATTCTTATTGAGGAGAGTGGCCTCACTTACACTGCTGCGTCTTCTATGCTGTCAGCCTCGCATCCCTGTTTTTCACCTTTCTGGGTCTCTAACTGGCCACCTGGAGCACACTCTTTACACCAATGTCCTCCTGCTGAGCACATGAAAGAAGTGGTGTGCAGAAGAGAACCCACACTTGGTTTTCCCTGGGCTCTTTGCTGCCTGGCCACGGACTTTCCGCTCAGATCACTTTCTGATTAGTGACCATGTGAAGCCCCACCCCTCAGCCTCTAATGAAGACAGGACCATGAATTGGGGCTACCCCTGAGAAGCTGCTACTGTGGGGAAGTCTCAAGCTAACCAGCCTAAGAAGCAACTTCTGAGACAGGGCTCCAACCTCCATCACATATAAAAACACTTCATTGTTTGTTTTGTTGAAACATAAAAGTAAATGTTAGTTTTGTAAATGAAGTCCATATAAAAATGACAGAATGCTATAAAGTGGAAAGTGAAAAATCACCCATCAACCCCTTCCCTCAGAGATAACCATGATTACTATTTGGCATATATCCTAAATAGCTACTTTTATGCCAGTCTACCTTTCCATCTAGATAGCTATTTGCTTATCTATTTTTTCATTTATATACAAAAGAAATATATAAGATATTTTCTTTTAAAAAATGTAGTCATAGAGATGTATTTGTTCCTCCTTAATAATGTAGTGTATTCACTTTCTGGAGTACACACAGATCCACATCATGATGATTAAGAGTTGTGTGATAGCTGGGCATGGTGGCTCACACCTGCAATCCCAGCGCTTTGGGAGGTCAAGGCGGGTGGACCACCTGAAGTCAGGAGTTCAAAACCAGCTTGACCAACATGGTAAAACCCTGTCTCTACTAAAAATATAAAAATTAGCTGGGTGTTGTGGCATCGCCTGTAATCCTAGCTACTTGGAAGACAGGGGCAGGAGAGTCACTTGAACCAGGGAGGCAGAGGTTGCAGAGACCTGAGATCGCACCATTGCACTCCAGCCAGGAAAACAAAAGCCGAACTCTATCTCAAAAAAAAAAAAAAAAAAAAAGAAAGAAAGAAGACTTATTGATAGTTGCACGGTAGTTGAGTGAAGGAAAATATTGAAATCTATCCAACTAAAGGTGACTGGGTTTTGAAAAAATTATAAGAATGAAATTTTCTTGGAACTCAAAAAAATGACAATAATTACTATATGATAATATAGTTTGTACAATACTATTACCCACTAACAATATAGAAGACTTTTTAAAGATTCTGTGTCTTATAATTCTGAAAAATCAGAAACACATTAAAAGTCAAAAAACGGGGGAAGAGTTAAACACTCTGTGGTCTATCTCAATGGACTAATATAATATTTATGCATTAAAATGATGTCTGTAAAATGTGCAACGCTTTCAGAAAACACTTGTGTTGGTACGCAGGGGAATATTACATATTTAGTATAATCATAGCCACGTAAGGTAAACTCAAATAAAATGTAAAAAAAATGTTCCCCAAAAGTTCACCATGAAGGTTAAAACTAGTAGTAAACTTTTTTATCCTTTCATTCTTCTGTATTTCTCAAAATGTCTAAAATGAACTTGTACTATGTTTATAAATTAAAGAACCTCTATGATTTAAAAGTAAAAATAAAGTACTATTCTTTCATTTAGTCTTTCAAGAATAACAGATTTCATAGGGATCCAGGGGCACTCTCTGGCCAAGACGTGTGTCCTTACCAGGTCACACAACTGTCAGATAGTGAATGGCAATCTGGGGCACCTGTGTGGTCCAGGCCCATCCTTCACCAGCATCCTCCTCTCCCCCTTCTCCAATTTCCTACATGAGATGGGAAAGGTTCATTCCAAATCAGCCCAGTGGGTATACACTCTGCTTTGATGAATAGGCTAACCTTGTCTGTACAGGCAAGATTACCTTTGTGCTAGCAAAACTGAGGTTGCACTTCTCGTTAACGCTCCAAACAGGGGGAACATCAAAACAGTCAAAAACTGTAAAATCATATCACTGAAAGAGACCTTGAGAATCCTTTCCACCTTTCTGAGCCTCTTGTCAAGAGATTTCACATCACTGTGAAGGCTGAAGCTGCCTGCTGACGTGGACATGACTGGATTCTGATTAGAAACACATCTCTACATTTTTAGAACTTATTGAGCCTGTTTCTATGACTCATATCTTTCCTATTCCTACTACTGAAGACAGAGAAGAAAAAGGTAAAATGAGGTTAAAGAAAGTTAAAAGCCATTTTTGAGTTCTAGGCAAACTAGTAAGATTGTTATTTTGATAAGCACTTAAAAAAAAAAAAAGACGACGATGATGACGACCAAGGGTACCTTTGGCACACAATAGTTAGCATTTGGCTCTCAGGTGTTCTTTTCATTTCATATCTTCTAGTGCCCTCAGCTCTTTACCATTCCCAGAATTTCCCCCATAAAAATTCTAAGACCCATCTCCCTAGCAAAGAAAACCCATTTCGAAGGTTCAGAAGTAAACTCATTAAGATGTAGCAGCAAAATAGCACAGAGGTTAAGAGTACAGACCCTCAGATGAGGCTGACTTCCGAAGCTGCGGGTCCTGTGATGTTGCATACATTGCTTGCTCCCTCATTGTTAGGTGAACGTGATAACCACTACACTATGGAAACCTGCTTTGCCTCATTGTTATGGGTTGAATTGTTACCTCCAAAAGCATGGTGAAGTCCTAACCCTTGGTACCTATCAGGGTCTCTACAGATGCAATCAGTTAAGATGAGGTCACTAGGCTTGACCCTGATCCTTTATCACTAGTGTTCTAAGAAGGGAATTTAAAGAGAGACACACAGGAAGACAGCCATGTGAGGGCAGAGGCAGAGTGGGGCAATGTGGCCACAAGCTAAAAACAAGTGGTGCTAGAAACTTGCAGGTTAGAAACCTTGCAAGTTATTTATCTTAGACTATTACCATCCCAACATCCAACTAGGAAGCCAAGACCCAGTCATCCTGCCTCTTTGACATAACTTGAATTAGTCCCCTTGTTCCTGTTTGTACTGTGTAGGATATAATAAATTCCTCTTCAAAGGTTTTAGCCTATAAATTGTTAAGAAGAATGAGTTCTGAGATCCTCTCGAAAGAATCAATGTATCAGTATGTTCAGCTCCCTGTTCTTTGTTCTCTACTTTAAAGTTTAACGTCCTGGTTCTCTTCACCCCCTTGTTCCTAGTTTTAGTAAACAACTTTCCTGCCAGTTCTAATCAGTAGTTCACATCTGTTCCCCTGGTCACCTGCTCCGACCTGAGTCACCTTTAGTTATCTGTTCCATAACCGTCCTTCCTGTCAAACTGCTCACCCTGCCACTCTGGCTCATACCCCTGCTCCCTTTAAAACAGCCAATCAGAATTAGCTTAGACGGTGCAGTCCAACAGTAGCCAACAGAGGAACAACAAAGCAGTAGGGGCTACCTGAATCAGGGATAAAAACCCCTTCCCTTCCCCTGTTCGGGTAAGCCCTTGCCATTGCTCCATCTGTGAGACATACCCTTCTATAGAAGTAAAAATTACCTTGTTGAGAAAATTTATATTCAAGAGCTATTTCTTTTGCGGCATCAAAAATTTATATATAACAACTTGTGGTGGCTTTGCTGAGTCCTTTCTCACCTCTTGACAAGGTTCCTCAACTGTTTCCTCCCTCCTTAGGCTCATCCCTACTCCAACCCATCCTTCATAGCACCACCCAAAACATCCTCTATAGAATTCCAATTAACCAGGTTATTCTTCTGATTTTCACCCCACCTTTCTTTGCAAGGGTTTGAGGAAATGGCCCATGCTCATTTGCCATCCCCTCTGATGTCTGAATCGAGCAATGTAAATATGACTGCTCCCCTGTTCCTCCCTCCCCACTACACAGCTTCTATCTTTCAGATGTGGAAATAAGACCTTGAAACTCACTTCCGAAAGTCTGCAAGTAACTTGAGCATGTCGTCATTGGATAGCTTATTGCTGTCTTGCCTATAGATGGCAGAAAATCTGGCATTTTTGTCAAGATTTCCAGATGCATCCTTAAACAATGTCCTGAAATGGCAAAGCAACATTTCAAAACTGGGTTTCCAAAACACCAAAATCAATTTATTATTTAAATCTGGTTTCTATGAGAAGTCTAATTAGTATTCCATTGGCTACAGCCAACAGAAATTTCATTATCTAAAAACATGGAAAACATTTATGGGGATGAGGATGACTAACCTGATTTACATAGAAAACAGTTCCAGCCAATGGCTTGTGCTTAGGAAACAACATACACAAGTCAAATGCTTAACAAGTAGAGTCCAGAGATAAAGATCACCCCAGGCTTCACTAGACTGGCCCGACTTCTAGCTGGAGGCAAGTGGTTGGGCCCTGGAATTCCAGCCCTGCAGGTCACATGCCCGTGCACCCCCCTGAGATCCAGGTAGCACCTCTCTAGCCAGCAACTTTCCTTTCTGTGACTCTATTAAATGATTTTTCAAAATTTGGGCTTACGTATTTCTCAATTTTACATATTCAAATCCTCTTTGTCTCTGAAGAACAAATGGACTAGGCCTACTGACCCATCCATGTATCTATCTGTATCGATTTAAAAGGTATGAAACGTGTTCCTTACCTTGCTGCCCAAGCAAATGGCATTCTATACTGTCCTAGTCTTTGGCATGCCTGCTTGGCATTCTTCAGCACCTTCTGAGCCACCTTGAAGACATGAGAATAAAGCCATGAGATACCATGTCTCACTGACAGAACCGTGACCTAAAGAGCCATCATTACACACTAACTAAATAAGCTCTTACTATAGCATCAGACGCATAGAAAAGCACATCATACAGTAATGAAAATGGCTGCATTCATACTCTGTGCAGCGTACTTTATTTATTTAATGCATTCTCTAGCAGCGATTCTCAAAGAATACAGAATGAAGACTCCAAAATGCCTGTCCCTTCTTTGGTCTTTACCGGCAACAAACATGCTGTTTCACAGGTTTTCATACATTTCTATGACTAAATGCTACTCATTATAAGTCTACTGAGTTACTAATAATTACTACTATTTGGTATCCATACCATAATATATCACATTAGGATTCAAATGAGAACACTAATTAAAATACTAAGCTTTCACAGCTCCTAATGTGCACTAGCTTATGCTGATTCCAACAATGTGAGGGGTAAGATATTAAGATACTGACTTCAGTTAGGCCGGGGTTCTCAATGCTATATTGTCACTTTCTAAATATGAATTACTGCTATTTCCACTTCCCAATGATCAATTCGGGTTTCTTGTGGATTGAATAATTCATAGTGTACAATGAAGCATATTTGCTTTAGGCCTCAGGCAGGCCTATTATTAATCAACTATACCCCTACTGCTAAAGCAGATAATGCTTAATTTATCCAAATTTGTCTGTACTATGATAGTGCTTTGTATCAATGCAAAGTTTGATTATCTCAGAGTCACAGTGAAGGGTCTTTTACATCACTTCGTTTTTTATTCTTGTTTTCTACTGAAGGGTCTTTTACATAAGTATATCAACTTCCAACCAATTTTGGGAAGTGTGCTCCAAAACCAAAGTGTGCTATAGCATCAGCATCACTGTTAGAAATGCAGAGTCTCAGGCCTTGCCCCAACCCCCCTGGATCAGAACGTGCATTCCGACAAGACCTCCGGTGACCTGCGTGCACCATCAGCCACAGGAAGGATCTAGAAGGATTCAGGAGCAGACATCAGAGCTGTCCGTCTCTAAGTCACACTGATCTCAGCTGTATGACTCTGTAGGCCATCAAACCTCTCTGGGCTCCACTATCCACACCTGAAAATGGGTGCTAGGCCACACTTTTCATGATCCTTTCCAGTTATGAAACTTTATGATCCTACCATGATCATGCTGTGGGAACTGCTGCCTTAATGAGTAACCTGGAAAATACATCCTAATGGGAAGAGACGTCAGGAAATCATCTAGGAGCTCCCTGCTTTCTTTTTCAGTGAGGTGCGTTCTTGCCTCCCTGGGTGGGGTGACTCAGCGGGTTCAGGTTGTGTGAGTCATAGGGTACAGTGAGACCTAGCTGCGGGGTCAATTTCCTTAAAGATTTTCAGGTTCAAGATTTTTCGATTCTAACAATAATGAATATGTTGCAGAGTAAAATACAGTAATTTCATAAAATTTTAAGGTAAAACATAAGGCATCAATAAGCCTTTTTTGCAGCAAATTAGGACTTAGCTCTCAGACATACGAAAGGTGCAAACAGAACACGGTATGTGTGAAAGTCAGAGTAAGAAAACTGATTTTGCCCTTTGGGCTTTTTTCCCCTTTTCTTTCTTTTAAAAACATCTATTCACAGCAGATACCTACAGACACTTTTCATAAAAATTTCCTCCAAAACAAAAATTTATTCTAAATGATGTTCTAGACCATCTTGGGAAACATGAAGAAACGACTTTGATAGACAGAAAAAAATCATCTCACTATAACATCTCTGCCAAAACTGTGCTAAAGTAAGATAGCTGAGCCTTAATTCCTGCTTTAATTGAAGGCTTTGGAGGTGGCAGGAAAATAAATGCATGAATAATGTACACATGGATGAGCTTTACATCCTGAAATAAGGAAGAAAAATCAGACTTCAGCAGCTGCTCAGTGGACATGGAGGAGTGTGCAGAGGTAAGTTCAGCCTACAGTGATGTGTGATTTTTACACCAGCATGAGCTGCCAATTTTCAAACCATGCATGTGGCAGGCAGAAGTAACAAAGTTGGTGTGGATAGGCCTTGGAAATGTGTGGCATACACAGTTGGGGGAGGAGATCTTATCCTGAGCCTTCATTGATTATTAATCAAAACATAAAAGAGCTAAAAGAGCTTCTCGTCCAAGGTTTTACAGACTTGGTTTAAAAAAATAAAACAGCTTCTCTCCAGAGACCAAACTTTACTTTGCTTTTATCAGCCAAAAAGGCTTACTGTTGGAAACAATGGGCCTGGGTAAACAGGCTTTTACTTGACTGGGGCTGTAATAAATGACACTGTCTTCCAGGATTTCTGTGATGGACGGTGCCCACGGCAATGTCTCGTACATGCTCTGTTTGATCCTAACACAGTCCCTAGGAGGAGGGCGGAGGCAGGAAGTAACATTATCCTTCAGGAACAGAAGGAACATCCGGAGGCCAGAGAGGTGATTTGATTTGTCCAAAGGACCCAGATGAGTTAGGCATGCAGCACCCAGGTCTTCTGACTCCCAAACCCATTTCTGAATGGCCATCCTCCATCCTGTGACATAGCTATGATGCATGGGTGCCCAGAGAGGTGAAGACAGAAAGCTCTGAATCCAACTTAGTAAACCTCATTCACTGCCTCTGGGGTATCCACTCCTACTGTTGACCAGTCCTTGTCAGTAAATCCAGGCTACCTCTCAGACAACCACGTAAATTTTTTTTTTTTTAAAGAACTACAAATATGTAAAACTGGCAAGGATAACAGCACTCAACAGATTACACTAGCCAGGTGACACAAGATGCTACAAAGTGGCAGCCAAGAGCCCTCTGGCAGCTCCAGCTGGGAGACACTGAGCAGGTCACTAAGCCTTGGTGAGCCTCAGTGTCCTGAAATACCAATGCACATCTTGGACTAGATGACCTCTAATATTTAATAATTCTATGATGTGTCCACACTTAGGCACTTCCTAAGTAATGAACACTATTTTGAAAAAACAAACAAACATACATCATGTATGCTCTCTTTCTGTATTCCACCTAAAACTCTGCCTCCTCTAGCAAAAACCAAGTGGACCTGAATCACTGACACTACTAGCCAGACCATCTGAGCCAAGGGCATCTCCTAGTCTCCAGCCTCATATATAACTGTAAGTGGATCAAAATATAATTTCAGAACATCAACAAATAGAACGAACTCTATTTGAATATCATATATGTACTTTCTAACAAAGAAACTTTACTATTAAGCTGGTAATTCCTTTGCAAATTATTTTAGGATGTCAGAATTGTTTAGTCAAGTGGAGCATTTTATTTACACATAGGACTGCATTTCCTTCAAAATTAAGATATAAAGTAATAAGGACAAAAGAACAGAGTAAATACATGCAGCATATTCTACATCTTTAAAAAACATGGCTATGTTTGATTTCATTAAGCATTTCTATTTTGACATAAAGGTCTCTGTTCAGATTGCTTTTTACCATCACAAAGCATAAAAGCCATTCATACCTTAGAAGAGTCTGAACTTTTCATATATGGCTCAGCGCAATGTGTGATGCTTCCCTGAAGGACTTTTTCAATTCTGGCCACAAGAAATATATCTGGATGAGGACAAGTGACTGAAAATATTCCCTAGGAGACAAACAATTTTCTTCAGTAAGCAGAATTCAGAGCTGCATTAAACAAATCCCATAAACATTAAACAGCAAAGAATAGTGAAACCGGACAACTAGCAAAAAGCACCTAGTGCCAAACTAGTCAGCTGACAAACAGTTCGTCATATGCTCAAAAAGTCTATCTGGTGGGGGAGGTAGCAAGGGGAACGCTTAGAAAGAAGAAATCAGAAATTAAAAGCCACTTCTTTCTCAGCTTGTTTTTCTGGTCTAATAATAAATACTATTAATTAAGAGTCTAATGACCCCACTTGTGCATTACAAAGTCTAATTTGAGCATTTTCAGTGCATTTGCATAGCATGCAAGGTGAGTCTGAATAATAGGAATGCTGGGCTCATGCTCCCTACCTGCTTTGGATACTGCATGGCAGCTTCATGAAGGATGCCCTTGAAGATGGACGGGCTCTGCCCACTGCCATTCATCACAGCCGGGGATGCGGTGGCCAGCATTTGCCTCACTGAGAAATGATTCAGGTCTACGTGGAAATCGGCAGAAATCTTTCGGTTGTATTTTATGTCAAACAGAGATAGAGTAACAAAGAAAGGCTCGACCTGAACAAAACGAAACAAAACAATCCAAAAATCACTATGACTCAAACAGGGACAAAAGAATGCTGTGTCAAAAGAGAAATGACAGGACCTATTTAGGACTGCTGCCATAAATGACTACTAAAGATAAACAGTCTTGTCATTTTGCACACAGAGAATTTGGTTATAAAACATTTTAGAAAACAAACAAAACAATTATTTTACCTTTATGTGTTTTGCTACTTAACATACGCTTCATAGAAAGCACAGATGTGCTCCCTGAAGCATCTAAGATGAACTGTCTCCCGGAATGCTGGGCACAGACCTACCACTCTCATCTTTCATCATGAACTTCCTGTCCTTGCAGGCGAAACAACCTCCATATCCTCATCCAAATACTACACCTCTTTGATAACGGGAACTAGGATTTCTCATCCAGGCTGCACTGTCAAGGCACATCTGAAACATCGATTTTTTTCCAAAATCTTTATTTTTAAAAAGAAAAATTACATTAGTAGTGGGTCCTTCTTCATTTTCGGCAACACAGCATTGCAAATTGAAAGATAAATCATTGCACTTGACAAGAATCCTTTTCCCAAACTTCTCTTCGAATGGCTTCACTTCTGGCTCAGCTGATAAGAAGTCGAGCTTCTTTAAAAGAAAATGTAAACATATCAATAAATTATGCTCCTATTTTAAGAAATCATCATAAATGCATCCAAAGGAAACAGAATAAAACATGGAAACGCTATATACACTTACTTACTCACAATAGTGTTGCTATTATATAATCAGTTTCTACAGTTTATATTAGTTATATACCTAGTTTATAATAATGGTCAAGGACACGATGGTACTGAAAATGTACAAAGCTTGAAAATTATGATTATGAACAACGTAACCAATGTCCATCCAGTATCCAAGCAAGTGTCCATCAACAGATGTATGAGGATACATAAAATGTAGTGAATATACAGTGGAACATTCAGCCACAGAAAGGAAGGAAATTTTGACACATGCTACAATATAGACAGACTTGGAAAATATTATGTTAAGTTTAAGAAGCCAGATACAAAGGACAAATACTGTATGATTCCACACTTAAGAGGTTCCTAAAATAGGCACATTCATAGAATAGAACAGAGGTTACCAAGGGATGGGGGAAGAAGGAAAGGAAGGTTATTATTTGGTACAAAGCTTCCATCTGGGAAAATGAAGAAGTTCTAGAAATGGATGGTGGTAACGGTTGTACAACAACGAGAATGTATTTAATGCCACTGAACTGTACACTCAGAAATGGTTAAAATGGTGAATTTTATATTATATGTATTTTACCATGATAAACAAAAACTGCTTACAAGCAAATAAAAAATACAGGCATATATACACACATACATATGGTTATAAGGTCGTGAGGAAACAGGAAAGTACTTATTATTACAGTTAAATGGAAAAGGTTTATATTTGAGCCTGAGCCAGGAATTATCACCAACTCCCAGGCATCTTCAGTGATACCTGTTATTTTCTGATGGTTATTTTAACGGGTAAATTAGATGTTCTTTGTGAACAGAGAATGTCTTTGAGTAAATCTCTCTCAATTTTCAAAAATCTATTGAATATCAAATATTCACAATAGTAAGGCTGTGGTGATGAGATTATATGTTATTATTTTTCCTCTTTTCCCCGAATTTTCTATATTCTTATTTATCTTGTTCCAAAATAAAGCAAACAAATAAACAAATAAGCCCATCGATGATTTTCTCTCCCACGCTTGGTTTTCAATGTTAAACATTTAGATAGTTCTTACCTGGGCATCTGGGTCCAAATAAAAAAGTTTGACTCTGCTTTCACTTTTCAGTTTGATTTCCGCTTCTCTGGCACTCTGATAACAAGATAAATAAAAATTACATTTAACAAAATCCTTTTCTTGCAAAGGTATCCAAAGACATTTAAAAGCTGCCCAGTCCTGAGGCCTGAGGCTTCTGGAAAGCTCTGCCTCATGTTGGAGAGCTGCTGTGTGTGCCAGGGAGTGTGCAGCACAAAAGGTAACCACCAGGAGGGAAAAAAGAGAAGGAAGATGAGATTCAGCCCTTCTGAAGCTCACAACCAGTGGTAGAGTCAAAGTCGACACAAAGAATGCAAAAGAGAATAATTAAGCATCTGTGTGTCAAGAAAGGCTTCATGAAGTAATGGAATATGGGATAGGCTTGGAATGAAGGGACAGAATTGAGCTGAACATCCCTGGCTGAATGAAAAGGATGCACAGACAGACACTGAGGGTGGAAATGAGCCCAGATGCTGGAAAGGATTTAATCAGGTCTAGTCTATGACGGTACAAGAAGGGAAAGAGGAAGGAATATATTTTGAATGATGTGATAGAGAAAATGATGGCTGATCTTGAAGGACAAGATGCCGATTCATTCACTATTCATTGAGCACCTCTTATGGGCCAGGCCCTAGAGGCATAAATGTGAATGAAGAAAGTCCCTACTGCCAAGGAATACCAGGTGGGGAGACAGCTTATCAATAGGTAATAAGGACAAAATAAAGTGTAAGGAACAGTGGGAGCCCGCTTGGACAAGGGGGTAGTAGTCAGGAACCACCTCCCAAGGGAACGCTCATCTTGAAGGACAAGAACATTTGGCCAGGAAAGGAGAGAAGTGCATTCTAGGAGAAGGCACAGCAGGTACAAAGGGACAAGTCACACCTGAGCAATGACCAAGTCACTCATCACAACTAAATGGCAGGGCATGATTAAAAAAAAAAAGTGAAGAGAAATGAGTCTGGGATTTGCATCTAAGGACTGGGATTTCACTCAGAATCTAAAATATCCTGCAACATTTTAGGCAAGAGAATAAAATGAGTTCCACATTTCAGAACCATCACTTGGGTAGGGCTGAGGCAATGGGTTAAAAAGGGTAAGACCTGGAGGTCCACGTGTCTTTCTTGGGTTATAACACCAGCCCCCCAGCCTCACAGCAGGACCAATTAACAAATCCCATGTTTCTAGCTTGGGCAGCCTGCTGAATGGTGAATCTATGAATAAGACAGAAAACTCAGGAAGAACACATCTACAAAAAAGATGATGATATCTTTATCATCTTTGTGTAGAGCTACCTGGGTAGAGATGCCTGTGGAATTTCCAACTGGAAACATCCAATAGACAGCTAAAGGGATGAAACTTGAGCACAAGGCCGAGAGGGAGGCTGGAGTTCCAGACTTAGAGAACGTCAGCACAGAGGTGGGTGCGTCTTGGGATTGGATGAGATGTCCTTAGGGAGAGGGTGAAAGTGAGTCTGAGGACAAATCCCAGGGGGCCAACACTGAAGAGGTGGACAGAGGAGAAGCCATGGAAGAAAACAGACAGATGGTGGCAGAGATGGGGGCTGGAGATGTGGGATTTGGGAATGGAAAGAGAGGCTTTTCAGACATTCACAAGATAGAAGTCATCTTCATCTTTACAATTTTTCATGCCTGGTGCCTCCAAGTCTATATTCTGTTCTTGGCAGTCAGGGCTCTCTGCTACTCTCAGTCTCCACAGTTACATCTATGGGTCGGAATAGAGTGTACTCTCTCATTTGCTACTTTCCCCAAAGACATGCGTCACATCTCAGCACTTGAGGATGGGGCCCTCACAGCCACAACGGAAAAGGTGTCTTTTCTTCTCAGCTGGTGGCTGAACAAAGTCTATTATTACATTTGTAATGAGAAAATAAGCATCTTAATTTTCTCAGCCATGTGATTGTTGTATATAATAGGTCTTTAGCAATGATCCAAACTATGATGATCAGCTGTCTATGTTTAAATAAAATGATCACCAGAATACTTGGAAACTGGATTCTGGTTCTAGTTCAGTTAAGGAGCTGTGCAAGCTACTTAGCCTCTCTGGATTCCATTTTCATTTCTGGGTAAAAATGTTAAACAAGATGGTGGCTCAAGTCTCTTATCTCATGGAGTTTATCTTGATGCTAAATGGGAGCCTGAAGGCTATGGAGGTGAAGGGGCATTCCTGCAATCTTCTGTTTATGCTTCCAGGGCAAAACACTGTGGTGGAGGCAGGCGCTCTCCACAAGGGAGATGGGACCACTTCATTCTATTCTATCCTGCCAATCACCTTTCCTATTTTTTCACACCAAAAGAGCGAGAACATGTGCAAGTGGAATCTACTTAACTGAACTCAAAGAATTTGCTTCGCATTGCATATGGCCTGTGGTGCTTCCTAACAAAACCGTCAGTACTAGGTGCTGCAAGCCACCACCAAGTTATCTATTCTACTTCTGAATCATCCGCTTGAGCCCTTCAACAAAGACAAATACTGTGTTATGATCTCAGACACTAGAACAGAGGAGTGGGTTCTTAATGTAGATGCAATTCCTGCTGCCTTTCTGAGAGATGCTTGTTGCTCAAGCTGGAGATAAGAAATGAATAAAGCAAGAACAACTGCTAATGAGCGCTGTATAATTAAAGAACAAATGGGAATGCAGACATATGAAAAGAAAAACAATTAACTACTAACCAAAATAGACATAAAGCATTCCGATTTTGTCACTAACACCCAAAAGATATATTCTTACCATAGACATCATTTATTGGAAAAGAAGGGACAACTTTAGATGTAAAAATAACCTAAAAGCTTGTAATCTACCTGATACACATTGACAGCTCTGCTATGAGATAAATAAAAAGCAAATTCAGCTTCTTAAAGTTCCTCCCATCCCTCCTAAGGTCTAGGAGGATGCTGCATTAAACAGAAGGGATGCCCAACGCAGGCTGAAGGATTTACCAAGTAAAATCTAGGATGTAGAAGAATGTGGTTCAGGGAGAGCAGGACTTTGCCCCAGAGTCAGGAAACAGTATCTGGAAGATTAGCAACGATAAGAGCTACTATTTATTGATAATAGCCAATATCTACCTGCTAGATATTATCCTAAGTGCCCATTTTAATTTTATACAACCTTAGGAGGCAGGTACTATTATTGTACCTGCTCATTAAAAGAGAAGACACTAAGTTAAGGCATGAGTGTTCGGTACTTTGCCCAAAGATTTACATCATCAAACAGAGGCCTGGCTTCTAACTCAGGTTGCCTGGCTGCAGAGTCTAAACTGTTACACTACACAAGAGAGGAGAAAAGGGTAAAGAACATGAACAGGCAAGTCAGAGAGGAAGAAAAACAGAAATGGCAAATAAACATGAAATATGAGAAATATCACTAATAACCAGCAAAATACAAACGAAAGCACAGAAAATACCATTTTACACTCATCTGATGATGATGCAGAGAAACAGAAATGTAAATTGTTACAGCTTTTTGGGACAGTAACTTGGCAATATTTAAAGCATTAAAAACACTATAACCCTTGACTTAAAAATCCCACAATGGGGAATTTCTCCTTCTGAAATAAGAGCACAAGTATTTAATATCATGTTGTTTACTGCATACTGTTTGTAGGGGCTAAAAACCTGAAGAAACCCTCAGTGTTCATTAACAGGGCGATGGCTGAATAAACTGTGCAAGAGTGACAGCTGGATACCATGCAGCTTGCTGATATGTATGTAAGAGGGAACCAGGTCTTCTGCTGATCCAGAGGGATAGCTATGAAACATTTTTAAATGATAGAGCAAATTTCAAAATAATGTATCTATCATGAACATATTTTTATAAAAAATCTTTAAAACCTTACATATGTGTATCTGTATTTCTATGAGCAATCTGGTGAAAGGGGAATTTCAACAGGTTATTAACGTCAGTGTTTTCAGGAATGTGAGAATGGAGGATGAAGGGAAAAGATGAACTTCTCTTTACACAACTCTGGATCCGTTTACTTATTGTAACAAGCACACTTATTTTTCATTAAAATTTTAGTAAAGATAGTAAAATAAATAGTTGTAATATATACTTTCATAATCTAAGAGCGGACAAAATACAACTGTAACAAATACCATCCCAAAGACTGTAGTTGAGCAACTCTCAGAGTTATGGAAACCAGTTCTGCTCTTAAAATAACCTGTGGTCAGTCTATATTGCGATGGTAGGAAGAGCCAATTGGCTTTTCCCCAGATGCCCTGTTGCCTCTTTCCTGCCCAAAGCCCACTGACTACTCTGGGTTCTGTGGAGAGGAGAATGAGAGGAAAATGGAGACAGAAACTGGACTAGGGCAGAGCTGTTCTCTGTAGAAACTGGTGTTTGCTGAGAAGACAAGGAAGAGAATGATTCATCTAAAACAGGGAGGATTCCCCAGCCCCACCCTGTCCTGTAAACCCTACATTCAAGCACTAATGACACATCCGACAAGGTTTTCTTCTTTGTCTTAAGAAGTAGTTATGGACCAAACATTCAAGAGTTTCCAGAAAGTCTGCTGTTGGCTTTAGGCATACTCGGTGTCTTAAGTTTATTTGCGAGTAGATAAACAATATAGAGTCGAAGACTATGGCCAACAGCATCTTATTTTAAGGCTGAATTATCAGAAACATTGTGTTGACTGTTGGGTCATTTAAACAGAATGGGTTGGAATAGGAGGACTCTGCAAAACATTTTGAGGCCAGAATATATACTCTAATTTAAAGAGTTACCATGATTTATTTCCACTACTTCCAAGACACCTAACTCCCCAGGACCATCAGCTCATCCTCTTCACAAAGGAGACCCAGAAATGCAACACCAGCTGGTCCCACAGACAGAAGCCTAGCCAGCTCCTTTGTGTCATAGTGCAAGGATATTGTTTTCTGGATTGGAATCTAGGGAATGAAGTACTTATTACAGACTTGGTTTAAGAAATCAGAAAAGGTATCTGTGAAACCGTGTGGGTTCTGACAAGTTCTGCTGAGAATGGCCCTTAATCCTCACTCCATCTCCATGAGACTATAAAGTCTGAGACACACTTTCTGCTGGATGCAACTGTGGAAGATTTACCTGGAATGATAAGTTCATTTGCTTAAAACAAAGTTGAAAGATAAAAAGATGTGAGGAATTCTGGATTCAAATAAAACTCTACTTCTCTTTCAGAACCACATGGGGAAAGCAAAGTAAAAGTTGGCTGCTATTCTTTGAGCACAAAAATAAAAGCTCATAAACAGAAAAGCTGTGGAAGAAAACATAAGGTGGGTTTTCTTCACAATATCTTTATATAAGGAGATGACATATATGTTCTGATGTCACCTAAGATATAAATATAACCAGAGAAATAAATTATTAAATAACTAACAATGGAGTTTATAGCCTGATTATGTTACTCCTTGACTTTCCAGAAAAGAACTCAATTAGCTACCTTGAACTATGGTTTGTGTACCTAACTAAAATATTTATAAGACTGATGCTATATACACTGTTATATTTACAATAAAAAATCTTTGGTTTCCTATGAGACAATAGGAGGAAAAGAACCAGTTTTCGGGTAGATACAGTGTGTTCTCTAATAAGAAAACAATAAAGATGTTCGGTACTAAATGTACAAACGTTAAGTCCCAAGATTATGTAAAATATTCTGAAATCGTAAGCCTACGTCACTCACACGGTAAGTAATGGGCCCTTCCATAATATTCCAGAATGAGACATCAGTTATTTTTGCACTAAAACAACTTCCTCTCAGTCACATCCTGTTTGGCTACGTCTCAGTCACAATGGAAAACAAAAGCCGGGGCAACAGGATGAAGGAGGCAGAAAGAAGAGCTGATTAGAAAGGAACCTGCCATTCAATTATACCTTCAGCCACCTTCTGCCTGCCCCCATTGTTCTAGGCTTTTTTCTGCAATCTTACTGAACTGTGGCCCTGCCTCCCAGCGGACCCTCTCTTGCACCTTCCCTCCCCGATACTGACCTCTTTACCTCTTCGTCCCCCAGTAAACTGGCACAGTTCTCTCCGCACCCCTCTCCCTACTCTCTGATTCTGTAACCATGGAATCCATTCCTCCTAAAAATGGGACGACCAACAGTTATCAGGTCAACTTCTTTGCCTTCTCAACTAGTGCAAATAGTCCAGATACCCTACAGGGAGATGATAAAGAGCCAAAATTGCACTCTTGCTCAGAAACTTGGCTGCTCACACTGACACCGCCGAGCTGGCCTTGAAAAGGCAAAGCCCACAGATACCCATGTGCTGAGTGAAAACTCATCTCCATTTTCTTCATTGCTTTTCCCTTCAAAAAATTACTTTCTACATTTTCTACCTTTTTAAATAAGAGTATTTTTAATATACGGAAAACCTAGGGGAAAAGAAAAAACAGTAAATCCTCTAACAAGGATATATTTTTCAGGTTTTGACCATGACTCCCAGTAAGAAATGTTTTAACATTTGCAACACAAAGATAAATGTCTGAGGTGGGAGCTATCGCAATTACCCTGATTTGATCATCACACATTGTAGACAGACATCAAAATATCACACAGACCCCCAAAATATATAAGAGCACACTAAGAAAAACAAATATCTTTTATGTTTGTTTTGCAAGACACTATGCAAGACACACACACACACACACATTATTTATATATATATATACACATATGTGTGTGTGTGTGTGTGTGTGTGTGTGTAGTGCTCTGCCCTTAATAATGATATTTTACATAAAAAATGTTATTAAGGGCAGTGTACTTTCATATTCTTCATTCAATCTATTACATTAAAAAAAAAACTCTTTTTTTTTTTTTTTTTTTGAGACACAGCCTCGCTCTGTCACCCACGCCAGAATGCAGTGGCACGATTTCAGCTCACTGCAACCTCTGCCTCCTGGGTTCAAGTTATTCTCCTGCCTTAGCCTCCCGAGTAGCTGGGATTACAGGCACCTGCCATCACACCCAGTGAATTTTATATTTCTAGTAGAGACGGGGTTTCACTATGTTGGCCAGGCTGGAACTTCTGACCTCAATTGATCTGCCCACCTCAGTCTTCCAAAGAGATGGGATTACAGGCATGAGCCATCCTGCCTGGCCTAACAAAACTTTTTAAGGTGAGTCACATAATGTTTAGCTAAAGAAGCCTGACATAAAGAGTACATGTATGACCCCATTCACAGAAAGGTCTAGAAAAGTCAAAACTAATCCACAGTGATGGAGGTCAAAATAACGAGGGTCTCAGGTACAAGCCAGCCTGAGGGCTGCTTATATCAGTGTGCAAATGTGAACTCCACTGAGCTCTAAATTCATGCTTGAACATTCTGCTCTTGTAAATTATAGCTCAATAAAAGTAATAAAAAACTAAATAGAAACAAAAAGAAGCAGGGGTTGAGATCAAACTGATTTCACCAACTAAAATGGCTTAAGCTAACTTGTAATGTATTGTTTAAAAACAGTTCCAAATATTTTAAATGAAAAAATATATAATTATATTTATAAAAATACAAGTATACATAAATGTACACATTTATATTAAATATATGTATATATTTTAAAAATCTCCCTAGGTCTTAGAATCAAACAATACTGAATTATATTGGCTGGGAAGTAACAGAAGAAAGGGGGAGACAGCTCTTGCATATCCTCATAGGAAAAAGCATAGATTTATAATTAATCAACATTAGGTTCAAGTAACACAAATCTTCTCCTTGGTATTTATTCTGTTCACCCAGTAACTGCAGAAGGTTACTTTCTGAATTCTAGACAGCATCACATATATTACCTGCTGAAACAAACTAAAACCCAAACAGGTGCAAACATTTTGTTTTGGGAAATTATGAACCCCCAAACATCTAGAAACAAAAAAGCAAATCTCAATGCAAGATATGATACACAGACATTCATAACACAAACGCACAAGCCAAAACTCTTCCCAGACTAGGAGGTGGTTACAATGGTGGCACTAAAATTAGCTTTAATAGGCAGGTGCTAAAAAGACACTGTGGTAACAGTCAAGTCCTGAGGAAAAACAATGCTCTCAAGTCCCAGCCAGGGAGGGAGATTTTATATTTGAGAACAGCCATGTTGTCTTAAAATAAAGGTCAATGCTGAATGCTAGTCTATTTATAATCCTATACAGATAAACCATGTTCTATCATAGTGTTTAAGATGTGGGTGTGGAGAGCCACCATTTCACTCTAGTATCAAAAAAGAATAAAAGGGCAGTAACAGAATAGGAGTGCGAAGGGCTAGAGAAGACAATGATATTTTTCTCATTTAAGAAAGAATCATTCACAGATGCACACAAGGAGACAAGGATACTCATTGTAGCATTGTTTATAATAGAAACAAATAAAAATAACAGAACAGTTGAAATGTCTATACAGTACAAATAAAGGGTGAATTTTAAATGTTTTAAAGTGCAGAACAATACATATAGTATGTCAGTGTTTGTAAAACATTTTTAAACATATTAAACACCATATATGTCATTATGACAGATTTATTTATAAAGATATAAAAACGAAAATAAAATTTTAATAGTGCTTGTTTCTGATTTGGGTTGTGGGAAGAGAAGAGAATGGGAATAAGGACAGTGTTTAAAAGAACTTCAACTATAACTGACGTTTTATAACTTTTAAGAATATGGAAGCTAAAAAGGCAACACCAAAATAGATATTTAATCTGGGACGTGGCAGTATGGTTGGTTGGCTTTTCTTTGTGCTTTTCAGTAACTTTCAAATTTCTCAAAATTGTAAGACACAGAAACAGCTTATTTTTCTTTACATTGAGAGTGATCTAGAAACAATTTCTGAAACTTAGACAACCCCTGGTTTTCGTGACAAGATACCAGGTCCTTCCTCTTTGGAACTGTGTCTATTAAGCCAGTAAGGGAGAGCACGTGTCAACACAGAAAGTAAGATGTTATTAAATTAAAAAAAAAAAAATGTGTGTGTGTCAGTTATTTCCTCAGTACTTGTGATGTAGTGTTAAGCATTATCAGGGAAAAAACACTTAGGAATAAATGGAGAATACTTTGCAGGGTACTACTTTTTAGAAGACAGACTGAAAGAATAAATGGAGAGTACTTTGCAGGGTACTACTTTTTAGAAGACAGACTGAAAGAATAAACGGAGAGTACTTTGCAGGGTACTACTTTTTAGAAGACAGACTGAAAGAATAAACGGAGAGTACTTTGCAGGGTACTTTTTAGAAGACAGACTGAAAGAATAAACGGAGAATACTTTGCAGGGTACTTTTTAGAAGACAGACTGAAAGAATAAACGGAGAATACTTTGCAGGGTACTTTTTAGAAGACAGACTGAAAGAATAAACGGAGAGTACTTTGCAGGGTACTTTTTAGAAGACAGACTGAAAGAATAAACGGAGAGTACTTTGCAGGGTACTTTTTAGAAGACAGACTGAAAGAATAAACGGAGAGTACTTTGCAGGGTACTTTTTAGAAGACAGACTGAAAGAATAAATGGAGAATACTTTGCAGGGTACTTTTTAGAAGACAGACTGAAAGAATAAATGCAGAATACTTTGCAGGGTACTTTTTAGAAGACAGACTGAAAGAATAAATGGAGAATACTTTGCAGGGTACTTTTTAGAAGACAGACTGAAAGAATAAATGGAGAGTACTTTGCAGGGTACTTTTTAGAAGATAGACTGAAAGAATAAATGGAGAATACTTTGCAGGGTACTTTTTAGAAGATAGACTGAAAGAATAAATGCAGAATACTTTGCAGGGTACTTTTTAGAAGACAGACTAAAAGAATAAATGGAGAATACTTTGCAGGGTACTTTTTAGAAGACAGACTGAAGTCGTACTGCATGAGTACATGTCACCTCATAATCAGGTCAGAAAAAGAGAGAAGTGATCACAATGTAATTGTCATGATTTCAACAGATTCCACTATGGACAAACCAAGGAAATGAGACATATTTCAAGAGCATTCAATGAAGAGCAGAAGCTGTAAGATGGTGTTACCTTGGCAAGTTCCGGCAGGTAGCTATCTAACCCGGAACCAGGGCCTTCCAATTTGCTTTGTTCATCATCTAGAATGGCAAAACAGATTATCGGAGTCACTTGTAATTCACGGTATTCCACTTGAAACAGAAGGAGGAAGGCCATCTCTCCTAGGTGCCTTCAATTGAACACAGTGGTTCCCTACTCTGGATGCTCATGGGAAACAATTGGGGGGCTTTGAAAAAAACACTGATTCACAGGTCCAGTACTCAAGACACTGAGTAGCTGGTATAGCACGGACACCGTCCAATGAGAACTGACACTAGCTATGAACAATGGCCTGCATGGACACATCCATAAGACCCCCTAAAAGTCAGACCTGCCCAGGCTCCACCACAGGCCAACTAAATCAGAATCTTCTGTGGGACCAGGTAAGCAATATTTTTAGAAAGTTCCCAGGTACTTTTAAGAGGAAGCCAGGATTGGGAACGAAAACATGAACTGTCAAGAACACAGCGAGATTTTTCTCACCAATTTAATCTGAGGCTCTCATGCATTCTAATTATTACTAATATTTTATAATACAGTACAAATTCTGTGCTAGATGCTTGAGATTCATTTGCTTATTTACTATTCCCATCTGACCAGTAATTTTCATTTTTATTCCCATGTTATAGGTGAGTAAACTGAGGCTCAGAAAACGTAAGCTGTTTACTCAAGGCTACACAGCTGAAATGTGGTATTTATGGGACTCAAACCCAAGTCTTCCTTTCTGCTTCCAAAGCTTTGGTTCTTCCCATTACATGATCTCCATATACAAAATGTCAGGGAAGTAGGTGATAATGTGACAAAATCTTTGCTGACAGGCTATTTGTAAAGACCTCCTATCCGTTCCCACCTCTCACGAACTTGGACAACACAGGTCTCCTTCCTACTCATGTGGAAAAGCTAAAGGCACCCACAGAGTGTGTGTGCCTGGGGGAAGCCAAGCCTACCTACCTTCATGAGAGTCGCCATTCCGCTTTTCTTGCATTGCAGCTTCAAAGTTGAGCTGGAGAATCTTATTTAGAATTGTGATCCATTCTTCCATTTCCACTTCACTGTCCGCTGCCAGGAGGTAACTACTTTTGTCTTGCATCTTGAGCTCAAAGGCAAAACGCCTGACTTTGTTGTTCTGAAATGGAAAAGGGATAAAGAGACATATTTTAAAAGAATTAGAACTGCTTTAAAATAACTTCTTTCTCTTATTTGCTGCTGGGTACTATCTCATTGGCACTTAGAAGCAAGCTATTTAAAACTGCAAGCCCCCTCCTCATGAAACCCCATCACTACCCACCTTCCCTCCTTACTTTCTCCACCGCTTTATTTTCCCATCTGACTCATTACCTACTTTACATACTTATTTGATGCACTGTGTGTCCCTGCAGTGGAATGTAAGCTCCTCAACGCTCCCATTTTGCTTAGAGCTACACATCCTTAGTCTCTACAACAGTGTCTCGCACATAGTGGGTATTTGAAAACTATTTGTTGAATAAATGAAATTTCATGTGAAATTTTCATATTTCTTCAGCTCCTATTTTTTTAAATGAGGTAGTATATGGTATTCCATTTCAAAAAGCCAGCCATTATCTATTATCATGTTTGGCTTACTTATCTGGAACTCTCTTATCCTTTATGGATCCCGAAAGGTATTTGGACTCCCTGTCTGTGGCCATGCCGCATGCCTCCGGTTTTCAGGTCTGCGAGAGGGTGGCTGGCTCAAAGAACAAGAACAGCAGTCCACGCGCAGGAACGAACGGACGGAAGATGCATACACGACACCAGGATTTCTTAGCCTCTGTACTACTGACACTTGGGCGGCCAATTCTTTGCTGTGAGGGGCTGGCCTGGGAGTTGTATGATGTTTTGCAAAATTCATGGCCTTAAGCCACTAGATGCCAGTCTCCAGACATTGCCACATGCCCTCCAGGGAGCAAAATCTCCCCAGGTTGGCCGCACTAGGTAGGGGTTCAGCTCTGAGGAACATGGCACAAGATTCCTTATAAGGACAGCCTGAGTGATGTGAAATTGAACACTCCCACTAATCTGAGCGGGCAGGAAAGCCCCCCACATAGCCAGTACAATCCTACAGGGTAATCCACAGTCCCTGCAAGAGTTCCTTGGTGGAGGCCTCAGGGACAGGGCAACACTCCCAAAGGTCCCTGTGATTTTGCAGCACAGTTCTTAGAAATGCAAAGTCAAGTGCTCCCCTTGGCAAAGCCACGCACTCTTATGCACAGACTGTTCGCTGCCAGCTCAGTAATTGCCACCTTGGATTTCACTTAAACTTTAAGGCAAGAACCAGGAAGAAGTCAAAGGCTAGAAACAAAATGAGTTTTCTCTCCTCCATTCCCTGCATACTCACGATCATGAAAAGAGAAAGTTAGAAGTAGAACATTAGGCCTCAATTCTAAATAATTCCTCTTTCTGAGCCTCAGTTTCCTCATCTCCAAAATAAGTATAATAAACTTCAAGGGTTCTAAAATACTTGCGAAATTTTTAGCTTAGGCATTTTTTTTTAATTCACAGCACCAGTCAACTAATTATTTTTTAAACATCCACAAGTAATAATTTTTTAAAAACCCTTAAATCACAACTTTTGATGCTTATTTTACAAACAGACATGGATAAAAACAATTATTTTACTATTTGAAGTCTTGGATACAATTTATTAAACGAAAAACACCGTCAGCTGCATCTGCAAAGACAATCTGAAGGAAGAGACTTCCCACTGAAGTCAGAACCTCAGATTTCAAAACGCACCCCAGAGACTAATTGATAGCTCAGGGCTGTTGTACTTATAAGCATCTGTCCCCTGGGCCAAAGACATGCAGCCAAACTCTCTTATAAAACAAAAATAATGACTTCCTACTTTAAAAAATGAGGTTGCCAAATATATTTAGCTTTGCTTTACCTTTTTATTTTGAAAGTCAGTGCCAGAAAACTCAGCTAAAAAGTAACTTAAAGGTCTTTTGACTAAAGAATTCAAAGAAAACCCCTCCTTGTCCCACCCAAGAAGTTAATGCACTGTCATTGATAAATCACTCGGGCACTCCTTACATCACAAACACTGTCAATAAGCATATTCTCATATAATGAGATTGTTGGTAGTGGTGGCTTCTAGCGGAGGCTGAACTGCCAGCTGAGAGACATCCACGTTAGCTGTTGACTGAAAATAATTTTCAGTGAGCCTTAAGTGGTGCTGTAGTCTTGATCTTGGGCCCAAATACAGTTTCACATATTTGACCTTCTTCCTCTTTCTTCTTTTTTTTTTTTTTTTTTGGCAGGTGGGGGGTGGGTACTGCACAGTGGTTTTTTGTTTTCTTTTTTGTATCCTCTCAAATTACCTTTTGGTGTTTTTTATTTGTTTTTCAAAGTGTCTTTTAAAATTAGTTACCAATAATCAAAGTTACCGAGGTTTAACTAAAATTCTGTATTTCTGGCATTTTGAGAAACCAGATGATTTGGCACCTTTGAGCTGGGGGTCCCACCTGGGGGCACCAGCTGCAGGTGGGCATCAGATGCCCCCTTTAAATGGGGCACTGGGCTCTAGGTCACCCCAGCGTTCCCTATTGCTTTGCCACCAGGCCTCTCTCTGTCACTTAAGTTTTATCTCCTTGGTCCTGCAGACATCTGCTTCTGGACCCCTCCCTTCCACTGCTGACCAGGAGGTAGAAACAGGATCTGGACTTACTCTCCCACCATCATTGCTAGAAAACTGGACAAAACAGATGAAGTAAGGGTTTTCAGATAGGGGACAACAGGCAGTTCAGCCCTTTCTCTGTGGAAGAGAAAGATACCAGTTGGCTCCATATCACCTCAGCTTTCTGCCTGGAGGCAGTATCTGGGTCGTGGCACAGGAAGGGGAATCCAAACAAAGCCCTGCTGTCTTGCTGAGTAGAAGACACTGACCAGAGCTGAGGAAGACCAAGGTGGCCAGAATATGCAGGGCAGAGTCTCCAGAATGATGGGAAATAAAACAGCACCAAGACAAGACAGAGTCCAGCTCCGGAAGGACTCACTAAGTCACACATGCATTAGGTATATGTTTTCTATTTACCTATTATACCTTATTTTCTATTTATATGTTATATCTCAACAAAAAAGCTTGCCAAAAAATAAAATAAAAATCAAGACACAACCACCAAAATTTCAGAACACTAAAGAGAAGACCACAAACAACAGGGATTCTGAATAACATCAGAATCCTCTAAACAACAGTAGAAACTAGAAGGCAACGGGATACCTTTGAAATTTCAAGGTAAAATGATTTCACTTTGGATTTTATAACCAGCCAAACTGTGAGTCAAGTGTGAATGCAAAAATAAAGATATAAGCAGATACCCTAATTCTCAAAAAAGTTAACATCTCACACACAATTCCTTAGGAAGTTGCTGAAGATGTACTCCTCCAAAACCAGAAAGTAGAACAAGAAAGAGGAAGACATAAGATCCTAGAAACAGGAAGCCCAACACAGGGAGGAAGACAGACCGAACGTCTAGATGGCAGGTATGCAGGGCAGGGAAAGCAATTTGTCCAGATTAGAAGCAGAAGGAGGGTGCCAGGAGCTAAAATCCTATCTACCAGCATAGAAAGTCAAGCAATGACGTTCAAAATCAATGAATGAGTAAACAGCAGTGAACACTTATGATCTAGCAAGACTATTTCAAGGGAATAGGATGTGAGTGGGTGGGGTGATGCAGGGGTGAAGCACTGCCTTTCAGCACTGCTGGGCTGTTTCAACCAGACAAATATATTCCTTGCATGAAAATGCACGTTAATTTTAGGTAAACATGGAAATATATAGCAAGTGTACCTTTGATCAAACCAGATAGCTGTGTCACACTGGCCCCACCAAACAATCTCCTTACAGAATCGAGCTACAGGCCGATGTGAAGAGCCACCATGGAGTCATTTGAAGGGAGAATTCTTTGATAATGGTGACTGCACCTTTTGTGAAACGTTGATAGGAAGACTGCTCATCAGTCACAGAGCCTTCTGTCTGAGGGGACCCTGAGAAAACTGCCTGAATGATCTTCATTCTGAGACGACTTGGGCAGCTTCTGACTAATTGGATTGTCTGTATCTTATGTGCACTGTGAATTGTGTGACTGAACAGGTCTCCAAGTTAGAAGGCATAGAGCCGGTGTTGGATCTTCAAAACATATGCTTTCTCCTTAACTATTTTCTCTCACCCTTATCCCAACCCCCTGTTCATCTTTCTGGTTTCACCCCCACTTTAAGTTTATGATATCCCATATCCTATGTATGCTTGTAAGCTGTGGCCTTAAATCTTCCTGAAAAGTGGCAAGGCTGGACGAATGGAGGGGTGAACAGATGGATGGATGGATGGATGGATGGATGGATGCATGGACAGATGGACGGATGGACAGATGATGGATGGGGAAACTGACAATTCTCTTCCAAAGACAATGCTAAAAACCTATAGAAGGATCATGCAAAACTGGTAGTAGCTTCCTGCAGAAAACAGACGGGAGGAGGGGAGGAGTTCAGAAGGACGTTCATTTTATCTGTATTGTCTGATTTTTTAGAATAAAAATACATTCATGTGCTATGTACAACTAACAATTTTTTAAGGATAAATACATAAGCCCTATGGTACAAAAGCACAACGGTCCTGTGATAACAAAACTATCTAATATTGGCCAAATGCTTACCATTTTTTGGCAGTGTTCTAAGCTCTTTACATGTGCAATTAACTAACCTTCTCAGTAACCATATTTGGTACTGTCATTATCCCTATTTTACAAATGAAGAAACTGAGGCACAGAGAGGTTAAATAACATTTCCAAGGTTACAGAGCTGGTAAGTGGAGGAGCAGATATTTGAACTCAATCTGTGCTGAAACCTAATCTCTTTACTGATCTACATAGCCATTGGTACTATAACGCTAGTGATAAAAATAACCACTGAGATATGAGCACTATGAAGTGTTATAAGTATTGCCCTGCATTGATTCATCCAATGCACTCATTATCATATTAAAGAAACATTCTCATTATCTGAATTAAGTAGTCTGTCAAAAGTCACACAGCTATAAAATGGCTGAGCCAGAATGCTCCCGCCTGCCATAGCATAATTCTGCCTCTACCTTATCTGTGCCATATTCTATAATAATGAAAAACCAGCCTTTCCTCATTTAAAGTTAGATACCTTTCTACCATGCATATTGCCATTTTTGGAAGTGTTTGCTTAAATCTGCTAATTTATACATAAGCACTATTGCAGGTAAGGAAACATGATGGTAAAACTCTTTTCTTATTTACCTGAACCACACCCATACAGGAATCCAGAAATATTGATCCTTTTGGTTCTTTGGAGATCTTTTCATCTTTATAAAAATTCAAATTATAAGATCCATCACCAAGTTGAATCAGGTGGAAAAATCGTCTCTTAAATGACTGAGAAAAAAACACACACAGATATTCTTTTAAAATGAAGAGAGGGTCACAATCTCTATCAATAACCCACTTATGACTACACACCTACATAAAACCTGTTTCTGTTCTCACTCTAGCTGACGCTCCAGGTCACTGCGGGGTTAAGACTCCCCATCTCAACCAAGAGGGTCACCGCATCTCAGTTCTGAGGAGGTGGTTCCCCTAATATCCCCGGGTCGTTTTTCTCACCCACAGAATCAGAGATTTTACATAACTACCCAAAAGCAGTGCAGGGACTTCCAATTTGGGATGAAACATAGAAGGACGGAAAATTTCTCTAAAATCCCCAGGGTTTCTGGCTCACAGAATGGGAACTATTTTTTCCCTCGTGATGCTGAATGATTCTCCAGCCTCGGGGTAATGGCACTTACATTTCCTCCTTCATTGTTATCTCCCTGTTCATCTCCCTGCCTCCTTTGTTATCAATCCTGATCTTCCTCTGGTCCCACTTTTCTCCTGAATAGCTTCTTCTATTAGTTAGACTTCTCTCTATGCAACCTTCTCTTCTATGCAATGATTTTCTTTTTCCGTCCTCAATTTTTGCTTTACTTGACTTTGTTATAGTACATCTCCACAGAAGTGCTCAGGATTGGCATGGCACAGAGCCCCTTGGTGACATTCTGTGAGGTAACACGGAACACTTTTCGGTTACTACAGAGAAGAAAGCCTATGTCAGTGACTGCACCTTCACACCAGCCCAGGGATGGTCTCCTTATGCTGGTGGTCAGAAGACAGTGAGGGAAAGTGGGTGAATGGGGCTGTGCCAATGGGGGGGCTATCACCAGGGGAGCATCCTAGGAACCAGACAATGTCCCTTTTGTCAGGAAGAACAGCACGCACATTCATCTTGAGCATTGTTCTCACACTCTATGGCAGAAAGGGCTTGTGTGGGGGGGGCAGAGTGACACGCATCCTCACCCTCATGGTCACGCTGATGGCACTGTTCATGTTGCCTTTGTACAGCCAGCCATGCTTGGTGATCCCACCCTTCTGGGAACCGAGGGAGGCAGCATCCTAGGACAGAAGGAAAACACCACCAGTCAGCCTCCCGTTACTATCTGGGTTACTTGCTGTGAGTTTGGTCAATGGGAAGGTCATTCCTTTTGTGCCAAGTTGTCCATTGCCCCTTTACTGAAATACCTACCCATTGACACCAATGCCTACAAGTCACATAAAAGTCCACTTAGCAATAAAAGAGAGAGACCCACTTACATTTCTGAAAACTTTATTCCATTAAAAGCAAAGCTAGCTCCTGTCCAAATTTTTGTCAGTGTTTAATGGGCCACAAAAGGACATCCCACACTGGACCACTCAAGTTGGAAGGTCTTGCCTGGTTTCATGAAAAAATGTTTTCAAATTACACTCCCCTATAGTCAGAGGACAAAAGCACATTCCTGGAAACTTTCCCAGAGGCTTAGTTCAGGGAAAGGTGAATAAAGAAAGGGAGGAAATGTGAGGTAATACAGAAAGGAGAGATAAAGTGATGGGGGGAAAGAGAAGGAGAGACAGGCAAGAATGCAAGCAGGGACAGAGGGGATGAAAGGGGGAGTCAGAGAAGGGAAAAGAAAGAGCCGAGAGAAGTGAAGAGACCTGCTTTGTAAGCACAACCACGCACCGCAAGACCTGGGTTTAACGAGGAGTTAACATGGAGCTGCCAGCTGCTGCTACAGATATGGTAAGCACATAATAGTATGTATAACAGAAAGAGGAAAAATATACCCGTAATACACACAGTCTGTCGAAGCTTTTGTAATCAGACAGTTGCAGAAAGACGCATCATATATTTTGTCTTAGACGATCTCAATGCTAATATTGGTGGTTTTACTATTGCTATCAATAGCAATAATAGGAATAATTTGCCATCTAGGATTTTACAGCTTGGTGTATGCCCTTACATGCAATATTCCCACTGGTCCTCCTGTCACTATTCATGCCCATCAGCTCCAAGTTCCCAATATATTGTTCATTTTGAATGAGCACTAATTTTTCTTAGAATTATTTTAAAAGTGGTTTCTAAAATAATTTGCTACATGCAAATGGCTCATGTTATAGCTCAGTTGGCAATTTTTTTAAGAAAGGAAAAGCCTAAACTCACAATGGGACATTCAACCTTCAGTGGGGAGAATGAGAAATGTGGAGATGTGCACTGTCTTTTGCGAGGTTTCCCTCACTCTGCTCAGTGTCCCACTCCCTTTATATACTTCTTTAGCCATGAGATTTAGCATTTCTGACTATAATGCTAGTGATAAAAATCTTTATCCATGAGCTTTTCTCTAGGAGGAGGAGGAGTGAGCTTGATAAAATCAGACTTCACTGAAAGCAATCACTGAAGACATAGCCATTAAAATCTACGGGCTGGCAGTTGTTTCAAGATCTGTTGAAAAACACCCTAAATTCAAGGTCTAAGTAATCTTGATATCTTTTAACAATGTAGTCCAATCGGATCCAAGTCTTTGAAAATGATCTCAGAACAAATAAACACAACCAAGAGAACATGAAATGCTGAGCGGCGAACTTGAAACAGAGACCTTATTCCAGTCAATCAAGAACATGAAAAAAAAATTGTTCCCGTTTCATGAAACACTTGAATGCCTGTTTTGGCTAAATGTTGGTAATTTTCTAACTAATCTAAGTCTGTAAAATGGATGTTTAAATCCAGAGCAAAAGAGAAGCAACAGCAAGCAGGTATCCCACCTCATCTTTATCGACCTCCTCGTCAACTTCATAGACATGAACTGGAAGTTTATCCAACTTGACCACTTTGCTATAAAAACAAGAAAGAAAATTTGTTTTACAAATGCCTAGTCAAGGAAGAGGCTTTGCATTTCCTCCTCCATCAGAGGGCCCAGGCGTCACTAAATCCAAAGATGGCCCAGCTTCATTACTCAGATAAAGAATAAAACCATCTATGTACTTTGCTTTTCAAGGTGGATAAGCCAAGAGACTTGAGTAAGAAAACTCCAAAAAGCTATGTGGGAAAGACAGCATAGCTTCTGGGGAGTTAGCAGGCATTTAAAAAATAAAGTGGATTAGTTTTTAATAAACAAAGACTTGGTAGAATAACTTTTAATACAAAGTTTATGAGGAAAAAAAAGAAGATTGAGTTGTTGCATTGAAAGTGATTAACGACAGTGGTATCAACCACAACAAAACAAGACGCTTGCATTTACTCAGTGGGGTAGGTGCCAGGCCCAGTGCGCCTCTCACGTGCCACCTCATTTGATCCTTTAATGATGGTGACTGTTGTTGAGGCCATTTAACAGTGAGGAAACTCAGGCTTGCAGAGGGCAGAGTTGTCCCAGGCAGAATGTAGAATCTGTGTTCTTCGCCAGTGTTACCATTCTCCGTCTCTTTCTCATCACACATTTCGAAATTCTTATTAGTGCGAAAAGGGAAAAGGTACCCCCAGTCTTATGAGACAGTAAGTACATGACATCACATAGTCTGGTATCTTTCAACCCTGAGACTATGAACAAAATGATCAACAAAGATGGGTTGAGCCAATCCAATGGGAAGAATTCAAAAATCCCAAAGGGAGGATTGGGTAAATATAGTATTAAAGAGCATACCCATCTGGAGAAGATAATGCTAGGAGGGAGTGTTCCCGGCTGAGGTTTAAAGAGGCAATCAGGGAACTGGCTGAACACTCTTAAGGAGTGGCAAAGCCACACAAGGAGGAAAAACAAACAGCTAGGTCCACTGAGAACAGCGTAAAAGGTTCCAGCTCAAAGATTTAACAAACACAAAGAAAAATGCATTAATCAGGCCTCAAGTAATATTTTCATTGGTGATGGTTAGTTTTAAAACATAATCCATCACTAGTTGCTTTCAATTTTCATAATCAAGTGTACTTCAATTTGCCAACTGCTATGGTTTGGATATAGTTTTTATTCCCACCAAAACTCAGATTGAAATTTGGTCCCTAATATTGCATTTCTGGGCCTAGTGGGTCGGGGGCAAATCCATCATGAAATGCTTGGTGCTGTTCTCACAGTAATGAGTGAATTCTTGTTCCTGGCAGGATGGAAGTACCTGTTGCTGAAATGGATTAGTAACCAAGAGAATGGGTTGTTATCAAGTGAGGCTCCTCCTCCTCTTTGGTTTCTCTTCTCAAGTGCCAGCTTTCCCTTTGACCTTCTCCTTCATGTTTTGAAGCAGCACAAAACTCTTCACCAGAAGCTGAGCAGAAGCATGTGCTATGCTTCTTGTACAACCTACAGAACTATGAGCGAAATAAATCTCTTTTCTTCGACGGGTGCGATGGCTCACACTTGTAATCCCAGCACTTTGGGAGGCTGAGTCAGGTGGATCACCTGAGGTTAGGAGTTTGAAACCAGCCTGGCCAACATGGTAAAACCCCATCTCTACTAAAAATACAAAAGTTAGCTGGGTGTGGTAGTGCTTGCCTGTAATCCTCCTGCTACTCAGGAGGCTGAGGCAGGAAAATCGCATGAACATGGGAGGTGGAGGTTGCAGTGAGCTGATGTACTCCTGCCTGGGTGACAGAGCGAGACTCTATCTCAAGAAAATAAATAAAAATATATAAATAAATAAATCTCTTTTCTTTATAAATTATCCAGCCTCAGGTATTCCTTTAAAGCAACACAAAATGGACTGAGACACCAACTGTGTCATTTTGGGATGTACCCTTCAACAGACGGTCTCCCACGGCAATACCGACCTACCCCGATTCAGTCAACCACCACTATTCATTCTAAACACTACTGCTTCTGGTATACTTTAGAATAAGTTAATATTTTAAAGGAGGTTAAAAAAAAAAAATCTAACTGGGAAAATGCTTGTTTCTTGATTTACTTTTTTTTAAAACATAAAATTTATTCAATGTAAAATGTTCTTTAGAAGTATCTTCCTCAAAATATTCTTTTCAAGGAAAAAATATACTGCGGCATATTTCAGTACACTTACATTTTCTTATAATTCTTAGTGAAAAAATTTCACTTATTTATGGTTGTTTATCAGTGGTACCCTGAAAAGAATCACTGGACATATGAAACCATCTGCATGTTCATTACTGCTTATCAATGGCAGAGTAGAATATCTGAGTCTTGCAATCAAAGGCCCTGTAAGCAATAGTCACACCACATACACAGAAACCATCCAGAAATATTTTCTCCAGTTACTCTGATTGCATATGAAGTTACACACCTCCCCTCAAGCATTTCAAGTACAAAGACTTTTTTCCCTATGTGTATAACATTGTTTACTCACTTCGGAAGCTGTCGAAACTCTCCTGAGTAATCTTCATATTTATAGTTCACAAGATGCCAGTCAGAGTTATAGGTTTTGATGCACTATTGAAGGGGGATTTTAAAAACAGAAAATAAAAAACAGAAAGATACGTGATGATTTTTTGGAAAACACTTGGGAAAGTTTCTGAAGGCATACTCATACAAACATCAAAAAAAAATCTTGCCCATCAACCAGTTAATGCCTGAAATTCCACCACCAGACTCCTGTGAAGCTTGAGACTTCGAACCACTGAAACATTACCTTTGGGGGCAGTATCACTTTAAGTTATCATCATTAATGATCTGAGAGCAGATTTTACAAGGAGACAACTTCACCTAACCTTGTGACATTTACGTAACAATGAACTATTTCAGACTAAGCACCTGGTTCTTAAGAAGCCATCTGGCCTCTATTAGGAGATGATAGTGAATAGAATGCATGAACTTAAAGACACTTTCATGGTATTTACTAACATTAGAACTAGCTCTGTTACTTAATATTTAACTTAAAAGCTTTCATGGTTTTTACTTATATAAGAACTAGCTCTGTTAGTTGATACTATCATACAAATTTCCCCCCAGTTTTTCTTTCCATTCATAAGAAGAAGAGTGAAATAATTAGGAAAAAGATTTGGATTTCAATTAACATTAGCACCATGACATTTTCATCTCTGTGTGTATACAGAATATTTAATGTAGTCCTCAACTGCCAAAGGTTCTCTTAGTGACCTAACCTACACAGACTGCATTCAAACCACCTCGCCACATGACAGATTCAATGGGCCAGCCCGGTGTCTGTCATTCATTTAACCATGAAGATCCTCCAGCAGTGCATACAGCCTAAGATTATAATTTGACATCCACCAGATCGTCAAATATGAATGAGTCAAAATCAAAAGGAAAAGTATTTTAGTTAAAATCAGCTTAGTTCAAACAATCTGTACAGTCAGCACTTGACTATATATATGCCGACTTCAGTGTACACAAAAAAGCATGAGTGAATCAGTGAAAATATAGGTAGGTAAATGTATTTATGCCTTATCTAGTTTATTTGACTCTGCCTATAATTAACATGAACAACATTTCTACTGTCAACCTTTTTATCTGTGTCATAGGCTATGCCTGAAGGCCTTCTGAAGCAAACTCCCCTCCACCTCCAAACTCATGAAAATAATAATTGCAACAGCAGCAAGCGCGGACTTTGTGCCAGGCTCTACGATAGCACTTTACTAGCAAGGGTGTTATGTGAAGGTAAGTTTTTAAAATTATGCTGAGAGGTGGAATAAATACCAGAGAAGGGCTAAGAGCAGAGTCAGTTGACCAACTTTTCAGTTTTTTTACGATGTAGTTATGAATATTTTAAAACACTATTTTATCCTTGAAAATGATTTTTTTTGATTTCTCAAAGCATTTTCACATTTAGAGTATCATACATTCACAATCCAAACTGCATTCTAAAACCAATCAGATTTCAGAATGATCCATAGTTTTGGGTTTTCCCACTACTGCCTCGTGCCCACTGGCACAGCTAAGTAGTCAGGCCTGACCATGTACAACACAGTCTTGTGGGCAAGCTCCTATTATCTTCAGAGAGCCATAGTGGGATTTCATCAAGCACTGCAGCTCAAGTTGTACCACCAAGTCTCCTGCAGGGCATTAAAGCTATTCTGAAATATAAGACGTACTTGTCAAATTAAAACCTAAACAAACCAGCATAAATTTGTATATTATAAATGCATTTATAAATGAAGTTCAAATTTTAATACCTTAGGCAAAATGGGGAAAATAATTTATATTTTATTACATTCAAATATTTATAATTATAAGGAATTGTACATACTAAAAACACTCCACAGTGAATCTGGCTAAGTATTTAGAGATTCAGTGATTTAACAAGCCATTGTTGACCATCTACATAGCAGCCACTGGCTAAATTCCAAAGCAGAAGCACAGAATTAGGCAAGCAACCCCCACACCTCTGGGGATATAGAAAGTCTAGGAGATAAGGCGTCCCATCAGAAACCCAGATCCAGAGAACTGTACCTCCAAAAAGACAGAAATGTGACTGACATTTCAAACTTGTGAAATTAAATAATATTTTGAAGTTACACTCAAAGGTTTTTGAAGTTTTTCTTTTTCTGTTTTGTTTTGCTTTGTTTTAAGCCATTAGGTCATTCTCTGGATCAGAGGATGAAGAGGAAATAACGTTCACTCCACCCAAGTGGAAGGTCCCAAAAGTATTTAGTTATGTTGGCTCTAGCGGCACAGAATGAAACAGCTATTTCTCAGCTTGCAGTGATTAAAAAACTTAATGGAGAATTCTCCCTTTAAAAAACATATTTTTTTAATCAACTAGGAGAATTGAATTAGCAATTAATAATTTTGCCACATGCTTTAAAACATAGGTCAACAAACTTTTTGTGCAAAAGGCAAGATCGTACATATTTTCAGCTTTGAGGGTCCCATTATATCTGTTACAATTACATAACTTTGAGTTGCATGGTGACAGCAGATATAGGCAATATGTAAACAAATGTGCTTGGCTGCTTTACAATAAAACTTTATTTACAAAAATAGGCTACAGACAGATTTTGCTTGCAGGTCATAGTTTGCTACCATCTCCCTTAAAAAGGCATTTATAACTACATACATTCACAAACATATTTGGTTGTATTTGTCTGAAATTAAGTTTACTAATATAGTGGCAAAGGAGGTAAGACAGAAAGTTACCTTTTCAGAAAGATGAGAAAACACACCTTAAATTTTTTAAATTTTATATTTAATTTTTTAAAAATCTCAATGGAAATGACATATTATTATTTAATTGGTCTTTATCTATAAAAGTATACACAGCTTTCTTATGTAAGCAATTTTATTGACAGGCATATTTATGATCTAAATATCAACTAGAAAAATCAGGATTAGAAAATCATTTTTAAATGAAGGAGCACTTAAAGAAACAAAATTAAAACACCTAATTATTCCTTCCTACCTAAAATTACCTGGAGGAAAAAACAAACACTCCAAGGAGAAAAACTAAAGCAAGCCACCTAAATTACAGTAATTTGTCATTCTGGCCAGGCACGGTGGCTCATGCCAGTAATCCCAGCACTTTGGGAGGCCAAGATCGCTTGAGGTCAGGAGGTTGAGACCAGCCTGTCCAACATGGTGAAACCTCATCCCTACTAAAAATACAAAAATTAGCTGGGCATGGTGGCACATGTGTGTAATCCCAGCTACTCGGGAGGCTGAGGCAGGAGAACCGCTTGAACCCGGGAGAGGCAGAGGTTGCAGTGAGCTGAGATTGCTCCAAAGCACTCTAACTTAGACAACCGAGCAAGACTCTGTCTCAAAAAATAAAAATAAAAATAAAAAATAATAAATAAGTAAATAGTTTATCTTTCCTCCATAATACAATTTTATGTGTATGCTCAAATAAAAGTAATATTAATCAACGTCTCTTGATTAGGAATACATATAGTAATCAATATATATAATAATACATATTGACCAGTGATAGGCCCTGCTTATTATCAGCTAGTACTTCATGAATACTAAACTAGTCAAAAATAACCTGCAAATATAAATACATAAATGAAATAAATGATACATAAATGTGTGTGTTGCCCTTAAAACAGGATTAGTGACAAGGCCTCCAACAGATTTCCAGTGAATTCATTTACAAGTTACTGCTTATTTCAAGCCCATGAGATAAACTCTGGAGAATTCACTTTTTGTAGTCAGATATAGCCCCCTCCAAATAAATTTTTAAAAATAATAAAAATATAAAAAAGGAATAGCCCCTGTGGACATTTTTGTCAGTTTCAGAGTCTGAAAACTTCACATTATTCTCTTATTTGAACTTCCATCATAAAATCATAATTAGTCCATTGACACTTGTTGAAAATTTTGAAATTTAAAGAAAAGGAGGCAGTTAGGGGAAAATGACTTTAAAATGTAAAACAATGCAAAAAAGAGCCTTACCTCTGTAACAAATAAGCTGTGTGCTTCCTCTTCTGCCTTTGCAGGCACTGTTGAGCATATGTATCGACCCTGTCGTCTCAGGATGGCCGTCTGGAAATAAAAACATGAGGAAAAGCCTTGGGTAAGTAAAGGAGGCAGGTGCCAGCCTCAGAGTGCAGCTGTGTGCCCTGCAGCTGGGCCTGGCACCCATAGAGTCCCTCCAATTTCCCCCAGCCAGTGCAGCTGCCTCCTTGGGTCACACACAACAGATTCCATTTGGCAACCTCAAGTTCCAAAGCCAGGCTGGGTCACAGCTCTTGCTTCTTTCTGAATCAGGCACCCACGGATCTCTCCAGCCAGCCCCTCCTGCAGGGTACAGGCCCCTTTCAAAGTCTGTTAACACCCCACCCCCAAGTGCTTGATCTAGTCCCATGACATAGCATTTTACTTGCCTTAACTGCTTTTATACAAAACATAAATTTACCAGTTTAAACATTTTGAAGTGTACAGTTCAGTGGCATAAAGTACATTCACACAATTGTGCAACCATCACCACCACCTACCTCTTGTCATTTATATCTGTTCTTGTTCACTGCCACATCTCCAGTGCCTAAGAGCATAGATAACTAGACACACAGAAGGTCCTCAGTCAGTAATTGTTAAATGAATCTATGATCTGTGAATGCTACCTCCCCTCCAAGGAACATTAGAACTGTTCTTGTTCATCAGGCTGAAATGCTTGTCTTAAATAAAATGACAGGGGTAAGATCCTGTATACCTTAATAACTGGCTTCAGGTTTCATTTTCTTTTTTCTTTTTAATTTTTAAAATTTTTTTGAGACAGTCTGTCTCTCCTGCCCAGGCTGGAGTGCAGTGGCATGATCTCGGCTCATTACAATCTCTGCCTCCTGAGTTCAAGTGATTCTCATGCTTCAGCCTCCTGAGTAGCTGGGACTAGGCATGCACCACCACACCTGACTCATTTTTGTACTTTTTTAGGAGAGATGGGATTTCACCATGTTGCCCAGGGTGGTCTCAAACTCCTGAACTCAAGCAATCCACCTGCTTCAAATTCCCAAAGCATTAGGATTACAGGCGTGAGCCACCACACCTGGCCTTATTCTTTAAACAGAGATGGGGTTTCACCATGTTGCCCAGGCTAGTCTCAAACTCCTGGGCTCAAGCAATCTTCCGCCTGACCTCCCAAAGTGCTGGAATTACAGGTGTGAGCCACCATGCCTGGCCTTCAGGTTTCAGAAAGAAATACTCTAGCTTTTTTCTCCCATGGACTATAACCCTTAGGTAATATTAACAAGATCATAGTCGGCCAGACGCAGTGGCACACGCCCATAATCCTAGCACTTTGAGAGGCTGAGGCGGGTGGATCACTTGAGGTCAGGAGTTCAAGACCAGCCTGGCCAACATGGTGAAACCCTGTCTCTACTAAAAAGGCAAAAATATTAGTCAGGCATGGTGGCACATACCTGTAATCCCAGCTACTTGGAAGACTGATGCAGGAGAATCACTTGAAGCCATGAGGCGGAGGTTGCAGTGAGCTGAGATCGTGCCACTGCACTCCAGTCTGGGCAACAGAGTGAGACTCCATCTCAAAAAACAAAAACGAAAACAAACAAACAAAACAGATCACAGTCATTAGAGCAGCAAACAAGCAAACACTGTTAACAGAATCCATCCTGTTAGCTCTTCATGGCAAATGACTATGCTGGGATCTCACAGCCTTGGTCCTGGCAGTTTCCCTTCTTTTGGTTGGAGGTGGCACTGGGTCAAACCTCTGCTCCCTTATCTTCCAGCCCAGGTGGAGAACTTTAGGGCATGTGTTTTGTGTACAATTTAATTTTATTTCCTGCCTGCATTTTCTCTCTGCTGTGCCTGCTTCACTTATAATTATGCTTTTCTTCCACTGTATCTATCTTTGAAAATAATCTTAAAGCCTATTTTTAGAATAAGACCCCCATTCTAAAGGAATGGAAGAAATGAATTCTGTTCTTCACCAAAGTCCCTGGCAGGTAAATTATTCATTCCTTCAGCCTCCTGGGAACTTTATTACACATCTGTTCTTGTGAAATGCCACAGAGATGAGTGACCATAAGCATGGAAGAAAGGCACAAGCTGTTCAAAAAGCTACAAAGCAATATACTGTCTACATATAGACTGTCACAACTGTTATGAAAGGGATGCTATCAATAAAGGGGGATTATTTATGAAATTCTGTATGCTTCGAAAAAGTATACATTCTATGTTCCTACTTACTGTGTCCTGATCTTGATTTATCTGGGTCTTTCAAAATTTTTGAAACTAATTATCATACTTTTAAAACATTCATGAAATAGCTCATGTCAAGAAATAGGACTATTAGGGTCACTTCTAGACCATTCTTCATCCTAACATTAGGAAGAAAAAAAATCTATGACAAAAATTTCCCAGTAGAATAACCAACTCAAGAAACTTTAATTATGTTTGGAAAAAAACTTTTCCAAACACCTCTCTAAGGTGAGAAAAGTAATAGGAAATAGATCTTTTTAAATTCTTGTATATCAAAGTCCCATTGTGTTCTTACTTGGGAAAAAAAAAGTAACGTTAAATTACTAAAGAGAGGCCTGAATTATTCTTTTTCCTTCATGTAAGTTCCACAGAAGGAGAGAAACCTGAGTTTTAACAGGTAAGATAGCATAATGTTTCTCATTTTAAAATTAGGTTTACACATGAATCATTACTGATCAATTCCTAACCTTGATTTTGACAAAAAATGGTTTTCTGATCAGAGCCCTTTTTCTCTCCCAGAGACTTCATCCAAATAAACTAAACTAGATGTGTTTCTTTAGTATGTATGTAGCATAAGTGCTATTTTTTAGTGCATGTCTTGAACCACACACTATTCGATCTCTTTTAGATAATCTCCAAAATGGCTGCTACCCTTCCTCATCTATGCGTAGTGTTCCACACACCAAAAGGCACGGTCTGTATCCCCTTTACCTGAATCTGGGCTGGCTTTCACCAACAAAATGAGGTAGAAGAAATGGTGACCAGTTCTAAACCTAGCCTTTGTTTTGTTTGTTTGTTTGAGACAGTGTCTCATTTGTCGCCCAGGAAGGAATGAAGTGAGGTAATTGTAGTTCACGTGGCCTCAACCTTCTGGGCTCAAGTGATCCTCCCACGTCAGCCTCCCAAGTAGCTGGGACTACAGGCATGACCTACCATGCCTGGAAAACTTTTATATTTTTTATAGAGATGGGGTCTCACCATTTTGTCCAGGCTGGTCTTGAACTCCTGGGTTCAAGCAATCCTCCCACCTCAGCCTCCCAAATTGCTGGGATTATAGGCATGAGCCAACGCACCAGACCTAAACCTACCCTTTAAAAAAAACTGGGAATTTTCACTATCTCCTTCTTGGAAGCCAGTTACCATATAAGAAGTTCTACTATCTTGAGATCACCATGGTGACAGGAAATACAAGCTAGGCATAAAGACAGGATATACACATGATGCCCCACCATCCCCCAGCTGGTCTCAGCCATTCCAGGTGAGATACCACAATGGAGTGAAGAACCATCTTCGACATTCCAGTCCTACAGATAGTGTAAACAGAGGAACCACCCAGCTGAGCCTTGACCAGGTTTTAGAATTGCAAGAATAATAAATTATTGTCTTAAGTTACTAGGCTTTGGGGTGGTTTGTTATTCAACAATAGAAAACCAAAACAAGAATGTAAGATGCTACTAGAAACATCTCCAAGTTACAGTACCAAAGAACAGTGCCATTTTCATGAAAAATGGATTTCAAATACTAGCTACAGTACAGAGTTAAGACAGAAGCATGGAGGAGATACACTATGCTGCAATCTCGTTTCCACCATCACCCTTCTACTCAGTCAATGCCATGAAAGAGGTCAAGTAAGATACAGTAAATGCCTGTTGGATCTTGAGAGTAGTTTGCAGTGTCTTACGAAAAACATTCTACTGATCATTTAAGGACTCAGCATAAACATTACTTTATCCATCCATCTATCTATTTATCCACAGGTTACTGGGTCCCTACATTTTTCCAGTCACTGAGATAGCAGCTGGAGACACAAAGTTTAATAAAATATAGTTGCTGTTCTTTTAAAGCTTACAGTCTGATGAAGGAGGAAGATAAGGAAATAAATTATTAAAGTATGATAAGTACAGAAGGGTATAGAGAAGAGAGTACAGAAGCACAGGATAATATGCAAGAAAAAAGTAGGGAAGTCTAAATTCAATAAGGTAGAGGAGAGGACTTCAAGAAAAGGTACACTGAGGGAAAGTTGCAATTTAGCTTAAGCTAAATTGTAAAAGATGAGCACAAGTTGTATTCAGTACAAAAGGAAGAGAAACATGAAGATAAACTTGCCCTTGGGAAGTTCAAAGCACAAAATTAAGATATTATAAATGAGATTAGCTCTTTGCAAAAAAAAGTCCATTAAGTCCTAGAACTAAAAATATATTTTAAGTCAGAGGAAAAACTGCCTAAAACTCTCACTGACTTTGAATTAAACAACACTAAAACTCCACATCTGGGATAAGAATGGGCCAACGAAAGAACCAGGTTTTCATGGCTGGAGCAATTCTTTATCACTATTTAAGAGAAAGGTTGGAGCTGGGTGTGGTAGCTCACACCTGTCATCCCAGCACTTTGGGAGGCCAAGGCAAGCAGATCACTTTAGGTCAGGAGTTCAAGACCAGACTAGCCAACATGGTAAAACCCCATCTCTACCAAAAAATAGCCAGATGTGATAGCTCATGCCTGTAATCTCAGCTCCTTGGGAGGCTGAGGCAAGAGAATCACTTGAACTCAGGAAGTGGAGGTTGCAGTGAGCCAAGACTGCAACACTGCACTCCAGCTGGACTGACAGAGTGAGACCCTGGCTCAATCAATCAATCAATAAAAAATAAAAGAAAGGTTGGAACCCATGTGGGAAGGGAGGACTACCAGGCTTGGCACCAATGGGGCCATCAACATTTGATACCACCAGCTGCTAAGGTCTTCTAATTCATGGCCCTTGTTCTGCATACAATGTCTCTGAGCCACTTGTTTATAATATGCTTCTCATTTAGGCTTTCCTGCTGGGAGAAAATGCACAGCCAACATGGTATTCTCATCTGCTTGTAAATTCTAGTTCTCGATGCCTATTAATAAAATGACATTCCGATTTGTGCTCTTGTCGGGGTGCCTGCAACAAGTCAGTTTCCCGGAGCACTCTGGCTGACCAAATCCCATCTGTGGACTTGCAAAGCTGAGGACCGATCCTGTACCATGGTGACCTTATAAGCCACCCCAAGACCTGCCTGAACAAATAGTCAATCCTTGACTCCATTATCCAAAACTCTCCTGTACCCGCATGCCCTTCTTTACCCGACCAGACTGCAAATTCCTTTAAGAACAGGAGATAGATTTTGTGATTAAAAATCATATTCAGATAATCGTCTACTTTCTGCCAAACAGATTCACATTAAATTTCTATACTTTTATTCATTTGGCTTCTAGCAAAGTCCAAGCCAATACTAAGAGATTTATACTCCAAGAGCACTAAAGCCCTTCTCAACAGTAAGCCAAGTTTTCTTTTTTACAGCTGTGACATTCTTTTCTACTTTTCTATCAGCTAAAATCATATTTCTGTTAAAAGATGGGTCTATATCTACTTTATATAAATCAACATCAAGGTGGCCATTCAAAGCATACCAGTCCTATTTCTATGTCTGGAAACAAACTATTTCCATTCTGCTAAGAAATCTGTACATTTGAAAAGGGAAGGGGGAAAAAACATTTGACATCATAATTAAACCTAAACATTGCTAGCATCTCAGATAACTATTGGGATAGAAATCTCACAGCACAAACATAATTTAAAAATAAAAACCCTTTACCAAGGTATGCATCTACAAGAAAGAAAAAGAAAAAGAAAGAAAGAAAAAAAGATATATAGGCAGATAGATAAAAGATAGACAGATAAAAGCCCTTTCCTAGCTATTATAATAGAAGGTAAATTATTTTCAGTCAGTATCATTACTTAGGGTAAACACATAGCCTTTGACACTCAGAAAATCTTAGTTACCTTTGCCAAGTATGGACAGGAGTCTTAGGATAGGTTCCACAAAATCACACACATAATTGAAAATGAAGAAAAAGGGGTGATGTCCTTTCCCAAAGGGCTTATATGAGGAGGCACAGATACCTGAGAGCCCCAGTCTTAATATTTATGGGGCTGTTTTTGTTTTGCTTTTATTTAACAGAATGAGCTAGAAAGGCACAGAGATGCTCCCAGAAGACAGAGTGAAATTTACAACTGTCTCCAAGTCTAGTTTAGAATGACAAATTTCAAATAGATCCTTCTTACAAAAAAAAAGTTCTTTCCTTTTAGTTGAAATGATCGCCTCCAAACTTTGGGGTTACTGTGATGGTTTTGAGCCACCGTGGGAAGCCACTTAGCCTTGGGCAGCAGGGCAGGCCTACCTAAAGGGAGCACGTGGAGGTACCTGTTTTCTCACCTAGGCTGACCCCTGGGTCCTCTGGGCGTTTCTTGCTTCTCTCCATCATCACTCACTGCTCTCTCTGCAGCTTAAATGTGGAATCCCTTTCTCCTAACTACATTCCTGACCCCAGCCTGGCCGGGGCTCTGTCTGGCCTCCATTAGTGGCAGCCAACACATTACCCCGACCCCACTGAAGCTGGAGATTCTGAGAAGCTCATGTTTCAAACCACAAGAAATGTTAAGCAAATCATTTTATTCGACTTCCGATGTTAGAATTTGAGAAATGATATTGGAAAGAGGTTTGAGTTGAGAGCCAGGAAACCTGAGTCTTTACCCAGGCTCTGCCTCTAATTAGCTGTGTAATCTTGGGGGATATTTGAACTTTCCACATCCACAGAACAGTCTTCTAGGATCTCTAGGTTTCCTTTGTGGTTTAAAAATCCCACAGTTCTGTGAATATGGAATTCTAAGTCTGTTCCTCTCAAATGGTTTATCTGAGTGCTGGAAATTGCTTTGTAAGAAACTAAAACATAAAATGCATCCAGAAAAAAGATGAATACCATATTTGCTTTGAATTACAGTTGCTTACGCCAATTATTTTTCTTTATGGAAAGAATCGTTGGGTTAAAAGGAGGGAAGATTCACTATATAGATTTAAATAAATATGAGTAAGTATTAAAAAAGATTTCTATTATTTTTCTAACCTTTTCAACTCATGGCATTGGATTTTTTATTAATTACTTTACAATGGGCTGAAACGATAACAAAACAGCCCTTTTAATTCCTGGTGGGAAGTATGCAAATCCATGGGATATTTAAAACATCATATTTTATATGATTTTAATTAAAAAACAGACAATAGGCCCACCCTTGCCCTGGGACCCTCGGAACAATGAGCTAAAGACAACCTCCCAGAGAAGTGGGTGGGCTGTAACCTGAGCCAGCTGCTGGAACTGGTGACAAAGTGCCTCCACATCTCCGCTGTTCAAAGGAGCAGAGAGCTGGGAGTGTCCTCCCCCAACAGAGAAACAAACATCAGGGACAGCCCAAAAAGGGAGCGCAGGCTCTGAGGGAGCTGACCCAAGGAAAGGGGGGACCACCGCACTCCAGCTGAGATACTGAGTCAGGAGAGGAGAAGACGTTTTTCTTCTGTAGGGAACTATGAGTGAGAGGACTGTAGACCCAGGAATGTGGAGGAGAATTTTGAGGTACCTGGGGTCCTGCCTCTAAGATGGGCTACTCTCTGACGATGACCGAAAGTCAGAGGGAAGGCCCAGGGTCCATACACTGACCACCTGTTAGAGAAGCCCAGCAGGCCTCAGAGGCCGTCAATTCCAGTCTACCCTTAGGCTAAACTGTGGAGCCATCAATCCTCGCTCTCCTCTTTGTAATCAATATAAAGCATCCTTGCTTGTGCTTATTTCATTTACTTAGTGGAACTATCCCCTCAAACACCTGAGGACTTCATGCATTTGTCAGAGAAATAGTACTTGCCTCTGCTGAAGGAAGGGCGGCTCTTGGGGTGGGCCTGGGGTGGGGGCAGGGCACGGTATGCAGAGCTCAGGAGACTGGGACCTGGACGCAGCCAAAAAGCAAAGCCCAGGAGGTCTGAGCAAGACAAAGCTCTTCAGGAGCATTCCCTGGGCCTGGCCCATCTCCCTACCTGAGTTCACCTTAGGTTAAATTTTTATTGTCCTCAGCTGGGCTAGCATCCACGTCCATGTTCTAAAGTTATCTCTGACTGCAAACCACTCCCCCTGAGATGGCTCACAAGATCTCCTTCCTTTTGTCTCTAGGCCTCAGCCACACGGTACGGTGCCTCACATCTCTGTAGAATTATGCCCCTTTGATATCTGCTGGAAACCCCACTTGGTTGCACGGGTCTGTATATTAAATATTTCGTACCGAGTGCAGCATTGAATATTACTATTCAGCAACTCTAGGAACATCACTGACACTTACTGAGCGCAGAGACGATGGAACCTTTCCAAGTCTCTGGCAGATGCATTTGCTTCGGAGCAAATGTCTTGCTTTTTGAGAGGATTCAGTACCAAGCTAGACTGGAAACTAAAATTTATACAGGGCGTTCCCACATTTTACCTCGCAGTTCATGTCTTGGCAGCTAACCCACGGTGTTCTATTAACGTCAGACAAATTCCACTCTCAGGGAAGCACTGCCTAAAGGGCCTCGACGTTTAATTCGCTAGTAATTAAGAAAATGAGCAATGCATAGGACAAAGGGGCTGAAGAAGGAATTCCATGGAGGTTTCTGGAAGGGATTTAATGAAAGCCAATTCCCAAGGAACGCATTTAAAACATTACAAGGGCTGAGTCTTTTTGCGTTTTTTTAAGAGAGAGGGTCTTGCTCTGCTGCCCAGGCTGGAGTGCAGTGGTGTAATCATGGCTCACTGAGGCCTTGACCTCCTAAGCTCAAGCGACCATCCCACCTCAGCCTCCGAAAGTGCTAGGATTACAGGTGTGACTCACTGTGCCTGGCTGGGCTGAGTCTTGATATGAGCGGAGAATTATGCATTTCTCATGGACTTTTTGAGCCTTAGCTCACCTAACACAAATTCTATAATCCATTTTCTTGGTGGTGTTGGTGGGGGGACCTTCTATGCCTCTCTAATTGCTCCTCTTCACTGATACCTGCACAGTCCCCCATCTCTTTCTCTGGTCCTTTAATGCCACCCTTCACTCTGCCTGATGTCAAGGTACACACAGCAAGGCACAAACCACAGTGCAGCACCCTAACCAGTATGTCTGCCTTCCCTCTATCATCCCTCTTTATTCTCTGCACAGCTGCCGTTTGTCTTTCTAAATCTCTCATCTGATAGCATTATGCCTCAGTGGAAATTCTTTCAATGACGCCTCATTGCCACCGGAATAAAATCCAAACTCCTCAGCATTACCTAAGACCTTTTGTGACCAACTGTACTGACTTTTCTGGACGCTTCTGCCCTTCTCCAACTGCCCAGCAACATGAACTATTTCTGATTCCCTCATGCACCATGCCCCTCTGGTACCAAGTTGCTCAGACTGATCTCAGACACACGTGCCATTCTGCTGAGATTACTCAAAGAGCCTTCTGTGTCTCCTGCCAGACTTGAGAATCTTACCGTGTTATTCATCTTAAATTCTCCAACACCCAGCAGAACACCTGGCACAAGATAAATGTTGCCGAGTAAATAGGAAGTTGGGACTTTAAAACAGGGACTGCACAATTTAGCTGTGAGAGCACATGAGGTTCCAAAGGAAACCGTCTCAGCAACAGGTGAGACTTCAGATAGTTCCTGTCACCAAATAATGTACTGCTTCCTAAAAAGCCAGATTTCAGTAGACCTTTGGGAGTCACATGAATTTCATTCTGCCACCTTCTCAAATCCCTCAAGTGGAAGAGCACACATGATTATTTATTAAAATGCAATAAACTAAATAACATAAATGCTCAGAACCCTTAATAACTAAAGTTATTAATTAAGTGCATTTGTATAAAGAATTATTACTATTATTTTGGTTTTACAAAGAAGCAATTTTAAAATCACTTCCTAAGTACTACTGCACAACTGAGGACAGGAGAGGTACCCAGAAAGCCAGGAGTAGCCTTGTGGTCACTTGGGTCCCAAGTGGCATGTCTGGCTTCCCATTTAGTAAGGGATTCAGCCTGCTCCACACCACATCATTTTGCAACTAAAAACAGCCACCCTCAAAAATAAAATGATATTCCCTAGAGGAGAGAAGAGAGGCTGTAATAAGCTCCCTGGTAACCTGGCATCTCCGTACCAATGGAAAAACAGGAGCATGGGTGTGCAGAGCTCCCCTGGATGGTTGTATCTCTTTGGATTCTCAGACATATGTGAGAACCAAATTTTAGGGAAAATGTCATGACTGAATTACAGATTAAGAAAAGTGAATTTTAGGAAGGTTTATCACTTCTGAAAGGATCAGAGTGGTAAGAGACAGACCTGAGCTAAAACTCCTGTGGACATCCGACTAAATCTTGGGTGCTGCCACTTCCTCTAACTGTCTAAAGCAGCTACCAACTCTTTCATGTGCATTCCATTTAACCTTGAGGCAGGCATAAGTAAGTGTACTTTCTTTTGTTTTCCAGTTGTCTGTGTGTCTCTGGTTGTCTTTCTTTAGAGTTCTATTTTAGTTGCTAAAAGGACCACAATTTTGTGTGAACATCTAGCACAGTGAATATGCTTCGAGTTCAAACTTGTCCATCTCAGTTATGTGTTGCATAATGCTGGAGATATATTCTGAGAAATGCATCAGTAGGTGACTTCGTCCTTGTGCAGACACGATGAAATGTTCTTATGCAAACCTAGACGGTATAGCCTACTACACGCCTAGGCTATAGGGTGTAGCCTACTACTCCCCAGCCACAAACCTGCACAGCACGGAACTGTGCTCGCTACTGCAGGGAGATGTAACACAATGGAAGTATGTGTGTACCTAAACATATCTAAACACAGAAAAGGTATGGTAAAATACAGGATTATCATTTGATGAGACCACTGTTGCTGACTGAAAGGTCATTATGCAGCTCACGACTGTATACATCTCGATACATAATGAACTTTCCTTCAGGACTAGTCTCAGAAAGACATACTCCCTAATATGCCACCCACCATCCGTGTGTAAGGTGTCACTTATGCACTAAGGATAATTTTGCTCAAATCCCTCTGAGTTTACCAGTGCCACACTGGTCCCGTCAGAGCAGCATTTCAGCTCCTGGGCTGCCATCCAGAGTCTTACTTCAAACACAGTGGAGAGTCTGCTTTGCAGAAATAATGCTAAGCAGATGGGGAAGGCACTCTGACTCAAGGACTTCTGACATCAGGGGACTTTGATGAACTTACTGAATCTGTCCGCTTTGGATCTCGTGCATACACTTAAGGGTGTTGCTAACTCAAGGCTGCTCAAACCCATGTGGGAAGACACTCAGTATCATCTAGGTTCTTCCAGGCAACACTGGTAGGAAAGGCAGATACAGACCTAGCAGGACTCTTTTTGTTTTAGGAACTGTAAAGATTTTTATGCCAGGTAATATGTTAAAGGATATCTAAGAATTCTGAGGCCAAAACCTGGATTTCCATTTCCTTTAAGGACTCTTGGCTTGCGTGTGTTTGTCTTTGCATGCAAACATACTGTGTCTCCTTTTCTTCTCACGATTTGCCATCTTGAGATATGCTCTAATGACCTCAAAGCCCACTGGTGCCAAGATCTCCTACCCATACATTTGTGTAACACCTATTAAATTCCTATCATATATAAAACACTATGGTAGGAACACTGGCAAATGTAAGCATGAATTTTCAAAAAAGTATGATTTACAACTTGAAAAACAAACTACAGCTGTCTTCTCATGGAGGCTTTATTTTCTATTTAGGGAAAAAATAATGAGCAGTTTCATAGTTACAAATAATCATAATAAAGAGGGATAGGCGATGAACGCTAGAGTCACAGCATATCCTTCATAAATTTCCATCTGATCAAGCTACCCCTGACGGAAGATATCATCCTTAGTTCAGATCTTCCTCTATCCATGCCTATTGATCATCTTTAATATCCTAAGACATGTATACTAATCGCATAGACAAAACTGGCCTTCTATCCCTCATTGGTTTACAAATATGGTCTATGTTTATCCAATTCCACCAATTATGGTATTTTACCATTCTCTCTGACATATTTAAAATGTCAGGCCAGGTGTGGTGGCTCACACCTGTAATCCCAGCACTTTGGGAGGTCAAGATGGGCGGATTACCTGAGGTTGGGAGTTTGAGACAAGCCTGACCAACATGGAGAAACCCCATCTCTACTAAAAATACACAAATTAGCTGGATATGGTGGCGATGCCTGTAATCCCAGCTACTTGGGAGGCTGAGGCAGCAGAATCGCTTGAACCTGGAGGACAGAAGTTGTGGTGAGTCGAGATTGTGCCATTGCACTCCAGCCTGGGCAACAAGAGAGAAACTCCATATAAAAAAAAAAATTCAGCTAAATATTATTTTAAAAAGGAAGAACGGAAAAGAAGAATGTGACCTCACACGGAGCACACAAATATACAGTGTTGGATACTGGGTTCATCAATATCCTTCATTCAGGATAAGAGAATAATGTCTTACATTTACTTGACGTATACAGGTGTGTGTGCTCTCTTTCATCTAGTTATATATGTAGTTAATCTCAACTCCCCACTTGATCCTAAGTTTTCCTGAGCACAGCATGGAACAAAAATCATGTTACACAGTGTCCACTATATATTTAAAAAAACACTACTACCCTCAGCAGGCTGAGGAAAAAAATAAAAGAATGAAATGCTTTGTAAACATAAAAATCAACACACCGACTTTGTACCCTAGCTGTTTCAGCAGGAGGCATCACGGTTCTACTGAGTTCTCCAGCTCCTGAGGGCACCGTGACACTGTGTTGCATGCATGCCCTGCTCCCGTGTAACATGTTCAATCATGTCCCCTAGAGTCCTATGCCAGGGCACATGGGGACACTGCTGCCCACACACCCTCCCCTGCCTGTAACAGCGCATGGGGCTGCAGAGGGACACCCTTGGAACAGTGAGGAGGGTGGGAGAACACTTTGAGGTGCCAATTGGTTGAACCTCACATAAGGACAGTGGGGTCATGGCCAGATCCTCCTCCTAGCCTATAAGGCCTCCACCTTCATTTAGAAAGGCTGGCACCAATACAAAGTTAATTATGCTTCCCCAATATGTTTCTGTGGTTGCCGATTTGGACTCAGGCACAGAAGTTGTTTTTCAGAAGCAATTTTCATCTTAACACTTCCTTCAGTTTGGGAAAATAAGACTGAATTTGCACAGTCCAATGCTGATATTCTTGAAGTTTGATGAGCTAAGTAAGATGATTTTAAACAAATTAAAGAACAAATGAATCAGTCAAGGAAACAATGATCCTAAATGTTCGTAAATCACTTTCTTTTCCTACAATATTTCTAATAAGAAAGCTTGTAACATACATCTTCCAGAGGCCTGGGAATCCACCTCAAGCTTAAATGCTCAAAATAGCCATTTGAAGAGCTCTACCCTTATCTTGCTATTTCATTTTGATTTTATATCTGATTGACATTTTAGTACACCTGGTAGTTGGGCTGAATGTATGTGGGGAGATCGCTCCTGCGAAGGGCCCTTCACAGGACCCTCGCCATCTTGAGCTTGAGCCCATACACGTTTCTCCTCTCCTGGAGGCTGTTGAGCTAAGGGAAAGGAGGAAGTCTGGTTGCACTGATTTTATAAACATCAATCTTTGCCTCTGACATTTGCAACAGAATGGCTGAGCTCAGGCCTTGTGGTCTAATGAGACATTGTATGGTTAGACATTGTGTGCCTCCTAGTTCCTTCTCTGCACAATAACTGTATGACTTTGTTTACCTCTGCTAACTCAATCATATTGTTTGCATATAATTCTATATGAATAGGCAAGGTTAGAATGTCATTTAGAAAGGTCCAGCTATACCTTGTTAACAATCTTACTTGCTTAACTGATTTTAGAAAAACACGTTTAGATTTATGATCCCCTTTTTGCAAACTTTATTGTCCCTTTGCTGTACACCCTTTGATTAAGAGTCATACTTTCTGTACCCCTTTTCTTGTGATTTATGTTCTTGATTTTATTTCAAGATACAATGGAATGTACATCACTCCTCAAACACTGAAAGGTGTATAACCTGTAGTTTGCACAAATAAACTTGCTGTCTTGGCACTTCTTGCTCCGGCATTGCCTGGCAGTCCTCCAGACCCCGCTCTCTATCTTTTCTTCCGCACACTCCCTCTTCCAGGTTAAGAACACTTGAGTGGGGCTGAGGCTCTCCGCTGGTCGGAAGCCCCCCGGCAGACGTGCCGGACCCCCACAAATGTATATCTACAATTTTCTGAAGTTCTGCTCTAATGCTTTGTTACACGCTGATTCTCCACACTCAAGGTCACTCTGCCATGGTCCATGTTGTCAGCACACCCTCCCCCAGTGAGCTCTCAGACACTGACATCCCTTCCCTGAGGGTGCCCTGGTACCCCTCCGACTACCCCACACCAAGTATTTTTGCTTCATCCTCTGGACCCTCTAGTATTTTCTTTTCCCAGTCCAGGATCCACCTCCAAAGACTCTCCAGCCTCGACTCCCTGGGAGAACATTTTAGGACCTCAGGTCACTCACTCTCACCCACATCCTGCCACCATCACAGCCATCCATCTTTTGTTTTCTCTACTCTGTTCCCAGGTGACTGCCGTTTCCAACAAGGCTAATTGTTTTCATTAAAACCATAAGTAGGAAGACATCCCCCACCCCACCCCTGCCACTGGCTTGGTTGATAATTCATTTGTTTAATTCTACAAATATTTATTGAATATCTACCACTTGTTCTATGTGCTTAAAAACCAAGATCCCTGCCTCCTGGCGTTTACATAAGAAGCAAGAACATATACCAGTTTGAGAAGCTGCTGAGAGACAGGGAGAGAAAAAAAGAAATCAGAGGAAGGTAAAGAGGACCAGCAAGGCCAAGGGAGGTGGAGGTGTAGCAGTCAGCAACAACCTCACTGCAAAGGTCAGATTTGGAAAAAGGTTTGCAAGGGGCAAGTAATAACCAGGTAAAGAATTTCCAGCTATACTACAAGGCTACAGTAATCAAAACAGCATGGTACTGGTACCAAAACAGATATACAGACCAATGGAACAGAACAGAGGCCTTGAAGGCAACGCCACACATCTACAACCATCTGATCTATGACAAACCTGACAAAAACAAGAAATGGGGAAAGGATTCCCTGTTTAATAAATGGTGTTGGGAAAACTGGCTAGCCATGTGCAGAAAGCAGGAACTGGACCCCTTCTTGACACCTTACACTAAAATTAACTCCAGATGGATTAAAGACTTAAACATAAGACTTAACACCATAAAAACCCTAGAAGAAAACCTAGGCAAAACCATTAAGGACATAGGCATAGGCAAGGATTTCATTACTAAAACACCAAAAGCATTGGCAACAAAAGCCAAAATAGACAAATGAGATCTAATTAAACTCCAGAGCCTCTATACAGCAAAAGATACAATCATTAGAGTGAACCAGCAACTAACAGAATGGGAAGAAATTTTTGCAATCTACCCATCTGACAAAGGGCTAATATCTAGAATCTACATAGAACTAAAACAGATTTACAAGAAAAAACAAACCCATTCAAAAGTGGGCAAAGGACATGAACACTTTTCAAAAGAAGACATATATGAGGCCAACAGACATATGAAAAAATGCTCATCATCACTGGTCATTAAATAAATGCAAATCAAAACCATATTGAGATACCATCTCACGCCAGTAAGAATGGTGGTCATTAAAAAATCAGGAGACAACAAATGCTGGAGAGGATGTGGAGAAATAGGAAAACTTTTACACTGTTGGTGGGAGTATAAAGTACTTCAACCATTGTGGAAGACAGTGTGGCAGTTCCTCAAGGACCTAGAAATAGAAATTCCATTTGACCCAGCAATCCCATTACTGGGTATATATCCAAAGGATTATAAATCGTTCTATTATAAAGACACATGCACATGTACATTCATTGTAGTACTGTCTACAATAGCGAAGACCTGGAACCAACTCAAATGCCTATTGACGATAGGAATGTGACACAAGGAAAATGTGGCACATATACAATATGGAATACTATACAGCCATAAAAAATAATGAGTTTGTGTCCTTTGTAGGGACATGGATGAATCTGGAAACCATCATTCTTAGCAAACTGACACAAGAACAGAAAATCAAACACTGCATGTTTTCACTCATAGACAGGTGTTGAACCATAAGAACACATGGACACAGGGAGGGGAGCATCACACACTGGGGTTTGTTGCGGGGGGCTAGCGGAGGGTAGGGAGGTTGGGGAGGAATAACATGGGGAGAAATGCCAGATATAGGTGACTGGGGGATGAAGGCAGCAAACCACATTGCCATGTATGTAACTATGCAACAATCCTGCATGTTCCACACATGTACCCCAGAACCTAAAGTGCAATAAAATGTGTGTGTGTGTGTGTGTGTGTGTGTGTGTGTGTGTGTGTGTTTATAAAATTTAAAAAAAGAACTTCCAAGGAGAGGATAGGTCCCAAGCCAGGAGCCTGCCTGTGGAGGAGACAGGAACCCACGGAGGCCAGTATGGCTGGAGACTGTGGGTGGTAGGAGAGGCGAGCTAGGAGAAAGCCTGAGAGTGGGAAACAAGATCACAGGGACCCTTGGGTCACCATAAGGCCTTTGCTGGGGGATTCTGAACACAGGAATGATATCCTCTGACTCACTTTTTAAACAATTTATCTGGCTACACTGTTAGGACCAACTGAAAGAGGGCAAGGAGAGAACCAGAAGACTTGGGAGGAGTCTCTGGCGTTAATCTAGGCAAGAGAGACAGACAGCTGTGGCGATGGTCCAGCAGGGGGAGAAGAGGCTGATGACACTTGCTGCCCCTGCTGCCACTCACTCCCCATGGCCTGCTTTCCAAACCCTTACTCACCCAAGCTGCCCCTGCTCCAGGCCAGCCTGATATTAGCTCCCTCAAGCACAGTCTGCTGTGGCTTCTCAATACACGATCCTCTCCTTTCTTTTGGAGCTGGCGGTATTTCTCCCTCCTTAACGCCTCCCGTAAAGACCCTTAGTTCCCTCCCCAGAGACCACATAAAGAGCCCTGCTTCAAAACTCAGACCATATTATCTTCTATCTTCAATCTTTTCTCCATGCCTGGGTTTCATCCTTCTCAGCTCATTCTTGCATTTTCCCAATCCTGGTAAAACCTCCTGTAGATCTTGTCACTGTTCTGAGCCACTCTGATTCCTTCTTTCTGTTTCCAGCTTACTCTAACCTGTATCTCTCCACTCACTTCTTTACCCCTGCCCAGTCACCAACTCCACTGCCCTTTCTCGGGACGACTTCTCCCAGTCGTGGAGAGTGTGTCTGCCCTCTCTGCCTGCAGAGAATGGAACTCTTCTCCATTTCCTGGTTCTTATCCTAACTTTTGTCTCTGCTTCCCCGGCTTTTTCCTAAGTGAAGGCACTAGCCCAGACTTCAGTCCCTCATGCTCTCAGCTCCTTTCACGCCTGTCTCACTTTTCTGTGGGTGAGTCCAGATCTTCCTTTTTAACCACAACTTCTCTCATTTCCAGCCACTTCAAGAGCTGCCAGCAGCTGGGTGTTCCACTAAGCTCTTACACAGTATTTCCACAATAGACTTCCATGAGACAAGATTTATGTCATGACAATGGTCCTAGTTCCCTGCTTATTAATATTATGACACACCTTTATCTCCTCTCCTAAGTTTTGAGCATTTTGAAAGCAGGGATCCTAGTTTATCTTTATGGTTTCCAGTACCTCACAAAGCTGAGTCCTTTCACAAGTCGTTTAAGAAGAAACATAAGTTAAATAAATAAAACATTCTTCAGCTCAGCTGAGCAGTGCTACCTGAAAAGTAAGCTTTTCTTTTTAAGGACTATGTGATAATTTAATAGTCAATTTTACCATTGATCACTATTTCTGGTAAAAGAAAAAAAAAGGCATTATTTGAACTAGAATTAAAATTCTTATATCTTGAAGGTCTGGCAATGTCTATTCAGAATCTTTTTTTTTTTTTGAGACTAAGTTTTGCTCTTGTTGCCCAGACTGGTGTGCAGTGGTACAGTGCACTGCAAGCTCCACCTCCTGGGTTCAAGACATTCTCCTGCCTCACCCTCCCAAGTAGTTGGGATTACAGGCACCTGCCACCATGTCCAGCTAATTTTTGTATTTTTGGCAGACACAGGGTTTCGCCATGTTGGCCAGGCTGGTCTCGAACTCCTGACCTCAGGTGATCTGCCAACCTTGGCCTCTCAAAGTGCTGAGATTACAGGCATGAGCCACCCTGTCTGGCCCAGAAATATTACTTATCCAGTTTTTCAGTTAGGTCTAAGCCTAGACATGAACTAATATCCCAGAAACCACAATGTTCATGGAAACTTACACTGTTGGCCATTGAATTCTGACTCACTTTTCATTAAACAGCCAAAATCAAAGTATTGAGGGGTTTTTTTGGAGGGGTGGGGACTGTATATAAAAAAGTGAGGACAAAACACTGTGAAAATAAACTTTTTTCTTTTTAAAAGGACAGATGGGAAATGAGATCAGGGACTTCCAGGCCTTTGTAAACAGCGGGCATGGCTTCCTCTCCAGGTCAGTGGTTTGTAGATCATTATCAGTCTCATGTAAGTAGAAGAGGAAAAGAACCAGTGGAAAAATAAAACTCAGGATGTTATTGAAAGGGAAATGGAGTAACCACATTTTTCTATACAATGCTGAGAACACTCTACAATTCTCCTGTATTCAAACATTTCCGAAAAGTAAAATTTCTAGGATTGTCAATTCTGAATAATCTTTGGCCTGTACTCCTATCCTTCCTTTTCAGTTCTCTTGCTAAGACATTTATGTTGGGAATACACCATGAGTATTGGTGGGAAAAGCACCTAAGGACTCACTCCTCAATCTGACTTTGCAAACAGTTCTAAGGATGACAACAGTCTCCTACCCATAAACACAGCACAGAAATCCTATGTTTTGAAAACATTGTTATTTTCAAATACAGAAAATACAGACAACATAAAATATACCATCTTAAGCATTTTTAAGTGCATAGTTCAGTGGCATTAAGTACAATCTCATTTTTTGACTGTCACCACCATCCATCTCCAAAACTCTTCATCTTTCCCACTGCGTCTCTGTTCCCACCGAACAGTAACCCCCCATTGCTCCCCAACTCCATCCTAGTAACCACCATTCGACTTTCTGCCTCTCTGAATTTCATTACTTTAGGGACCTCATATATGTGGAACTGAACAGTATTTGTCCTTCTGTGACTGGCTTATCCACTGAGCATAACTCTGTCAGGGCCCATACATCTTGTAACATGAGACAGGAGTTTCTTTCCATTTCAGGCTGAATAATATTCCATTTTATATAAATACCACATTTGGTTTCTCCATTTATCCCTTGATGGACACTTAGGTTGCTTTCACCTTTTGAGTATTGTAAATAATGCTGCTCTCAACAGGGGTGAACAAATCTTTCTTCCAAGAGAGATTTGGAAGAGTCCCTGCTTCCAAGTCTTTGAGGCATATATCCAAAAGTGGGATACAACATGCTTTTGAGATGGGGTCTCGCTCTGTCTCCCAGGCCGGACTGCAGCAGCACAATCATGACTCACTGTAGCCTCAACCTGTTGGGCTCGAGTGATCCTCCCACCTCAGCCTCCTGAGTAGCTGGGACCACAGGTGTGCACCATCATGCACAGCTAATTATTTTTTTTCAGAGACAACTGAATATTTATTTTTGTGCCTTTCTTCTATTTCAAGTCTTCAAAACAAGGCCCTAGGAACCTCCAGATTCAATTAAGCCCCTGGGCTGGGTCCACTGCTACAGGAGCCTTAGGGAGGCTTATACACAAGCTTGGGTTACTCATTCACAATATTAAACCCCAAGACAGAAGATGCAACTAAGCAGAAGTCCCTCCTCCATTCCTCCATGACAGATGCTGATTTCAGGCAAGGCGGCAGCCAGTGTAGAAAACACTGGAATTTCTCCTTGGAACTGAACTGTGATGAGAGGTGACTGCCATGAACGTAACCTACTGTCTTTTCTTTGACCCTTCCTTTCCGGTTTTTGAAGACAAAGCAGATTATTATCTTCTCTGAAGATACATGATAATAATTCCAAAGAAGCGCAAAACACACGCATCTACTACACTGTGCTTTCATCTATTTTGGATCTGGTTCAGTTGGTGGATGAGCTGATTGATACGTTCACCCCAACAGCCAGGTGAACCCATCTCCTTGAGGAAGCCCACTCTATTCTTGGTAGCACGACAGGCCTCCGAGAGATGGAATGGGTGCAAGAACCATGAGATCTCCAGGAAATGCTTCATCGGGAAGGCAATTTCATGAATGAGGTCTTCCAGGCAAATGACACCAAACTCCCCCAGGTGCTCCTCAATTGCTGTGTTGTCTGTCAGACGGATGGTCTCATTCTTGACCTTGGCTTGTCCACATTTCAAAATGAGTTCCCAACCAACTTCAGATTTGGAAATTCCCAGGTCACGTAAGGTTCTACTACAAGCAGCATTTTTAGGCTCTGGGGTGTGATTTTTACAGATATCACTGAAAATTTTCTTTAGGCGAAGTCTTGCAATGGTACTCTGCACCAGTGAAGTCACACCATCAATTCCTTGTCTGTGCACAACAAAGGCCAGGGAATGTTTATCTGGCAATTCCAAGGCATCAGGTTTCATTTCTAGTCGTCTGAGACACACCTTGGTCACATTTCTGCTGCCGCCAATCATGCAGGAATGATTCTAGTCACTTAAACCTGAGCCCTTTTCCTTTCTTCTGCTCCTTTTTTGCCAAAATGGACTAATTCACCTGAGTGGCTTTGAGGACTTGAGAAGTCTTCCTTTTTTTCAGATTTTCTGCAACCAAAGGGATTTTTCTTTGTTCTTGCTCTGCCATGTTTCTAGTACCTAATTTTTTTTTTATTTTTTGTAGAGATGAGGTCTTGTTGTGTTCTCTACGCTGGTCTCGAACTCCTAGGCTCCAGTGATCCCCCTGCATTGGTCACCCAAACTGCTGGGGTTACAGATTGAGCCAACGAACCCGGCCCAACATGCTCCTTTTATTCTTCCATACAAGTTCTATCCTGTTTGTTTACACCAGGTACCAAGGTCTAATTTTTATGAAATATGAATGGTAGCATAAATTGTCTCCCAACATTTTTCCTTAGTACTCACTACCTTTCTCATATTCTACCACTTTACACAGTTGCACAAGCATTAAGAAGCTGTGTAACAAGTCAGGATCCAAGGAGCTTAAAAGCCAGATGAAGGTTCAGCGGGTTAATCACAGGGCAACAATGTCACCCCCAACAGGACCATCTGGTAAAAAGACTTCCCCTTGAAGAAGAATCATGATTGGAAATCAATAGTCAGCTGCCACCTAAATCCCATGTCTCTGATGGAAAAGACAGGTGTCCTGGGCTTGACTTTCAGTTAAACAGAGGCTCAACATGTCTTAAGCAACTTTAATCTAAAGGTCATTACCTCTATCTAACTGCTTGTTAAAGTTTACCTCTAACTTTGTTCATGGAACAAGTAAGTTCTCAGATTTATGCCAAATAAACTGGGTAAGACCACAAAACAATAAGAACAATAAAGGTTTATTAATCACTAGAAAAAAATACTCCTCTCCAGTCCCTGTTTCACCCACACTTTTTAATTTTAGAAATTGCCTACTATGGCCAAACCAAATCATTGATCCTGCAAATATTTTTAGTCACTGGGACTGCCACGTGTTCCAAATAGTATTAATATTTACTTGATGAATGAAAGAAAAACCTAATGCTTGTAAAAACTTTACTAATTATTAAGGTAAGCAATGGGTCTTCAACCATAGCACCTAGCAAGGCAGGGACTGTGTGCATGTGGAGGTGGGTGGGAGGACAGAGACTCAAAGCCAGCCCTCCGCAGGACCACAGCACAGGAGGATACCTGCATGCAAGAAGCCTAAGAAGCAGGCCATGAAGGGCCAAGACCACACACTCAAGGTTTCATGCACACAGTGCAGACAGGCAGTAGGAGAGGAACTGAGAGAGTGGGGGAAAAGAGTCTCTGTGGACTTAAATAGCTTCCGACGATATGGAATTTGGGTCTCAAAAGGGGAAATACCTAGAAGAGAAGATGCTGGTGGCAAGAAAAACCATGACACCAAGGCAGAGATGGCAGAGATCCCCAAGCAACAGGGTCCAACTCTACAAAAAGAAGAGCCATCAGCTAGCGATGCAGGTCCTGTGCCATTTGTGTCCCTGGCCACGGTAGATCACATGTACTTTACTTCATCAATATTTTTTTTATGGAGTTTTGTTCTTGTCGCCCAGGGTGGAGTGCAATGGCACAATCTCGGCTCACTGCCACATCCACCTCACAAGTTCAAGTGATTATCTTGCCTCAGCCTCCAAAGTAGCTGGGATTACAGGCACCGACCATCATACCTGGCTAATTTTTGTATTTTTAGTAGAGACGGGGTTTTGCCATGTTGGCCAGGCTGGTCGCGAACTCCCGACCTCAGGTGATCCACCCGCCTCAGCCTCCCAAAGTGCAGGGATTACAGGCGTGAGCCACCATGCCCAGCCTACTTCATCAATATTCTGATGGCTGAGAACTATTCTTTTGATTTTTAAACATCCACACTTACTTCAGAATAAAGCCTACTCCGTTGTTGTAGTAAATACTCTTCTCTCATCCTTGGGCAACTACATGCAACCCACAGATCTTTTCTTCACACGACTCATTTTTAGAGAACATGAAGATGCCTTCAGGATCTGGCCATTGAAGGCTCCGAATCAACATGTGCCCTACCTAAAACATGTACACAAGCGTCACCACCATCCACGCTGGTATCTCAGTGAATTATCATGTCAAACATATTTGGCAGAAATTTACACCAAGTTCTATTATTTTAATAGTTGACTTATATTGCTTAATGACTTAAGTGCAGAAAATCACCCCTCAGCGTGTACTTTGCTGCTGCCATTTCCTAACCAACTTGGTATTACTTTTCCATAGAAATAAAACCCTTTCACTGATCTAATTTGTTCCCTCTGCCTCTACTAATACAATAATTCTGCTCTAATTCTGCCTAAGAAAACAGAGAGAGAGAGAGAAGGAATATATGGCACTAGGACCTTTCACTTATCCAGCTAATTAGACATGAATAACATCACCAAGACAATTTAGCAAGAAAGCACAGAGTACATGGCCTTACCCGATGAGGAAGTGGGAGTCTGTAAGAAAACAAATAATTGTACTCAAACTTCACTGGGGCCCATCACAATTCCTGTGATGAAGATCAAAGCCCACATTCAAGCTTCTAAATCTCTAGGAAAACTTCCCCCCAAACAGAAACTAATATTTGCTAATCAACTTAGCCAACAAAATGTTAGTGAGTTCTTTGCCTTTCCTAGAATATTTGTGCCTGGTATCACCAGAGTGGTCACAGGCAAAGAGGACACAGACAGTTTCTCAAAGTTCAAACTGTCTGATTCTGCAAATGCTTAAACATCCAGGTATCCTGTTCCCCTGGGATAAAGATGATACTCAACTACCTGTATCCTGTTTCTTTGGTTTGTTTCTTTTTTTTTTTTTTTTTTTTTTTTTTTCCTGAAATGGAGTTTCACTCTTGTTCCCAAGGCTGGAGTGCAATTGCGTGATCACAGCTCACTGCAACCTCCACCTCCCGGTTCAAGCGATTCTCCTACCTCAGCCTCCTGAGTAGCTGGGACTACAGGCATGCACCACCACACCCAGCTAATTTTTAGTAGAGAAGGGGTTTCTCCATGTTGGTCAGGCTGGCCTTGAACTCCTGACCTCAGGTGATCCACCCGCCTCAGCCTCCCAAAGTGCTGGGATTACAGGCGTAAGCCACTGCGCCCAGCCTTGGTTTGTTTCTTAAGCAATTTTGTCTGTCATACAAATAAAAGTTTGCATTCCAGGCTGCAAATTCAAAAAAGTTGTTACTCTAATTAATACCAAGAAGAATATATACTTCCTATTCAGAGAAACTTGAGATAACCTTTAGCTTCCTCAGACAATACTACAGGAAAATCTTGTCAACATGGAGTATAATTTATATTCATTTGATTTTGCTTTTCATTTGTTGCCAAATCACAGGCAAAAGGCATCATTCAGAGGTTCCCACTTATTTGTCCTTTCCTGTGCGGTTTAGTCATGTGACGAAGTATGCAAAGCATGGTGTTTTTGTCATGACCTGAACCATTTACCAGTTAGTTTGGCAGCAATGCCACACGAATGGTGATTTCATTCCCATGGGCGTTCTTTTCTACAGGAAAGAGCTAAAAAATCATCATTTGGGGGCCCATGTATCTCTAATAAGTTAGAGTGAACATTTATGAAAATTCTCACCTCTGTTGTAAGCTGGAGTCACTTAAATCTGGTGGGAAAAAAACTTCAAGGATCATAATTTAGCAATTGCTGTTAACATGTAAGTTTCTAAAGACAACAAAGTATGCACAGAGCTGTATAGAGTGGGTTATGTTCTATGGGTGGGATTAGAAAGAAGGTGTGGGGAGGCTTTTCATGTCAATTACTTCGATATTTCCCTTTATCCTTTTGTACATGGATATAACACTTTTTGAATCAAACAAGAAAGAATCAATGAAGCTTAAAAAAAGATAAGGCAGCTCGGCTCACAAAAGACAGGCTTAAATGGTAACAGCATCAAGTAGAGAATCGTCCAATTACGACCCAAAGAGCATCGAAGGAGAGAAGAAAGAAGTGCCGGGATGAGGTCTCGGGAGAGCAAGGAAAGTAACGAGAACCTCCAAATGGACCAAGGTGACTCGCTGCAAAGCATTTAACTCCACTGGGTTTCCTGAAGGAAGAATGTCATTCTCCCTCCTCAACAGCCTCACAGCTTCTTGTTAGTCTCTTAACCACAGGCCATAGCCTGAGAGCAGCTCACAGCAGGAGCTGTGCCGAGTCCTCCACATTTCTTCCAAGGAATAGCACCCACATTACACTAGAGAGGTAAACTTCAGGACATTCCTGGCTAACCTTCGACCCGTCGCTGGGAGCTTACACACAGTGCACGGCCTCTGAAGGCAGGCTCCCAAAGTGCCATCCTAAGAACTGCATGACAAAATCTTCCACTGCTCCCCAGCAAAGCCCATTGTTAAGATTCTAAGGTACTTAGCCAAAAAGTCTAAATCAAAGCAGGTCTCATAAGACACAGAAGCACTTGTGCCCACTAAGTCAGCCTGGACAGAGTATAGCACTTTTATTCAAGACACACACACACACGCGCGTGCGCGTGTACATTTTTGCATACATATAATTAATATACAAAAATAATACCATTAAAAATTATCAATTCATTGAAAGGCTATAAAATAACTTTTCTCTCTTAAAACATCTTATTTTCATCTTTTAAAATCATAATTAGGCCAGGCACAGTGTCTCACACCTGTAATCCCAGCACTTTGGAAGGCTGAAGCAGACCAATCAGTTAAGGCCAGGAGTTCAGGACAAGCCTGGCCACCATGGCAAAACCCTGTCTCTACTAAAAATACAAAAATTAGCTGGGCGTGGTGGTGCACGCCTGTAATCCCGCCTACTTGGAAGGCTGAAGCAGGAGAATCGCTTCAACCCAGGAGGCGGAGGTTGCAGTAAGCTGAGATAGCTCCATTATACTCAAGCCTGGGTGACAGAGCGAGACTGTGTCTCAAAAAAAATAATAATAATTAACTAACCAAACAATTAATCAATACATAGAAAAATGCTATTTGTCAAGATCAAACACACGGTTCTATGGACAGAAGCAACGTTACTTACCTGAAAGTCATCGTAAGGGAAGAGCAGCATCTCCCGTAAACAGTCGTTCAGGATCTGGGTCTTCTTCTGGACGATGACATTTTCATAGTCGAGTGGCTCAATTAGCTTTGGCTTTGCCTGGAAGGCGAAAAGATAAAGAAGACACTCTCATAAACAAATGCCATTTCTTATGATAAAGAACTTAATATATTCTACTCTTTGTTTTGTATTTTCTACAATTAGAGTATGTTAGTTTTGCTATCAGAAAGAAATAGAAATAAGAGTTGTTTCCAAAGGGACAAAAAATGCTGAATGGTGTCCTGCTATATAGAGTGAAGCTTGTCCACTTATTTAAGCAAAGGGAAAGCTCTGCATTCTGGTGAAGCTTCCAGTCATTTCTTGGGTCATCCCTGACTAAATATGTCCCCTTCCAAGCCTTAGGTTCTGCCAGAGCTGCCCCGATTAGGGGTCCAGCCATGGCATGACAGTCAAGGCCAGATGCCCAGAATGGCTCCAGCCATGATACCATCCCTTCTTGGCTCAGGGCCTAAACATATCCACAGGACTCATTATTTCAGATAAAGCTCCAAGAAACCCTTCTCTGAGTCTCAAAATCTCCTTGCCTCTCCCCAGATATTTATTTTTAATATGTAATACCTAAAGGTAGTAAGATAATGAGCTAAACCCAAACCAAGGCAAGCAGAGGGGTTGGAGTGGAGGCGGGGGGCAGGTACTACTTAAACCAGGGCTCATGGGTGAATCCTAAGGGATGGGGACATCCATCCGTAGCACGCACTAAGCAGGAGAAAGAGGTAACAAGCAAGTAGGAAAAAAGAAAAATACGCCCTTTCTAGCTATTTCCAAAGTTAGACCTCTTGGTTAAAATCTCTTTATCTAGCATCAGTCACTGTCACTCATTTTCCACATGCAAGGCATTGACTGGGCTAGGTTAGGGATAAAGATACGTATTCAACTAACTATACTACAGTATGCCAAATGCCAACATAGGCATATATAAGATGTTATCAGAAGTAACTAAATCCAGGCCAGGCACGGTGGCTCATGCCCATAATCCCAGCACTTTGGGAGGCCAAGGTAGGCAGATCACCTGAGGTTAGGAGTTAAGAGACCAGCCTGGCCAACATGGTGAAACCCTGTCACTAGAAAAAATACAAAAATTATCCAGGTGTGGTAGTGCACGTTTGTAATCCCCGCCACACGAGGGAGATTGAGGCACGAGAATTGCTTGAACCTGGGAGGCGGAGGTTGCAGTGAGCCAAGATCATGCCACTGTAGTCCAGCCTGGGTGACAGAGTGAGACTTCGTCTCAAAAAAACAAAAAAAAAGGAAGTAATTAAGTCCATTATATCAATAGTACTATAAGATTATTTTTGAAACTATTAATAATCATCTGATATATATAATCTCAATAAATGTTTTCTATATTAAAATGACTATATATAAGAAGTATATTAAAGCCATCTTGTATGTGGCATCTAAATTGGCAATTATGACTGAGGCTTGTTATTTGTTTCCAAAACCTGTCTGCTTCCCAATACAGATGGACCACATTTCCCAGCCTCCTCGTGGCTTGGTGCAGACTTGTGACTGTCTTCTAACCAACTGCATTCAAGTGGAAAAGATGTGACCACTGCCTTATCTGGCCCACAAAAGCCTTCCACGTGCCCCCCATTCCCTCTGCAGCCACACACACAGGATCCAACACTGGACTGGGTGGCCCGAGGAAAGGATGGAGCCTAAGATGGAAAGAGTCTGGGTCCTGAATCCTAAAACAGGCACTGAAATGCCCAGGAGCAAGAACTCAAACATGTACTACTGAGATTCTGAGATTCTGGAGTTGTCTGAAGTGGCAGTCAACTTGCTTTACCTATTTGACATACACATGCTCATATTTAACTCCAATTACTTGATTAAACGAGTCTCTATAAAGCTATTTTGACACACTAAGGAAAAACGCAATGCCCAAACAAGTACGCAATTATTATGATTAAGTAAAATATGTGCTATGTGGACAGATTAAAAACATGCAAAATCAAAAGATTAAAGCTATATTGTGAAATGTCAGTAACAGTAAACTGTTTTTACATTCAAAAAAGGCAAAAAAAACTTTATACAAATTATTTTCTAAATAAGAATTTCCACAGAAAATATTTTTCGAAATATTTTAGTTAAAAAAATGATTCACTCCTTTGTTTGTCACACTGTATAGAGTAACCAGTCAATAAATTCTTGTTGGCCAAATGGATGGACGTCGTGATTAATAACATCTTCCTTAGGAACCATAACCATGTTCCTAATAAAACCCAAATATGCACATAGCTTTCTAAAATTCCATTACAAAGAGGTCAGATGGACCAACATTGCAGACTGGGGTAGGCACCACGTTCTCCCTGGCTTACTTGGTGGCTGCCCCATAACCACAGGCCAGGGGACTGTTTCATGACAGCCCAAGGCTGGGCAGAACTGAATCCTCAGCCGGGTGCAGCCCCCTTCACACAGGGCCCTTGGCCCCGCTCACTCCAGGTAAGGCCCAGGATTCTTCAGACTGTCAGAAGGCAGAGGTACATTACGAGCTCTGGACAGGGAGGGGCGTGGAGGGACACTGCTGAGAATGGGCTGTTCCCAGGTTCTAATGCTATTGGGTTTGGGTTTTGTTGTTGTTGTTGGCTTTGTTCCTACGGGAGGGCAGCCAGAAGGCTTTCTGGGAGAGACCCAAGGGCACGCCCTCCAGGAATCTGCACTGGTACCCCTGCAGGCCGCTGTCTAGGGAACCCTGCTGCCACTCCTTCAGCAGCTTCCCCCAGTGGGTGGCTCCCTGCCCACCAGCTCCAGCCCACAGCACCTCAGCAACCTTGGCCACCAGCCACCATCCCTGGGCCACAATCACACTCTACAGCTAGGCTGGAATCTCTGCCTTGGGTTGGGGTAAGAGGCTCTTCCTAGTTTGTTCCTTCCTTGGGGATCTGTCTCTGTTCCTGCATTTGCTATTCCTGTATTCTTAGAGCAGAAGTCGGCAACTCTTCCTGTAAAGGACGTTGCCAGTCTTACAGTTTCTGTCACAACTGGTCAACTCTGCCATTGCAGCACAAAAGCAGCCACAGCAATAAGTAAACACAGGGGCATGGCAGTGTTACAATAAAACTTTTGTCTGTAAAAACAGGCAGCAGTCAGATTTGGTCCAAGGGCAAAGCCTGCTTCAGAGTTATCTTTATCCCCTAGTAGAGTTAATCCCCTTTTGCCAATTTACCAACTTAGTAATTTTTTTTTTTTTTTTTTTTTTGAGACAGAATCTCACTCTGTCACCAGTCTGAAGTGCAGGGGTGTGATCTCGGCTCACTACAACCTCCGACTCCCTGGTTCAAGCAATTCTCCTGCCTCAGCCTCTCGAGTAGCTGGGATTACAGGCACATGCCACCACGCCTGGATAATTTTTGTATTTTTAGTAGAGACGGGTTCCACCATGTTGGCCAGGATGGTCTCAATCTCCTGACCTCATGATCTGCCTGTCTTGGCCTCCCAAAGTGCTGGGATTACAGGCGTGAGCCACCACACTTGGCCACCAATTTAGCAATTCTTTATATTAATTTGGACATATATGATACAGACAACATGTGTACAAGTCAACGTATTGAACAATTTTTTTCACTTGACTAAACTTGGGTTATGTAAAAGATCGGGTAACAAAAATATTCATGGGTCAGTTTCATGTATTTAGGGCACCAAATAATACTTTAGTTAATTAGATGAATTTTTGTTTTCTCCCAAAGGTGTATCTTGGAGATATCTAATGAAAGGGTATGTAATGAAAGGATATGTAATGTTGTGGCTACCATCTTGCTTTTGTGTGACAAAGTATAACTTTCAAGGTGTTTTCACTGATCACAGTCACCACTCAACAACTGAGGCTGGAAACCGAGCATCCCACGTTGAGCTAATTGCTACAAGTGTCCCATTATGTACCCAGCAGGACTGGATTGGGACAGGATGCAGTCTTCTGTCAAACAGAACTCTTTCTTCTCCCATACTGGGCTGCCCTTTGAACAATGTGTGCTCAGCAATACTCAACCACAGTAAATGTGTGAAGGAGAGTTTATAAGGCAACATTTCTGTTGAAGACTGGTCATGCAGGAAAGCCCACGGGACCGACTGAACAATACGATGAATCTGATGGAGGATTAACATGTATCAAGGACTGTGAAAATTTTCAGCTTGTACAAACCCTAACTCAGGTCCCTTAATGAAAGAACTCCTAGTGGCCTCATAGGGCAGAGGTCACAGAGCGGCTGCTCTGTGCTCCGAGGCACATAACTGACTCCAGGGAAAAGGAGTCAACTGGGAGTGGCTCACCTGCTGCCTAAGTGAAGAATAAGGCAAAAAGCTCTTGCTTCGAATACAAACACGGGGCACAATGCCTCATTTCTACAGGTGTCCTTTGATGGGGGAAAGAAAGAAACAATCAGGGGAGAAAGGCTGGAAAATGGAGACTGGTGAGGGAAAGAGGGAAAAGGGAGCAGAAGGAGATGCAGGGGAGGAAAGAGAAAAGAAAGGCAGAGATGGAGGCACGCTGGGGAGGAAACTGAAGACAGAAAAGGAAATGGCAGAGGAGAGGGGCTTGGGAGACTTGGAGGTAGGTGTGTGGGAAGTCACACCACTGTATCTACCAAATTGTGGGTTAAGAGGATAATTGTCTATTTTCAACTTTTCTTTAAACTATGATTCACTGGTGACAGCTGTTCACTGTTCTTCAGCTCTGCTAAGCTTTTCCAGGTGCTGGTGGGGCATGGAGGCGGGGACAGCCCACTAGGGTAGGGAATTGATTGGCCTGCGACATGACTGGTGGCAGGAACGTCACACGAACAGCAAAATGATGTAGGCTAATTAGCAGACTGCCAGTCCCCGCTGTTATTTGTAAGAATGAGGCTTGGCACAGATCTGGCACACAGCCTCTGTCTTAAAGCTATGGCAATATGCTCAAGATCAAGAGTTCTTCCCCTGGTGACAGACTTCCGAGGGAAAAGTTCTACATTTTCTATCTTCAAAAGAAAACCTGAATTAGCCAAACTGACCACGGCTGTCCATGGAGCTCCTCTGGGGCCATCAGCATCATCATGTTTTGAACCCCTGAGAATTCATCAGTTTCAACTGTGAATATTTCAGGATGCTATGTCTCCCTAAGCATGGAGGGGCTTGGCTGACTCCCAAGCCTATGACATTCAGCACATACACACTGGGTGACTGCTGCTTTTATAATCTATAAAAATCTAACTTGGTCTCTACGCAAGTCCTTCAGCTTTCCCCGTCATGTGCAGGCTAAAGTCCTTATCTATAAACATTCATTCCTCAGGCTTCCTGTGAAATCAGAAAGGGAGAAGGCGGTAGTACCTTCAGTTCACAAATAGCCCACAACAGTGGTTCTGAAAAGTGGGCTCCCAGGAACTGGTGATTCAGCATCACCTGGGAACTTGTTACAAATGTAATTTCTGAGGCCCCAGTCCAGAACCGAGTCAGGAGCTCCAGGAGCAGGGACCAACTACCTATGCTTGAACAAGCTCTCCAGGGGATTCTGGAAAAAACCCTGATCAATCATGATGCCCCAAGAACTACATTAGAATTTTCAATTTCAGGGAGGAAGAAGAAACAAGGCTGGTACTGAGCCTCCTCAAGGTTACGGACCCCTTTGAAAGCCTGGATCCTCTCCCACCGAAAACTGTTTACACTGTTTGCTTTCTATGATTGTATACACAGCTTTGAGGGGAAGGCTGTAATTCCCTGGAGTGGTCATGTGGAACCGAGTTGAAGAAGCTCTGGACTAGTGGAAGAGCCAGGCCTGTAAACATTTAGCTCAATGTAGTGAGAGGTACTGGCAGAAGTTAAATGCAGAGCTAAGTTCAAGCTCGTTGCCCTCCGTAGGCTGTAAAGTTTCCTCACTTTACTAAGGAAGGGATGCTTGGACAGTGCGAAGAAGAATGAGAATTCTTCAGGTGGGCAAAGGTTTGAACTACTCTGACAACAGAGCCCCCCTTAGCTAGTTAGATGCAAGGTTTCCAGTTGCACGTTAAGCCCAGGGACCCAGCAAAGAGGTGATGCTGCGTCCACTGCTCCGGACTTGAGCTGGCTTCAGTTACTCCCTCTCCCACCTCTACACCTGTCACAGTCCTACAGCCCCTTGGGGCACGGTCACAAACAAAGCAAATGTGGCAAAAAAGTTTAAAGCAGAGCTGCTCTAGCCCCAGGCAGGCATATAGCACTTCCCACATAACTGGGGTGCCACCTCCCTCCTCCCCATAAAGATGGCCTTTGGCTCCTTGCTGCCATATCCTTCCTTAGCAGCCATCCTGGGATGCCTCTCATGGCAGTCTTTGGCTTGCCGGGACCTGTGAACACTCAGCTCCACTAACAGTGCCTCGGGGCAGGGCTGAGTCTTGTTACCTTTGCCACCGTCCGCGTCCAACTCAGGCCCCGGGAACACGTCCTGTGGGGCTAACAGAGCTTGCCAGGGGTTCCTGTACAGCTCCATTGTTGTTGGGCACCTTGGCTTAGGAAGATTTCCAGGAACACGCCCATTGTGCCCACCCAATGTCATGACACAGAGGATGGGAGGCCATTCAGACATGTTCTGAGGTGTGTGGCCCCAGCACTACTTGGCGGTATGTAAAATTAGTCACTGCACAAACTGAAAACGCCCCCAAACTGCATTGCTCACATACAAAAGAAACCAAACAGAAGCTTTTCCGATCCTAAAATTCCTGTGACATTATCTTCTCGTTGTGGAACTAGAAAAAACTTTTCAGAACTCTCAGTAATAAAATACAAATCTGAACTAATCATGCCAAGGGAAAGACTGCTCTGTTTTTACAATAAAGAACGATACAAAATCATGATCACAGGAAGAGGCAATAAAAGAATACGAAGCCCCAAAGCTGTCGGGAAGTAGTATAGAGGTGCACCAAGAGGTTCGTTGACAAAAATGTATTGTTTCCCTGGATTTCTGGTGTTTACGGCTTGGGTTAGCTTTTTAAAATTTATTTCTTTTCAAATTCTAAATAAATGTTCACTTCCATGCCTTATTTTGTTTGTTGAATGTTAAATAATTTTTCTTAAAGAAGGCCCCTAACATTCTGTAAGCTTTGTCCCTCACAAAACCTGAATCTGCCCTGATAGGGTCATGTGTCCACATGAACGCTGACGGGGACAGGAGAGTGGTTAGGAGAGTTAAGCTGTGCGGTCACGTGGGGCTGTTGCTGGACTCAACGGAGTCAATGCATGGAAAAGGCAGAGCCTGGCATATTATAATAAATGGAGCCATTCATATTAAATATGTTGCTTGCATGACAGGTGTTTTAAAGACAAAAAAAAAAACTTTCCTCGACCTCCAGGAACATACAAAATAAAACAGATAACAACGGCAGGGACATGCACAAAGAAAGACAAATGATGATCCAACATAGAGAAAACTGCATCACAGAGATGACACTGAAGTTCGGGGGCTGAGCCCAAAGGAAACAGACAGCTGCTTATACCGCAGAAGGGACTGAGTATTGCCGCAGTGTGTGCCAGGGAGGACGGAGAAGAACCGCAGCTGGGGTGGGCGGTGGAGAGAAGCACTCCTGACCCCTCCCATCAGGCAGCTCTAAGACAGCAGCAGGATCTTAGATTGTGAAGAAGAGAGAAGGCAGGCAGGACACCCCTCAGGACACTGCTCACACAGGGTTTGTGGCAAGATCAGAATGGCTGGGGAAAAAGAGTTCCTCATCTCAAGCGACAACACGGGCGCAGGTGAATCACTGATACCAAGGCCCCGCCAGTCCCCATCTACTGAGCGCGGCAGCAGGCAGCATAGCGTGCCTCCAGCAAGCACAATTCCCTATGGCTCTCATGGGGGACAGCGAGCAGGACCCCACAATGCCCCACCGTGAACCCCTCCTTGAAGCTCTCGGACCTCCCTCCCTCCCACAGAATTTGCTGCTTAGGATCTGGTGGCCCAACATCATGCAAACTGAAATTCCAGATCAAAAAAAAAAATCAGAAGCAGGAAATGTTCTCAGCGCCAGGAAAATGAGATTCCTCTGGATCCAGCAGACCTGCACAACGTTCGCCCACAACTGAGTTCAGCTCTGACCAAACGTACGAAACCTCGAAAACCATGGGAAGAGCTAAGCTCCAGAGAGCCGAGTAATTTCACTGCTCTTCCCTAGACGTGATAGCTTCACATGAACTTTCCAGTCATTTCTTGCCCTTGTGTCTCTGGTCATTAAATGTTAACAAGAGCTGAAATCCCGAATGCCACTTCTTGAAATAGCAAACTAAATGGCAACTCTTGGAGCTATTTTAAGAAATGAGAAATTTGTCCTTTCTACTTATAAATAATTTAGGACTTCCTTGATTTATCTGCATGGCTGTAAAAGCTACTTGATAGATTGAGATAAAGCTGGTCCATTTTCAGAGTGCTTCTCAACATTGCCAACAGGACACCAGCACTGTTGCTGGTGATGGGAATGGGGACATGGCAGCTTGCAATAAAAAGGGCCTTCTGAAGCCACGTGCTCACAAGTGTGGGCCACACGAGCCTTCCTGCACTCCCACTGTGCACACGACTCTCAGTACGTAGCCCCGCCAGGAACTTCTTGAAGTTGTCAAATTTGCAGGAAGGATCCTCGTTTTCCTAAAAGTAGAGTGGGCACAGAAAAGTAACAGTCGCCTCCCTTCGTTGTGCACACACGTGATTAGCAGTACGTGTTCCCTCTCTCCACAGGTATTCATGGAGCTGGTTCACATGCACTGTGCCAAAGACATCAAGATAAAAAGAACACATCCCTGCCCCAGAGAGCCGGCAGTCAGAGAGAAGGTACGTGTGTGAACAATCAGCAGAATCAATGACAGCAGCAGGGACCCAGGACTGGCATCTGGCCCACTAGAAGGAACTCAACCTCTGCCCAGCTAGATTATAGCTCCATGAGGGCAATAGAGTCCATTGTATTCACTGCTTTCTCCAGCACCTAGAACAGCACCCAGCATAGCCGAAGCACTCAATAACTTTGTGTTGGATGAGTGAGGGACCCCAGTGATGTGGGGTGCTTCTTAAGGGAGGTTCCTGGAGTTGATCGATAGATGAACAAGCCAGCCACTAGTCAGGGTGGATTGAGGATTCCCTGCAGAGAAAATGTAGACAACAGGGAGCATGTGCATGGATGGAAGTAGATTTTGTAGGGCCTGAAATGTGTACAGTTACAGTGAGGTCAAAAAATACAAACGAATAGATATAAAATTGCTGGAATCCCTTCCAGTGTGGCTTGAAAGCGATCCTGAAACTTAAGCTTCATGAGCTTCATGCTAAATTCTCACTAAGCATGGTGAGTTCTGGAAGCAGTCAGGAGTTCGAAATAGCTGGATATGGCTGCATAAAGGGGGCTTGGGGGTCTCAGCCCACAGGTGCTCTAGCACCACTGGAAATCCAAAGTGATGGGAAAATTATACTTAGGAGAAAGCCCTTCTGAAAAGAGACTCTATGCAGCTGCTGCCTGAGGTGAGAAGTGGGTCTCCCAGATAGACGTGCTTGAAGAGCACTGGATGGTCAACCAAAGGGCCCTGCTTCCTCGGCAGGGTGGAGAACACTGGAGTCAGAGAGCAACACACCTCACGAGGGCCCCCTGCTCCACCTTTGCCCACACAGACCTCAGTCTCTCCTCTAAAGTAAGCAAATATTGGAATAGTGTCCATTTGAGGGGGTACCAATGATCAGATCAGCTCACCTGGGGTGCCCACATGTGCCAAAGCCACCCTGGACTACAGCCTGCAGGGAGAGATGAGGCCAGAGTGGCAGGTAGGGCCACAGAAAGAAGGGGTCTCAGGAAGCCAGCAAACAGGAGGAGAAGCTGAGAGACACACAGGTAGGCCCCACACCATCCTCCAGTGGAAGGAAGATGTCCTACATCACCTTGTCACAGACATGCTCTTCTGTCCCTAACTCAGGACATTACAACTAGGAGATGACAATAAGATAGAATCCCACTCTCATTCACTAGTGTATGTTCTTCTCCAGACTGCTCGTGAGTGTCTGTAGGGACAACGATCTGGAAGCTGCTTGGAAGCATGCTTTTTAAAAGGTACTACAGGTTCAGTAATACAGCTTAAAAGCTTTTAGTTAGCACTACAAGCTTGTGCTAACATCAGAAGCTGTGACGATCCAGTCTAGTCTTCTCATTTGACACACTGGGAAATTTAGAAGCCTGGGAGTTTAGGGACTGCCCTGGGGCCCCAGAAGGAACCTCGTGAGCCTTGGCCCAGGATCTTGACTCAGCCCCTACTAAAACGATGCCTACATTTTCATTTTGCACTTTCATTGACAATGTGCAGGCACATGTAATCTAAATACTGGAGGAAAAAGGAAATCTTATCTAAACTTAGATTTAGAAATAAGCTCAAATCTGAGTGTTAAACCACAGCAGTTAATGCTTTCGAGTATATGTGTAAGAATGCATAGGAAACACCAAACTCCCAGACATCCAAATATATTTTTCATGCTCCAAAGTGTGTTATCCTAAGAACAGACTAACACCAACAATGAGACATTTGTGAATTCAGTGTTTTGTTATAAAACACTAATACAACATTGAATTCCCCTTTCATACAGCAGTTATACAGATCTGACAACTGTCAAATCAGTAGCACCTGGAAATGTGTAAGAGGTACATGATAATGAAACTGGAAATAATAACAAAGACAGGAATAATAATACCAACTAAAGAAAACCTGCACAACTCCTCGCCAGCCAGCCGTCAGCTGTGCTCGCTGGGGATGCTGCTGGGGATGCTGCTGGGGATGCTGCTGAGAATGTTAATGAGGAGAGGAAGACAAGATAGGAATTTAGGAGACTTCCTCCACTGCCCGGGGGAGTCACATGAGGACGAAGTGAGGTGGAACAGGAGCAGCTCTCTTGCAAGTGCAGTGCTTCATGTGTCTTCTCCCTACCCTGATACAGGCCATGGGCCAAAGCCAGGCAGGAAGGGTGAAAGGGGAACAGAGCAAGAACCAGGTAGGGTGCCTGGGGTGGGCCCAACATGTGTCTCTCACACACATACAGTAGTCTCGGCTTCTAATTCTGCCTGCTATTTTTTTCACGTGTGAAAAGAAACAATAAAATCAAAAAAGAGAAAGATGTTCTATCATAGTTGTAAAAATAATTCTATCTCAAATCTAGACTGTAGGTAGACTCTTCCAGGCAATTTTCTTTCTTTTTTTTTTTTTTTTTTTAGCATTATGACCTAAAATTGCTAATTCTTCTACGTCAATAAAAGCTGTTTTGGAACTCTGAAATGAAGAGGGCAAGTAATTAAGATAAAAGGCTCTAAAAGCCAGATTAGTCAGATTTCAAAACAACTTACTTTAAGCTACTTATTTTAAGATATTGGGGATAGGGAATGGAATATTCATAACACATAGTACACAAAACGGTTTCTGCAGATTCCATCCCCAGGCCGGCAGTACAGAGACCAGTAAAGGGCAGGTGTTGGGAGTTAGAGTTTAAATCCTAGTCCCAAAAATGTTAACTACTGCCAGAGGTGGTGACAGGTATACAGAGGTTCATTACATCAGTCCAATGGTTATGTAAGTTCTCTCCTGGGCCAGCATCAGCATCACTTGGAACATGTTAGAAATACACATTCACCTGGACCCACCGAATCAGAAGCTCTGGGGGTGAGGCCCCACTGTCTGTGTGCTAACAAGCCCTTCAGATGATTTTGGTGCCCACTCATGTTGGAGAACCACTCTACTAGTCCATCTACTTTTGTATATGTTTGAGAATTTCATATTAAAAACTATTCTTAAACAAATCCTGGCTTCACTGCCTATTGACTATGTGCCCTTTGGGCAAGTTGCTTATTTAACCTTTAAATCTCCATATTGGCATCTAAAGATGGGAAAAGTAACAATTTCTGTTATCACCATTACCAGGTTATTGACAGGGTTCAACACGTAGTACCTGGAAAGAGTTATGAACTCACCAAATGGTGGAGGTGGGGACCTTACATGGCTATGTGTAGTTCTCATTCGGTAGAATTTTAGCCCCTACAACACACATACCTTTGCTGGATTACAAGCACACTGTCTCTTTAAACCTCCCACAACACTATGGTTGCATGATCACCATTTCACCAATAAGGAAACTGAAGCTCAGAGGAATTAGATGGCCTGCTGAAGGTCACACAGATGGTGATCCTTGGGTCTCTTGGCCCCAAGACCAGGACCTTCCCATCATACATGGACAGTAAGCATGATGGGATTTCAGATTTCTAGAACCAGAAGTGCCTCTCTAATGTCCCTGTTCTTCTTCATATGACAAATACTGAACTCCGATCCACGCAGGGATGCAACAGGCACCACGTCACCAGGGAAAACAGAAGTTCTCCCTGCTCTGAGATCTGCCAGGCACTGAACTGCCCAGGCCTTACAATCTCACCACAGCAGAGTCCTTTCCAGGACAATAATCATTTTCCACCTCAAAAATATTAAAGATCATACTCCAAAATACTAAATCTTTCCAAAGAACCAGGTTTAAATGCCTTGACACATATTAATGCCATCAAGTAATTTATATTACCATCAAATATTTCTAGCCATGACCTTTTCAAGGAAAACTCACACATTTAAATTATGCATTTTTCCTACAGAAAAAAAAAAAAGACAAATATTTTTCCTCATCCAGTGACTCATCCCCTAAAATGACAGCTTTTTAGTTTGAGGCTTTTAAGCTAAAGAATGTGTAAGTATAAACCTGCACTGATCAATGTGGTAGCTACCAGCCACAGGTAGCTTAGCCACTGAGCACTTAAAATGTGACTCTAAATTCAGATGTGCTGTAGGCATAAAACAGACACCAAATGTCAATGACATCACACAAATAAAAGAAGATAAAACACATTGATTTCATAGTAAGAATTCAAAATTGAAATGGTAATATTTTGGAAATATTGGGTTAAAATTACTAAAATTAGTTACACCTGTTTCTTTTTACTTTAACTTGGCTACTAGAAAATCTTTAATTTGGCCAGGTGCGGTGGCTCATGGCTGTTATCCCAGCACTTTGGGAGGCTGAGGGAGGGTTAACACTTGAGGCCAGGAGTTCAAGACCAGCCTGACCAACATGGTGAAACCCCATCTCTACTAAAAATCCAAAAATTAGCCAGGTGTGGTCGTGCACGCCTGTAATCACAACTACTTGGGAGGCTGAGGCATGAGAATTGTTTGAATGTAGGAGGTGGAGGTTGCAGTGGGCCAAGATCACTCCACTGCACTCCAGCCTGGGTGAAAGAGCAAGATTCTGTCTCAAAAAAATAAAATAAAATAAAAAAAAAAATTATATAGATATACATATATGGTTCATGTTATATTTTTATTAGACAGCACTATTATAGACTGTAAGAAATTTTAATATACAGGTAATTTTTTAAACTTCATGGCAAAACAATGGACAATTTACTTCCTGAAATTTTTACTTGGGCATTCAAGAGTTTGGAAAAAACATCACATCAAAAATAAAAGTCAGGTCTAGTCTTGGTTCTGGGAAGCAGGGGACCACATTCTCCAGTGTCTCCAACAGGCCCCACCTTTCTGAACGCTTTCTCCCTTGGAAGAGCCATCTTTTCTGCCTGTCTTATGGATCTCTACCTTTTCCAGATATAATCAATTTACTGAGAAGCTGTTGTGATAATGTCACACGGTGATTTTTCCAAGTGTACTATGACCATCAAAAATGATGTTAGGGTTCCAGGTACAGCTGCCAGGAAGAAGAGATACTGATAACAAAAAGGGGTGCTGGCTAAGAGGAGCAGGAAGGGGTCCGACTCTGGGAACCTATGTTTGCTCTTCTGCACTTAAGTGCTCTCATAAAACGTCACCAGCATTTTAACGGAGATGAAAACAACAGATGCACATGAGAGTCAGGGGCACAATACCCACATCGCATGTAAGTCAAGCAAGTTCCTCTACTTGCATCCCTCTCTACTTCTTGGCAATCAAGACATTTGGATATTGGTGGCTAAACCTTTGCAGGTGGAAGATGACGCAAATAAAAACGTGAATGATTTTCAGATCTAGTGTTTCCTGTAGGCCCTTTCTGCAACTGTTTTTTGCCTATACCTTCCCCAAAGAGTCACCAGGACCATGCTGAGAAGTGGGAGAAAATAAAGCAAACAAAAAAAGACCTTTGACATTATATCAGAGACAGAATACAAAGAAAGCAAAACCCCTCAGGTGGTTCCTGTTGGGCAGAAGTCCCCGTTAGTGAGGGAGACTGGAGTACAAACCTTTACTGCAATGAAGCGCAGATGCCTGACCACAAGCTGGAATGACCGCACCATGATGGGCTACAGGAGCACACGGTCTACTGGGAAATGTGGGGAGAGGGATTGCAAAGGCTTCACAAAGAAGCCAGCATGTGAGCTGGGGCTTGAAGCATAAATGAGGATTTTATCCTTTTATCCAACGCAGTGTGTGCCAGGCAAAGGTAGAGCTGTGCCCAGGTGTGAAAGCACCCCAGGTGGAAAGAAGACTGGAGAGCCTGGGTCAGGGCACATTTTGGAGGCTGCAGGAGATGAGATCAGCAGGCAAGTTCAGGGTCAGCCTCTGAGAGTCAAGGAGGCCATGTTTTGCTTTCTTCTCTGCAAAGGAAGAGTCAGAGAAGGGTTTTAAGCAGATCATCAACAACTATTTCAGTGGGCTGTGGTGGTCTGTGTTTTGTTTTTGAGACAGACTTTCACTCTGTCACCCAGGCTGAAGTGCATGGCTCCATCATAGCTCACTGTAACCTTGAACTCCTGGGCTCAAGCAATCCTCCTACCTCAGCCTCCCAAATAGCTAGGACTACAGGTCTGTCCCACTAAGCCAGGTTAATTTTTTAATTTTTTATTTTTGTAGAGACAGGGTCTTGCTATGTTCCCCAGGCTGATCTCAAACTCCTGGCCTCAAGCAATTCTCTCACCTCAGCCTCGCAAAGTACTGGGATGACAGGCGTGAGCCACCACGGCCCACCCATCTCTGTATTTTAGAAAGAGTAGTCTAATAGCACAATGCACATGGCTCAGTGTAGAAAAGGTACAATGTGGTAGTCGAACAGGCAGTCCAGAGAACCTTCAGAGATGGGGGATCTGGAGGGCAGCCACTGCTAAACCTCTGTCTGATATGCAAGGCAGTCCGGGCTTAGAAATGCCAAGTGAGTCTCTTGAGAGTGAGTGCTGGGCTCTCTGCACTGCTCACTGCTGCCTTTCCCTTGGCAGCGACAACTCTCCATGTTAAGGAGGTCCCAAAGCAGAATATGAGACTGGCTCCTCCCCAGGAACCTGGCAGAGCCCTTGAGACCCACTGGTAAGTGGCACTTATACTTGTCAGGAAAGGGAGCACTGAAAAATTCCAAAGCCTCAAAATGTCATTCTAAAAGAGACTTAGCACTAGTATATCACATTACAGGGTATTTCAAACTTCTGGAAAGTTGGGGAAAACTATAATTTCCAACCCTTCTTGGTTCTAAAAGTATCCTCACAGTCATATGCTATCTGTAGGCTGGAGCTAGGCTGTCTTATTACCTCCTGCCTAGGATGCCCTGCTAACTCCAAATTCTACTGCCACTCTGATCCATTTCCAGGTGGCGAACCCATTTCCTCGGTCTTACTTCTTACACTGGATGGAATTCCAGGATCCCATTTTGTAGCTCCAACAACTCAAAACCCAAACAATTTTGAATAAACAAAGCTTAACACCTGAAACTGAAATGCCACAGTCCTAAACCTGCCTACATCCCAGGTTATTTTGAGATGAAAGATGCTAATGCTGGAGATTGAGCCCCAGGTCTTAGAGATGATGTACGGCAGGCTCCTCATTTTACAGATAAGAAAACTGACGCCCAGGAGGGTGGCGACCTGCAGAGATTGGGAGACAGATGCAGGATCAGAATTAGATCTCCGGTCTCTTGGCCCGCCTGCGCCACCAGTCAGCTGGACATTGCTCTGCAGCCTTGTGTTTAGCCACTACCTTTCCAAGAGTAGAGCACACCTGCACAAATGGCAGCCCCTGTAAACACTATGGGGACCACAGTGCCCGTTTTACTAATTAGGGAATCAACATTTCAGGATTAACCTGGATCATGCCATAAATTTTTTAAAAAGGAACACAGGGAGGAAAACAGAATGCCTCCAGACTCAGACTCTCACTAGTCTATGCTCCTATGTAACTTTCTGGGAAGATGATAAAATGTAACACCCAAGATAATGTGCGTCCTGAGAGCAGCTCTATTTCATTCATATTTCTGTTGTCTTCACATGACCATCACTGTCTTCATGTTATTCAACCATTGTTGGCTGTCACTTATAAACTGGCCTTTCTCTAACAATTGTTGTTTTTAAGGGCAGTGTGTTTTTCCTTTCTTGTTCATCTTTACAGTCAATGCGAAGCTCAGGTGAATACGTTCATTTTTGTTCATGAATCATGCATATGTGTCCAGGTATGGATTTTAGAAAACCTGACCCAAAGTCTACAATCCTGCCTCTGCCACTATTGAATGTGTAACTTTGAGTAAGTTGCCTGACTTCTCTGTGCTCAGTTTCCTCGTCTGAAGAAAAAAATCATGCCTGTCTCCTAGAATGGTGAAGATGAGTTGAAATAACATATTTAGCAGCCATAAAACAGTTCCTGGCACAGAGCAGGGCACTATATAAGTAGTGACTATTTTTATTATTACACAACTATTGGCATTACCTTGCTATATAAAACAGTAACCAGCCATTCTCCCTCCATGCTGATCGCAGATGATGAGAAAAGAAACACCAGAGCTGGGTGGATTTTACTTTTCTATACAAGCAAGAGTCCCAGGAGGTAGCAGTGACTTGGCATAGCAATGAGGTAGTGAACAAGCTGTGGAAACCCCGTGTCTGAGATAATTTTCCAGGCCTGGCATAGTGATTAGATTCACTTGGACCCTATCTAAGAATGCACTCCCTAAAGATTCCTCCCACCAACCACTCCACAAAATAGGTGTGCAGCAGAGGAGCCTCATGTAACACTGTTTACATGAATAGTCAGGGGTCCGGCCTGTGCCTTCTGCAAAGCAGGGCTATGCCTACATTAGCTGCTAAAAAATCTGGAGCACGTCCTTGCTGGAGCTGCTGATGATTTAAGTGTTGTCTGCCTAAGTGTCTGGAATGGACAATCTGCATTAACACTCACTGTGCCTCATAAATACCATATGAAAGCATTTCTGAGGAACAAACCCCTTCCTTCCTCAGCCCTTGCTGCCTGGAGAGAGGGAGGGTGTTGGTCTCATTCACCTCAATCCACTGTCCAATAAGACAGGCAAGTCTCCATTCTTATAAATGTGGGTTGAATGAATTAATGCATAAACAAATGAAACACAGAGAACATTGTAGTGAAGGCATATGGCTTTGAATAAGTAAAATTTACTATTCTTGTCACTAGGAATAGGTCACCAGATAAAGCTTTTGGGAATGTCCTTCCTTTACCATCCAATATTTTAAAAACAAGGAAACTACTAATTAAATATCATTGATGTAATATCATTATTTTTTTCTAAAGTTGTCTCTAAGGGTGCAGGAAAATGTACAGGGCAGAAAGGCTTATTGTCTAAGTATAATTTAATTCACTCAATCACAGTAATCTTAAGTCTAATTGAAAATTAACAACATGATCTCTGCTCACTGCAGCCTCAACCCCCCAGGCTCAAGATATTCTCCCACCTCAGCCTCTCTAGAAGCTGGAACTACAGATGCATGCCACTTTGTCTGGCTAATTTTTGTATTTCTTATAGAGACGGAGTTTCGCCATGGTCTTGAACTCAGCCTCCCAAACTGCTGGGATTACAGGCTTGAGCCACGGTGCCTGGTGATACTTTCTAAAAAATACCTAATGAGTACACCTAACAGAAAAATTCAGTTCTTCTCAATCTTCACATCCTTCAACCTTAAAAATTCCCAAAATAAGACCTGGGCTGCAGTCCTTACCAGACTCACAAAAGTAACCCAATGAAAGGGCTGCATAAATGACATATAACCCAGCCCTTTGTGGCTCTTTGAAGACTTTTTCCTCTAAACTACTGAGCAGTAACAATTGGAATAAATTATTTCCAGAAACTGCATTAGAGTTGGGGGGGTGGTAAAAATAGGTATTCAAATGTGAGCAGGGAACTAACATGCAGACATCAAGAATATCCTGCCTGTTCCCCTGGTAGTGATTTCTAGCCCCCAAAGTCATTTCTCAGTGGGTTTGGCAGTGAGCCTGGATAGAAATGGGGAAGTTTCACCATGTGCTTCCTCCCCACTATCACAATGCAGGGGACAAGACCCACCCATGTAGGTGCCTGTAAGCTGAACCTTGCAGCCTCTGAAACTTTATAATGTCCAAACACATATTCTCTTAAAAACACTAACTTTCAGCTGGGCGTGGTGGCTCATGCCTGTAATTCCAGCACTCTGGTAGGCCAAGGCGGGCGGATCACCTGAGGTCAGGAGTTCTCTACTAAAAATACAAAAATTAGCCAGGTGTGGTGGTGCACACCTGTAATCCCAGCTACTTGGGAGGCTGAGACAGGAGAATCGCTTGAACCCAGCAGGCGGAGGTTGTAGTGAGCTGAGATCACACCAATGCATTTCAAGCTGGGCAACAAGAGCAAAACTCCGTCTCAAAAATAAAAAAAGAAAAGAAAAACACTAACTTTCCTAACACTGAACAAGCAGCCACTGCTAAGGGAAACCTTCAAGGTGCCCCTGGCAGAGGGGAAATAACATTACCACCAATCATAAGAGCAAGAGAGAACTTCTGATAGAAAGTTTACAGAACAAGTACTGGTTTGCCTACATGCTTCAAGATCTACTTATGGGTAGCATGTTACTAATGCAAACAATTAGAAACAAATTGAATAACCATCCAATTATAGTACAGACCCAAAATGAGATATAGCCATTGAAAATAATGGTATAAGCCGGGCACGGTGGCTCACGCCTGTAAACCCAGCCCTTTGGGAGGGTGAGGCATGCGCATCACCTGAGGTCAGGAGTTCAAGACTGGCCTGACCAACATGGTGAAACTCCGCCCTACTAAAAATACAAAAATTAGACAGGTGTGGTGATGGGCGCCTATAATCCCAGCTACTCAGGAGCTGAGACAGAAGAATCACCTGAACCCAGGAGGTGGAGGTTGCAGTGAACCAAGACTGTACCACTGCACTCCAACCTGGGTGACAGAGCAAGACTCTGTGTCAAAAAGAAAACAAAATGGCATAAACCCACATATGGTGACAACAATGTTCTTGATGTGTTCTGGGAGAAAATTAACCCAGAAATTTATAATAGTATATTCTCTAAACACACACACACACACAGGAGTTACACTGTTACTGGCACAGGAGAAAGTCTGGAGGTAAATACACCAAGTTATTAATAGCGGTCACCACTGGATAGTAGAAACAAGGGCACTTCTTTTCCTCTTCTACACTATTTGCATTTCTTGTTTTTCTACTTCTATACTACATGCATTACTTTTATCCTTTCTAAATTATGTAATATTTTCCCCCAGGGACTGTTTCTATACATAACTAAAAACAGCAAAACTTTATGTCAAAATGCTACCTCCTGAATAAAGTATGTCACCTACATTTAAACGTCTCTAGGTATAATTCATTCAAATGACAGACAGTCTTGGGGATTCTCACCAAGCCCGTAGGCCACTGACATGCTAACAATAAATAGTACTGCCACAAACAGGTTGCATGGTGTTGTCTGCCTACTTCCGAAAAACCATCTTGAGAAACAAGTTGTCTTCCCAGCACTCTGTTGAACTCTTGCTTGCCAGACTGCAGCAACAGCCACAGGAAAGGGATCTGCCCTGGGCAGAGGCCCTGCTGAAATATCCTTGCCTCTCTTATCTGACATTAGTTCTTTTTATCTTGCTTACCCTGCTGGAAGAAGACAAATACGGCCAGATAAGAAAAAGCTTCTCTGTCACTGTTGGCTTCCTCACCCCCTCACGCCTCTCTGCAGGTGTGCAGAGCTGTGATCTCTACACTGCCAGAAGCTTCTGGGCCCTGACAAGCGTTCGCACTAACTGCAGCTGTAGCCAGCACAGCCTTATCCATTGCAGTGGAAAAAGACCCCCAGTGGAACTGCCTGGAGTGAGATTTACCTAAACAAATAGTTTGGACATAAATGGCAAATTTCTTGAGCACTAGAAAGAGAAATAAGTTTAGAAAGTCACTTGTGTGCTTTAAAAAAAATTGCACAGCATCTTTCTACTGTATTCAGTCCCGTAAACCAATATTTCTACATAGCCAGAGAAGCACTGACAGAAGATTTTTAAGAATATTCACAAGGGAACCTAAACCACACAACTTCCTCCAAGAAATCATAAGTTACATCAGCTGCTTTAAGTAGTGAAACCCATATAGCCCGTGAGCAACCCAACAGATAAGCGAGCTATTATACTGGCGGCAAGGAATCCAGGACAATGAATTATATTTCTAAACAATGTAGCAGAGGGTGAGGAAAGGAAACCTAAATCTCTAAGATGAAAATCTGCAGTGAAAAAGACCATCATATTTTACTAAGTATTTCAGCTCAGGGTTAGCAATATAGTTTTGAAGGCAATACAATAGAGGGCAGTCTCACAAGTCACAGAGAAAGGAATTCAGTTCAAATCAAATCTTCAGAGGAAAGTTTAAGTTCAAATTCTTAGACATTAATTAGAAATTAAGTAAATTAGTGAGCAAACACTTCTTGATAACAGCAACTGAACCTCCGCATAAAAGAAAAAAATCACTAAACAAAATCACTGCGTATTAGTTTAATAATCTCTTCAGCAGATAATTTGAAAGGCTCAATTGTCCCCCACTCTGCAGTGCACGTTGGTGGTTTTGTGCAGCTTGCTTAAAAAAATTATGTGCCTTTATTGTACTGAAGAAATTCCAAGAGAGAAGCACAACCTACTCACTGATGATAACAACACAACCATTTTCACATTCCTCCCTCCAAAGTCCAGCAAAGCACTTGGCTCTACCCAACTGCTGAGAGTTTAGCTGATGTTAAGAACAGAAACTTTCTATCAGCTGGTTCACAATTTAGGTTCTTCCCTACTTTATTCAAGGTAAACCTCCCGGTAAAATGAGTAAGAAGAACATATGTAAATTGTATCCTTTCTAAACTATGTAGTATTTTCAAGTTATGTTCCTTAAAACCCCCCAATGGGACCTGCCTCATTTTCTCAATAACATAAATAACGTAGAAAACGTTTTAATTTTGCAAAGCATCTCTTTTTTCAACCCTATAGTTGCAATTAAAATATGCTTCCCTGGGTTTACATTCACAAACACTGCAGCTAGGTGGGACATAATTGTGAACAATACATAATTGTTCCATACAAAGAAGGCTCCTAGAAACCACATTCACCCACAAAATGTCAACATTTCTTTCTTCACACACAAGACTCAAAGTGGAACCAAAGTCATACTACAGGGAAAGAGTTCACAAGGGAGAAGCAGAGCAAGTTTTGAAATCAAAGACAGGCAGCAGGCGTCAACCCCGTCCACACGCACAGTAAGAACCCAGCATGGGGTATACACAGCAACGCTTTGTAGGAGACCCTCTTACCGGCACAGGGCCCGGGCTCTCTGCTTCCACTTCGACCTGAGCTGCATCCTTGTATTGCAGAGGGGACTCAATCACCAGCTCCTTTTTGACACTTCTGCTACTTGTCCGGCATTTATCAGCCTGCATTCTCAGCTGAAAACACAAGTCAGAAAGTCTGCAACTGGAACAGCTGCAAGTCCCTGGCTGCGCAAGACACAGGCATGCCAGTGGCCCAAGGAAGGAAAGGAAACTGGCTTCCCAGGCACAAGTGGTCAGCCCCGCTGGCTGGGTCTGCAGAGCCTGTGGGGTGGGAAGGCATGACAGCGAAGGCCAGCCTCCAGGGGTGTTACTACTCCACGCAAAAGGGGAGGCTCCCACTTGCTAGCCAAAGGAAAACAAACTCCGAGCTGAACAATACACAGTGTACTGCCTCTCTGATAAAGACCGGCTTTATTGTGTCTGTTCTACACAGCGTGGGCCAAATCAATCAGAATCAAAATAGTGCGGTGGTTAAAAGAAAACCAGTCGCAGTTAGACACCTTCATAATTACCTTCAATGAGAAGCTTGAGGAGCTTAAGAGACAGCAAGGTCGTCTGGTTGTTCTAAAATTCTTCCAGCTTTGGAATGCTTTCATTTGTGCTATGGCTAAACACCAAATGCTTGGCTGATGAGGAAAGCAGGGAAGAGCAACCAGCAAGCATGTTCCCAGAGCCTACACCAGGTGGAGGAAAAGGTCTCACCCCTCATGACAGACCACAGAATGCAACACTTAATTTATCTACTATTTGATGCCAGAAAGATTAGGTCGTCAAACATTTTCATGGGATACCACATATCATAGTAAATGCATTTATTAAACAGAATATTACTTTCAGTCCAGGCGTGTGGGTACCAGAAGGTGCCCCCAGTACTAGGTACTGACAGGGTCATAGTGAAAGTGGTAGAGTACCTATGGTTCAATAGCACCCAAGATGTCTTCCCAGGAGTCTGTATTTTTATTATTTCTTCATCTTTAACAGTGGAGTCATTTTTTTAGTCTCCTGGGAAAAATCAAAACAGAGGTGTTGAGGGATTTATCTAAAAGTTATGTGGAAATGAACATTAAAGAGGGAATCAAATATTACTCTGCACTTCATGGATACTGCAGAGCTTCTCCGAGTTACTCTGCGTATTTCCTGGACATCAGGGAACGTTTAGTAACAGCAGATAACAAGCAGCGGCAGCAGCAGTAGGAAGCAGTAGTCGCAGTATTCAGTCAACAACGAGAGTAGTTATCATGTAACAACAATAGATGCCAGAGGTACTCTAGCCAGGGAAATACACAAACTATTAACAAGTTACAGGCACAAGTCTCCCACTTTCCAGACAAAGGAACAAGGCCGGGAGGGCTCGGATGGGGCAATGGGGAGAGCTGAGACGCCACCCAGTCCCCGCACGGCCTCCTCCTTCTCCCAGCACCTGCTGTAATGATCTCAAGGGATCAATGAGTGCATTGAATAAATTAGTGGCTTCTACAGTTTTTTTTAACTACCCAATCTCTCAACCTTGGTAGTCTTTCAGGGTTAATATAAATCCTCCTGTGTTCCAAAATAATATTATCTATAAATTTTTCAAATCTTTCTTTGTAAAATTACAACGGAAAAAAACTCAGAGTCTCAGTTACATATAGAGTTGAAATTACAGTGAAGTCAAAACTTAGAAATGGGCTACAAATCAGAGAAGGATGAAGCAACAAGCACAAAACACACTAACTGAGCCTTAGTAAAGGACAACCCAACCAATAACTTAAAAACCTTTTTGAAATGGTTCAAGAAGTTCTAAATAGTACAGTTCTTCCTCAAATCCCCACCACCATGAAGCCATCAGAATTTCTGGGCCTTAATAAGAGCAATGCTACCCTATTTGTTATTGTTGTGGTTGTCTGAGACAGGGTCTTGCCCTGCAGTCCAGGCTGGAGTGCAGTGACATGATCATGGCTCATTGCAGTCCTGACCTCCTGGAGTCAAGGATCGTTCTGCCTCAGCCTCCCAAGTAGCAGGAACTAGAGGTGTGAGCCACTGTGTTCAGCCTACCCTATTTGTTAAGTCAAAATACCCTGGGATTCTGTAAGGAATAAGAAATGAACTTTAAGTAATTTATCTGACAAACACTGTAAGCGCTGGCTATGACCCATGCCCTATTCAAGCCTTGCATAGAATGTTTACTTAATCTTCATAACAACTCTATGTAATGCTGTTATCCTCATTTTACAGATGAGGAAACTGATGCCCAGAGAGGTTAAATACTTGCAGGTTATACCGACAGCAGTGCCAGTATGGATCCAGTGTCTAGACGCTTAACCGTGATACTATGCTCACACTGCTAAAAGGCACAATACCAATCACCAGTGAGCAATTAAAAACAGAGCATCTGGGAGTGAAGCTATAATCCTATCATGGAAGTGATTATCCTATCATGGGAGTGAAGAGGTAAAAAGGTCTTTAGATTGCCTTTAAGTGTCTTGTGCAAAGCAGGTATCCATTTAATGGTAACTACAGTATTGTTGCTGTCCTCATTCCAACCTGAAGAAATTAATTTTAGTCTTAAACTAAGGGCTTTTGCTGTGTGATTTAAAATGACAATTCCACCAACCATGTTGCTATAACACATTACAAAGTTGCTTCAGCAATTTAACGTCAACCATTGTTCCCTCCTTGTGGCTTGATGATGACAGCTGCCTTTAAATATTCATCTTGAACCCCACATGTTCATGTCATGAGCCAGGCCTTCTTGAAGTTTTGTATATTTTTCAAAATGTTTAGCAATGACTTTATTTTTGTTTTATAATCAAGGAAAACACTTTAAATTGGCTCTGAGCTTCCCAGCAGCCAAGACAAAAAGGAAAAGAAAAACATGATCAGTTCCATAATTTGTATCATCAAAAGGAGAAAATATACCCAGTTGTAAAGCAAGTGCTTTGTTTGTTTGTTTGTTTCTTTGTTTGTTTGTTTTCCCCAGACAGGGTTTGACTCTGTTGCCTAGGCTGGAGTGCAGTGGTGCAATCTCAGCTCACTGCAACCTCTACTCCCAGGCTCAACCTCTACTGCCACCTCAGCCTCCCAGATAGCTGGGACTACAGATGCATGCCACCACACTGAGCCAATTTTTGTATTTTCTGTAGAGACAGGTTTTCGCAATGTTGCCCAAGCTGGTCTCAAACTCCTGGGCTCAAGCGATCCTCCCACCTTAGCCTCCCAAAGTGCTGGGATTATAGGCGTGAGCTACTATGCCTGGCCCAAGCAAGTAAAAAAGTTTTTTAAATGTCTCACACAGGAATTTATGTAAAGGGGGACTGATCAACGTACAATGTAGAAGGCTGGCAATGTGTTTATAGGAAATGCAGCAATAAAATTCACACAGCTGTTTCCTACTCACATCTCAGAAACCCTAAATTGAGAACAGCAATTCTGAGAGCAAGTCAGTCATCTGAGTCTACCACCTTCCAGCTGGCCCACCTTATGAAAGAAGAAAACCCTGAGGGCACAGAGGAGCGAAGACACTGCTGTCAGCTTTCCCATCACACAGCTTCTCCGGCAAGGCTGGCGCTCTCCCTGCTCACTTAGGAAAGACCAACACTTTAGGAATCTGACTGTCAAGGAGAGTCACACGGCACAGTGTTTAACCTCAGATCCCAAGCCTCCAAATGGGATGTGGTTTCTCCAAAGGGCTCATGAGATTGATGTGTGAGGACATGAGGATGACATCCGGTTGATGCGGCCAATGGAGGAAATGCCATTTTACCAGAACAGGAAGTAGGTGGCCATGTTTTCCTTCACAGCATTTCAAACAACAAGGTTTCAACTTCCAGAAACAAGCGCTGAGCTCCTACCATCTACTAACCTTGAGTTCCTTCACATGCCAGCTTGTTGAACCCACAACAAACGAATCTAGGAACACGTATGAATGGTACAGAGCTTCACTGCTGACAGAGAATGCTGTAAACCCTGTGGGGAAGAGGAAGGCTTCCAAAGCAGGATGGAATGAATGCTTCTGTAATGGGGTTCAGGTCTCAAATTTTAATATGTACACAAATTTATTATACAGCATGGATACTCAAAACCATAAAAACCTTACAGGAAATTTAAGAACTCCCAAGAGCAATTTGTGACTTGAAGGAAAGCTAACTTTAAATTCAAAAACTCACACAGCCAAAGAAACTATCAACAGAGTAAACCAGCAACCAACAGAATGGGAAAAAATGTTTGCAATCTGACAGAGGGCTGATATCCAGAATCTACGGAGAACTTCAATTTACAAGAAAAAAACAAACAACTCCATCAAAAAGTGGGCAAAGGACATGAACAGACACTTTTCAAAAGAAGAGATTTATGCAGCCAACAAACATGAAAAACAAAGCTCATCATCACTGGTCATTAGGGAAACGCCAATCAAAACCACATTGAGATACCACATCACGCCAGTTAGAATGGCGATCATTAAAAAATCTGGAGACAACAGATGCTGGAGAGAATGTGGAGAAATAGGAACACTTTTACACTGTTGGTGGGAGTGTAAATTAGTTCAACAATTGGGGAAGACAGTGTAGTGATTCCTCAAGGACCTAGAAATAGAAATTCCATTTGACCCAGCAATCCCATTACTGGGTATATACCCAAAGGATTATAAATCACTCTATTATAGAGACATATGCACACATATGTTTATTGTGGCACTGTTCACAAGAGCAAAGACTTGGAACCAACCCAAATGCCCATCAATGATAGACTGGATAAAGAAAATATGGCACATATACACCATGGAATACTGTGCAGCCATAAAAAAGGATGAGTTCATATCCTGTGCAGGGGCATGGATGAAACTGGAAACCATTATTCCCAGCAATCTGACATAAGAACAGAAAACCAAACACTACATGTTCTCACTTATAAGTGGGTATTGAACAATGAGAACACACAGACACAAGAGAGGAACATCACACACTGGGGCCTGGAGGGTGGGGGGCTAGGGGAGGAATAGCAGGGGTGAGGGAATTGGAAAGGGATAATATCAGGAGAAATACCTAATGTAGATGACGGGGTATTGGATGCTGCAAACTACCACCATGGCACATGTATACCTATGTAACAAACCTGCGCAATCTGCACATGTACCCCAGAACTTAAAGTATAATAAATAAATTAATTAAAAATAAATAAATATAAAAACTCCATCTTCCTCTTCCACCCATAAGGTGGACTTTCATAACACTCTGATTAGTGGAAGGAGTGCCTCTCTCTGTAGAGGAACTCCTACCCATGCCCAAGACCCCGTTTAAATACCACCTTCCCCACGAACCCCCGCCCCGACCCACCCCCAGCCAGAATGAATCAGCTCCTTCTTGGTTAACCCTCTGGCACGACTTTTCCCTCTATTATGGAGCTTTTCGGAGTTTACCTTTTATTAAGTTTGCCCCTTTAGTGAGACTGTTAATTCACTGAGGGCAGAGACTGTGTCTTAAACCACCTTGGAGGGTTCAGGGTCTTAGGGACTGAAAGCACTCGCAATGTATTTGCTGAACTCAATGCTGATGGCAGCTTTGTCATCTTTGGCCCTAAAGTGCAATGGTGTATTTGTAAAAATATGCAAACATTTTCATTTGTTAAGGGCCCAAATTAAGCCAGAAGCTTTCAATTGTTCAGAAATCAAAACCCAACAATAGTTTAACTACACATAAATCGAAACCCAACAATTTTCAGTACAACTTACTAAAATGTTCCTTTCCCTCAGGTAAGAAAATTTTATTCTGTGAAATATGCTAGACATTTTTGAGACCAAGTGTATATGAAAACAGTAAAACTCAAGTTTTAAAATGTACAGATAAACATGTTTTTAGCAACGACTCTATGTAAGTTTTGAAACTATAGATGCTGTGGCTAACCATAGCTAATAACCATACGAGGAATAACAATACAGTAATAAATCAATTATCTCAGCCTAACAGAAGTTCTTCACTCCCTTTATTAGGGGTTTCTGGCATATAAGAAGGATACTTAAAATATAACAATAAAGGCAAAAGAAAAATATGTATCCACACACATATGTATACCTATATTACTTATATACGTGTACTTGTGTATACTCCAAAGTTATCATTTCTTTTCTCTTGTTTTGGGGAAACAGAAACAATAAATAGAAATTAAGAAAAAATGCAGGCTAAGCGCAGTGGCTCATGCCTGAAATCCCAGCCCTTTGGGAGGCCAAGGCAGGCGGATCACCTGAAGCCAGCAGTTCGAGACCAGCCTGATCAACAAGGAGAAACCCTGTCTCTACTAAAATATAAAATTAGCCAGGCATGGTGGCACACGCTGTAATCCCAGCTACTCAGGAGGCTGAGGCAGGAGAACCACTTGAGCCCAGGAGGCAGAGGTTGTGGTGAGCCAAGATTGTGCCATTGCACTCCAGCCTGGGCAACAAGAGCAAAACCCATCAAAAAAAAAAGAGAGAGAGAAAGAGAGAAGGAGATAAAGGAAGAAAAAATGCATAAGAAAGCAAATGACTAAAGATTTTCCACAGTATACTGTTGCTGGTCAGCTTGCTGGCCAAAACAAAGAACAGATGTGTCACGAAAATGATCTGCTCTCTGAGAAAGACAAAAGCATGGTAGACGGCATGAGAAGCAGCAAAACAGAGACAGAACAACAGTTCAGGCAACAATTCAGGGAGTGAGGTGGTAAAGACCCAGCAAGGCGGAGGAGAGAAAGCTACAGCAAGAGCAGATGCGGTGGCAGCCCGTAGTGGCGGGGGGAGGGAGTTTCTCCATCAGAACCCTCAGGAGTTCGTAAAACAGTCAGTATAGGAAAGGATACATCTGATACAAAGTCTGATGCCCTCCTCAATTATTATGATTATTATTATTTGCGATGGAGTCTTGCTCTGTCACCCAGGCTGGAGTGCAGTGGCAGGACCTCAGCTCACTGTAACCTCTATCTCCCAGGTTCAAGTGATTCTCCTGCCTCAGCCTCTCGAGTAGCTGGAATTACAGGTGCCCACCACCACACCAGGCTAATTTTTGTATTTTTAGTAGAGACAGAGTTTCACCATGTTGGCCAGGCTGGTCTCAAACTCCTGACCTCAGGTGATCTGCCCGCCTCAGCCTCCCAAAGTGCTGGGATTACAGGTGTGAGCCACCGTGCCCAGCCTCCTCAGTTATTTTTTGTCATTAGAGATTTAATCAAATAGTCACAGAAATGCAATCCACATTATCACCTAGTGCAATGTTTCTCAGCCCAGAATCCAAGGCTGAATGTTAGGGAAGGTGGTCCACAAATCCTCTAAAATTACATCTAAAACTGTGTGTCTGAGTTTCCTGAAGAGAGGCCCAGGGAGTTCACCTAGTTCTCAGAGAAGGGACCAATGGAAGGTCCTTCACTCACAGAACGAGGAAACTGAGGCCTGGAGTGAAGAGCTAGAGAGCCAACCAAAGTTTTATGATACAAATCTCTTCCCATGGGCAGGTTCAAACTCTGTTTAAGGAGGGGTAACAACAGCAATTTAACCACCAGGCAGGAGGTAAACAAACAAGCAGTAGATGCCGACGGCAGTGTCAACATGTGCACAGTCTACTCATTTGTTGACGGAAGTCAGTAAATCGGTCATTTGAAGCCTAATGCCTGGCAGACAACTCAAAGTCAATAGCTGTACCTCCAACACAGGCAAATAACATAAGCAATCTAAACCGTTTTCTACGAACTTTAAAGGACATTGAGAAAATGCCACTATCACACACACACAAGACTAAAAAAATGACAGCAAAATGTAACTACTGATTACCCCTGGTGTACGGTACTGTGAGTGACTCCTTTCTCTAAAGTCTTCTATATTGTGCAAGTTTTCTTCAAAAGCCTTCGTAAGTTCTTCAGTGAGAAATAAGTGAGCTGGGTTATGAGATAATGGTGGAGAGGAAGCTCCTGCTGGGGTCCTAGCCCTCATGCTACACAACAGCTGTGTGACACTAGAAAAAGTCACTTCACCTCTCTGGGTCGCACAAACTTTACCTGTAAAATGAAGAACTTACACCAAAAAAAATCTTTCCAGCTCTATATAATCCATAACATGAAGTATGAGAAATTTCCTTATTGATGATATCTGGGGAAAAACAAGCCACTCAATGGAATGCATTGACCTACTATCTACAAAATAAAAACACAAAAACAAACAAAGGGGGTCTCTTTCTAAACATGTCAGATTCTCATTTCCAGCAGAGCAGGGGCTGAGCCAAGGAGCCAGCCAACAACAAGAACTATAACAGAACTCTAACGTGCTATCAGTGACGAAGACTGCAGGGGCGGCGTTAGGGGTAGGTTGCAGGGGCTGCCCTCTGAGCTCTGGCATACCCCACAGTGCTGGCACAGCAGGGGGCAGTCTCTAAAGAAACCTCTGTTTCCAGATGAGAAAGCTAAGATGGGAGAGTCAGGCTGACAAAGGACACATCCCACTGTTTAGAGAAGGCTCTACCTGCAGCCATGGAAGGTTTAAGAAGCTTCTCAGCAAAGACAGCCCCACCCCGACCTATGACATCCTCCCCCATTTCCCTGCCTTCATTTCCAATATGGCATCCTACACTATTTTTCTTATTTAATGTCTAACTTTCTCTACCTCCAGGTAGAAAGCTCCACGAGGGCAGCACTTTTTTGTTTTGTTCGCTGCTCTGTCCCCAGGTTCTGAAACACTACAGGTGCTCAGAAAATATACAATGAATGAATTTACTGAAGGGTCAGGATCGTCTCAGTTTGGAAATAGAGCTGTTAAGCTCTGGACACCAACAGTTTTTCTGTAAACTATCAATTTATTTTGATCGTGGTAACAATAATTCAGTAAGCTAATGTCAATAATTTATTTTGGAGATGGAGACTTACAAAGCCAAGAGAAATATAACGTGCCTGGGATTTTTCTCAGGAAACTAAACTCCTGGTATGGGTTACCCAAACCTGGCCTTAACCTTGTTTCGCATGATCTGTGACTGTTTTTCTCCCTTCCTCAGCTTTGAGCACTGGGCAAAGAAGGCAGGGGCTTCCCCTACCCCACCCCACACCCCGCACAGCATTGTGTACACAGTTGGCAATCCATTAATGCTTGCTTCTAAAATAAATAATGAAGCTGCCTCACCTTGGTATGATTTATCACAGGAGTTCACGAGCTAGAATTTTCTCACGTTCCTCACTAATCACAAATGCTGAGGTTAAGGGCCAGAGAATGTATTCTTTGTGAAAAACATGATCCAACTTTTTCAAAAGCACTCAAGTTTTCCTTTCTAAATAAAATGCATCATTCAAGTACAACTAAAAGATGAATGATCTTTCATTCACTTCTCCCCTGTCCAGCTCCCGATGTACCCTAGTGGGAAACACAAATTGCCACTCTCCAAGTTCATTGGTTTTGTAGAGCTTATATTTGTACATTAAACATTACTTAAATCAAGTTCCCTCAGTGCTTACAAGGTGCAATGCTGGTGGGCCATCTCAATTTATAGGTGGTGGAGATGGACCAAGCTGGAAGGGGTCGCACATCACAGTTCACAGCCATCAGCTATCTAGCATGGAGCGTGGAGGGGACAGGCCTCCAGGCCAACTCTAGACTCCTGTTTCTGCAAAAAGGAACACACTCTCAGGTTACAGAGGAAAGTCCACTATGTGGAAACTTTACGAAGGGAACTGTAACATTTTCCCCAGCACTTCTGGCTAAATTTAGCTTGCATTTAGAAGACAATGACCACGTACAGTAATAATGGCTCCCAACAATAATCTGGAAGTCCCCTCTTTTAAAAGGCAATAGGTTATGTCCCTTCCATAAAATAACATCATCAGCCACAAAGATGATGTATGCCTTTCTCATCCTGCTGCCTAGAGGAGGGTCTTCTATTTCCTCCAAGCTCATTTTAACTGATTTCCTATGTGAACTTAAGAGACTTAAGAAATAGAAAACACTGCCAGACAGTCTTAGGGTGCTCACACATTGTTATTCCTGGGCCACAGGTCCTAAGAAGTCAAACTTTTCCCCGAGTGCTTGTAAAATATGCAAGTAAATTAAATTAACCTATTCACAGATAGATATGCTACAAATAAAGGTAACTAGAGTTGGAGATACAAACATGGCAGGTGAGGAGGGTGAGTGCCGAGGAAGGCCGTCCAAGCCTCCCTTCTCTCTGCTGCCGAATCAAAGCACACATCATATAACTTTGAAGGAATGTCAGACTGCTCAGCAGTTTTATTAAAAGACCAAAGGTCACTGCAGCACTATCACCATCTTCACCACCACATCATCAATGGGTTTCTGTTACATTTCCAAATAATTTCCGAAGTGCTTAAAGATTTGATTTTAAATGTTCTCACCACAAAAAAAATTGATTAAAGTATCAGGTGACAAATATGTTAGCTTGATATAATCATTCCATAACGTAAACATGTATCAAAACATCACATTACATCCCATAAATATATACAATTATTTGTTAATTAACATAAAATTTTTAAAAGAATTATACATGCAACACAATGGGCTTCATCTTTCCCCTCTCAAACAAAGAAAAAACTCTTCTAAGAAAAGTGTGGTTTTCTTAGAAAACCAGATCACCTCTGAAATCCCAGCACTTTGGGAGGCCCAGGTTGGTAGATCTTGAGGCCAGGAATTCAAGACCATACTGACTAATATGGTCAAACCCCGTCTCTACTAAAAATACAAAAAATTAGCTGGGTGTGGTGGCACGCACCTATAGTCCCAGCTACTCTGAAGGCTAAGGCAGGAGAATCGCTTGAATCCGGGAGGCAGAGGTTGCAGTAAGCCAAGACTGTGCCAATGCACTGCAGCCTGGGTGACAGAGCAAGACTCTATCTCAAAAAAAATAAAAAGAAAAAAGCTGTTTAATCAAGCTCTGAAAACTGGGACATCAGTGGATATGAACATTCCACTGGCCCAACTACAAAGAGCCAGGTCTTAAGCCTTTCTGTCGTTTTGAAAACAGGAGGTTAAATACAAAACAAGTGAGGTTTACAATGTTACAAAAGCATTTAAGAACTCTCCAGGCACACTCTTCCCTTTATGCTTTGCCAAGACCTAAAGCTAGAAGTCAACACTTACTTTTTTATAACTGTGCCACAGGTGAGCAAAAAAACATTTAAGGAACCCCCGCCCCCTACACACACACTTGACATACATCCTTATTGAATTTTGTTCAATTTAACCCTTGATGCTCTTATGAATTAAATAGCTTATCAAAAATTCACAGTTACTATGCTTTGGAGTTATGTTCCAAAATTAGCATAACTGGTAATAAATAGATCAGAATATTTTTAAGTTTTATTTCAAACATAATTTTATCTCCTTTTGGAGCATATACCTCCTTCGAGGGAGCCACAAATAATACTGGAGAGTTGTCTAAAGCCTGAAACTATTAGAAGATAACCAGGATACAAAAACTGAAAAAAAAATTTATTGTTAACCGTAGTGTGTCTGAAATGTGGAACAAATGACTTTCATTTTCCCTTCCTTCTACTTATCTGTAGTTTTAATTTTTTCCTTTAAAAGTATTAATTACTTTGGGTACTTTTAAAAAAAATTTTAAAGTCATTTATTACCACTTGGGAAATACTTTAAAATAATGTCTAGGAAGGTAGCTAATGCTTACAGGGTGCTTCCTTCAGAGGTGGGACCAGAGGTAGGTGAGCGAGGTATTCATTTCAGGAACGAAATTTATAAGAGCACTAGAAACTCAGTAATTAAGATACTATTTTAATGAAATACTTAAATTTAAAAGTAATACCTTCCAAAAGCCATGATAAACAATCAAAACTTGAAATAAAGATAGGAACAGTATTCCAGGTTCTTTTCTTTTGCCTCAGGTTCCAGGGGCACTTGGATAAGCTCCATCCACCATAGACAGGTCTCTTATTTTACAAGAGAGGAGAGTGAGGTGTTAAAGAACTGGTTCAAGGTCAGAGCTGTCACAAGGCAAAGCCACTTTAAACAGATTCTTTAGAGGTAATTTTTATATTCCTTGACCAGAGGGGCAAAATCAACACCTATTTTAAAACTGCAGTGACCAGATCTTCAAATAGCATCCACTGTAACTGAAAAGAATTAAAACTCAGGCTCAAGGTTCTTCTTTAGAAGATACGTAATTCAGGGCAATCTGGGCAAAGGACCCAAAATCTACTGTATTGAAACCTTTTTTACTTTATTTTCTTGTGCACACATAAGTGAAGTTCCTCATGGTTGAAAAGCATTGAACAGAGGGAGGAAAAGAGGAAATGCAAAAGCAAGAACAAGAGCAAGAGCAGGGATTCCTCCTCCCACAGTAATCCCCCCATGGAAAGAAGTGGGGAAGGAATCTGGAGATCTCACTCCCAGGGTTGGGCATCATCCCCATGTGCTGAATTTCAACCACTGGCCCGGGGCCACCCGTCAGCCCCTGTCTTCAGGGCTGACACACACTGGCCCTTCCTCACCACTCCCTGGCTCAAACCTTTGCAGTGAGAACACTGTGTTGCTTTCTGAAGCCTCAACTCATGTCTCCAGAAATGCTGTCAATATGCAATGTTCACCCATCACTTCCTGATATTAACCTGTCGAATGCCTACTCACCTTGGAAGGTTCTCCTCTTTCATAAGGTCCTCCAGAATATTCCATCCCAAAGAATATTTTCCTCCTCAGTACTCCAGCAGTAAAGGCAAGACCCCTGTCTTGTAAGGGTTGCCTAAACCTAGTTCTACCTCAAGTCATTTTGGGAGCTTGAAAATTAATGATGATGATAACAGTAAATACAGATTCCAGGACCCCACCCCGAACTTCTGAATCAGAATCCTGAGCTGAGGCTCAAGGATTTGAATTTTGCACAGCTCCCCAGGTGAGACCTATGCTGCAGGCTTTTACCCACCCATGTTTCAGAATCACTGATCTTAATACAACTCAAGATACAAGAAGAACATCCACAATGTTTAAACACAGATCTAAGACAAGAGAACATGAATGGGTTCCCAGAAATATCTCTGCATAGATATGACACAGATGAGGGTATTTGGCTGAAAGTGGGAGGTGGAGTGGGGTAGAGATTGAAGCCAAAAGTTTACATCCTCCACAGGACGCAACACACAGCTTAGCCTTATTCAAAATGCTATGACTGATCATTGTCTAGTTAGCTGACGTTTTTAGTAAGTTTTAGAATCAATCACCATTCTCTATTCCCCCATGCCGCCTTCCACCATCAAGTAAAATGCCTTTCAATTTCAAACCAATGGGAAAGGGCCTACAGAGCAGTACAGTATTCACACATTTCAAATATTTGTAATGGTGTGATCACGTATTGAAACACCTGCTTAGTAGTATACTTCCCCAGAACGAAACCAACCCTAGTGTTTTGCTGCCTACAATCCAGTCACAAACGCCTTACTTGCTCACAGGCTCAGTCACAAACTCTTATTCAAGTTTAAATTTGTAACCAAACATAGGATGGCAACTAAAAGCAATGAAGCAATCTGTTTAGAGAAAAAGAAAAGGCGTTTCTAAGGCTTTCCTTTCTCTCCACCATAAGAGAAAAAAAATGCAGAAGTCGCCAGGCGCGGTGGCTCACGCCTGTAATCCCAACACTTTGGGAGGCCGAGGCGGGTGGATCACGAGGTCGAGATCGAGACCATCCTGGTCAACATGGTGAAATCCCGTTTCTACTAAAAATACAAAAAATTAGCTGGGCATGGTGGTGCGTGCCTGTAGTCCCAGCTACTCAGGAGGCTGAGGGAGGAGAATTGCCTGAACCCAAGAGGCAGAGGTGGCGGTGAGCCGAGATCGCGCCATTGCACTCCAGCCTGGGTAACAAGAACGAAACTCCGTCTCAAAAAAAAAAAAAAAAAAAAAAAAATGCAGAAGTCACATCTTCCATATGTATTCTTCACAATTCACTGCAATAAAAATAATGTCCATCCAGTATTACAGGCTTAATGTATTATCATTTTCCTTTTAAACAGAATCTGTTACTCAGATACTGTATTGATATAACTTTCATGAGCTTGCCTATTCCCTGGTATAAGATTTGAAGAAAAGACAGTAAAATAAACAAAAACATTTAATCAAGTTTTGTTTGGCACCATTTTAAAATTGAGATTATGTTAAAGAACATGTTCCCCGACATCTCATTTTGAAATAACTACAGCACATACTACTATAGCTTATAGCTATTCATTAATTTGGGGAAAAACGTGGGACTTCTAGATTCATTGCAAGAGAGTTAAGGCAACCAAAAGTGCTGGCAGATTTGCTCCCAAGGCTGATGTGCCACCTCCACGTTTCCACTTATCTCAGGGACACACATCCACAAAAATGAGGACAGACAATCCCATGGTCAAGTCCCTTTCAGCTCAAACTCTCTGCAATTCAGCAATGCATGTGAGCACCACAGTTAATGGGCTCACTTTATCTTTCTACCATGATACTAATTGTGTCATACTGTGTGACCCAGCACTTAATCACAAAAGAGAACACCTTAAGACTCTCACTACAGTAGCTGAACCGAAAGGAACGCTCTCCTGTATTTACTCATTCATCCATTCATGAATAGATGGATTCACACATTAAATTCCTTCCCTGCTCACTCACTCGGCAAGCATTTCTTAACCACAGAGCACTGCACAAGGATTGGGAAATAAGGAACACACGATATAGTTCAGGAGTAAGACGGCTCAAAGCGGACTAAAAGGGATGCAAACAAGTAATTTCAATCACAAGTGTGACATGAGTATCCAGACCTGTGTTGTCCAATATGGTGGTCATTAGCCACACAGGGCTACATGACATTTGGCTAGCTGAAGTTGGATGTGCTATGCATGCTGGGTTTCAAAGACTCTGTATGACAAAAAGAATGTAAAATATCTTATTAAGAGTTTTTTTATTGATTACTTACTGAATAACATTTGAATATACTGGGTTAAACAAAATATATTAGTAAAATTGGTTTTATCTGTTTCTTTTTACCATTTTTAATGTAGCTACCAGAAACTGTAAAATTATATGTATAAATATAAATTACATATAAACATATATAAAAATATCATATTTTTAGTGGCAAGTGTTGGACTAGACAATTCCCAATCCTGTCTCTTCTTCCTAGGCAGTCAACTTTCCAATCTCCTTGGCAATTAGGCTGAAACTATGTCACTGGGTTCTGGCCCAAGAAAGAAAAAAGTTAAAAATAAATAAATAAGGTCGCAGAGTCCAGGCACAGTCACAGAACATGTTGCCTGATCATCCTTGCTTTCTCTGCACCTCTGGGGGCACTGGGTGCGGGGAATCTGGAGGAGGCTGAGGCCCTGGCTACGCAGGAGCCACAGATCTAAGAAGGTAGGCTCCTTAACCATCACATGAAGACCACCGCATGTACACTCAGTGGGATCATGGCACATGTGAGAAATAAACGTGTACAGTGTAAAGCTACAGCAGTTGGTCTACCATGCCTAACTAATAGAGAAAAAAAAAAAGAAGCCACAACAGGAGGGATGGGTGACTACCCGTTGAGGAGTTACCAGGATAAGCTTCAGGAGATGAGGTGCTATTTGAATGGTGTCTAAAAAGTGGTGGTTCCCAAACTCTATCATGTCAGGATCATTTAAAGAGCTTGTTAAAACAGCCCACTGGGCCCTCTTCTGATCCTCTCTCAGATGATCCAGCTAAGGAGGTCTATGTGGGTGTGTTGGCCCCCTAAGGGCACTCCGATCTCCCCCAGCCCCTCCTTGGAGCTACCATGAGCCTCCCCTCCCTGCATCCCTTCAGGTGGGTAGGTCTACTGAGTAGGTCTGGAATGCAGCTGATATGGTTTGGCTCTGGGACCCCACTCAGATCTCACCTTGAATTGTAATAATCCGCACGTGTCATGGGAGAGATCTGGTGGGAGTCAAGTGAATCATGGGGCAGGGTTTTTCCTGAGCTGTTCTCATGAATACGTCTCAGGAGATCTATGGTTTAATAAAGGGCAGTTCCCCTGCATACCCGTCTTGTCTGCCACCACGTAAGACACGTCTTTGCTCTTCCTTCACCTTCCACCATGATTGTGAGGCTTCCCCGGCCATGTGGAACCCTGAGTCCATTAAACCTCTTTCCTTTATAAATTACCCAGTCTCAGGTATGTCTTCATTAGCAACAGGACAACAGACTAATATAGCAGCTGAGAATCCACAGCTCAGCTGATGCTGCTGGCCCAGGGAGCAAACTTGAAAAGTCGTGAAGGATAAGCAAGATGTTCTGAAGCAGTGAAGAGAGTAAAAGGTGTTCAAGCAAAAAAGAAGTACATATCCAGAAAGGTGTGGAAGGCTGGAGGAGCATGGTGTGTTTGGGAAACAGCATGACTTTAGGTAAAGCAGCACCCCCGGCGTGGGAAAGCAGGAAAGAAAGCCAAAAAGGTAGGTGGAATGAGAATGAAGATAGCCGCAATCTATAGTCAGGAGTGTAGACTCTGCTTCCTCAATGAGAAGTGTAAAACACAGCCTCTTTTCCACGACATATGCATAATAAAAATAATTACTCTAAGGTAAATATAGGTATCTGATAGTTAATACACCAATTACCAGCACAATTCCTGGGTAAATGACAGAGGCATGAGATGGTAGGTAACTTGATCATTACAGACCCCGTGTGAGACTCCAAATTCCTAATTCTCGGATTTTCTAACCATGTATTGTTATCTCATTATGTGACATGAGAAACAATTTAAGCAGAGTAACACTTGCCTTCAAATCTACTTCACAGCAGCCTTTGGGAGGTAGGAAATATTTAAAATTGTTCCTAGGAAGAGGCATATAATTTACATGAGAGTGTCTGTCTACTATTTAGGTGGCTAACTGTCTTGGAAAGAAACAATTTGAAATGACAAACCATGATAGAGAAAGGAAGACTGATGGGCTTGTGATCAGCGAAGGAAGGCAGTAACTATGGGAAACAACATGTCTTCACTAGAATACTTCTCAGTAGTTCAATTCCCGCTATTCAGGACTGACCAAAACCAAAACACATTTCCCAACTCACCAAAAGGATTAAAGCCAGATGTTAGTGTCCCCTGAGTATCTGAGAAATATGGCAGTGGGCTACATAACCTCTAAGATCACTGCAAACAATATTCTACAAGCTGCAGCCCAGTTTATGACTACACCAGATTTCCATGTCTACCACAAGTGAGTGAACAGACAGGCAACATAACAACCAAATGGCTAGAAGAGACAGCTAAGTGCAAGATACTGACGCAAGCCTGCTGTTAGTGCTGAGTCCAAGTGAATGCTGGGGAAAGATTTTAGGAAGTGTTTTTGTCTCTAAAAATGCTAAGAGGAAAAGTTCGTCACTCCATATAGAAACTAATAGTCCCTTTATGATCATTTAGAGGAAAAAAATAATTAAAATAGTTTTATAAAGTTTATTAAATGTTTTCTCTCACTGCAGTTAGCATTATGTATCTAATAAGTAAAATTTGCTTATGTTGAAAATTCAAGGAAGTAAGTAAGTTGCACCTCAAAGAGAAAAAAGTATTACGACATTACTTTTTTTTCAAGACGGAGTCTCGCTCTGTCACCCAGGCTGGAGTGCAGTGGTGCAATCTCAGCTCACTGCAACCTCTGCCTCCTGGATTCAAGTGATTCTCCTGCCTTAGCCTCCGGAGTAGCTGGGACTATAGGCACGTGCCACCACGCCTGGCTAATTTCTTGTATTTTTAGTAGAGATGGGGTTTCACTGTGTTAACCAGGATGGTCTCAATCTCTTGACCTCGTGATCCACCGGCCTTGGCTTTCCAAAGTGCTGGGATTACAGGCATGAGCCACTGCGCCTGGCCCATTACTTTCAGCAACATACCTTAATATCATCATAGCTATAATGTGAGCGTGCAGGCAATTCAATTCACAAAGTTGGGTTTGGGATGGTCCTTAAAGAATAAGACATATATTAAAATAAAAAGGCTTTCAAATTTGAAAAAATTTAATCAATGGACTAGACTATCTACTTTAGAAAAGTCTACTGCAGGTGAAGGGCTATTGGCATGAGTCCCAACAGAAGCTGGAGTGCACACCATCTCCTAGGATGGAAACTGTTCTACCCACATGGGCTTGTTGTGAGCACTTCTCCTTTGTAATCTGCAGCATCAGGTATTCTAATCTAGCAGTTCCCCACTGGGGTGAATTTAGCCTCCTCCAGGGAATTTGGCACTATCTGGAAGCATTTTTGGCTGTCATGACTTGCAGAAGGGGGATTGTACCGCCATATACTGGGTAGGGCCAGAGATGATGCTAAACATGGTACAATACAGAAACAGAAACCAGCCTCCTCAACAAAGAATTATTTAGCCCCAAATGTCAACAGTGCTAAGGCTGAGAAATGCAGTGCCAATCCTACCCAGAGAATTACTTTTCGAATTTGAATCTTCTTCTGCGACAAAGCAACGTGTGTCCAGAAAGTTCAGTGTATTCATCCCATATTTACATATAATCATGTTACCCATATATAATCACATATAATCAGATATGACTGTATAAATTATATAATTATATATCTAATATATAATTACATCCCTGTTCAAGATCAATTAATTCATTGTTCATTCATCTTAATTGTGCTCCTAATGTCTTTTTTTGTCTGTTTATCAAGTGGTAGTTCCTCTTCTCTTTTCTTTCCATACATTCTTTTGTATGACATCTACAAAAAGAATAGAAACATATATATGGTAACCAATTCTTTGTGTCAAATATATAATTATTACATATTAAAATATTCTAGAAGCTCAAAAATATTAAACACTTAAATTTTGCTTTTCTGTTCACTGTAAACAAGTGAAAAATTCTAAGTTAGTGAGATATGGTTATTACCCTTGGACAAACAGGAAATTGCATAAATGACCCAGGTGCTCTAACGAAATGTACACATGGGGAAAAAAATCACTAGGATGTGAATTGGGCCGTTAGAAGTGTATCTGCTAGACAGACACATATGCAGGCCCATCAGTCATTACAGACTCCAAGTCACATCATGACAGAAACAAAACACCATTCCCTAGGAAAGTCTTTGTTTGCAGATTGTTTCTATTAATTTATTTCACTCATGTAAAGCTAATGCTGGGGTGCCATGTGAAGTAATAACATTACAGTGAGTGATCATATACAGCAGCCAGCAGGCTGGAAGAAAGGAGTATTAGGAGATGTGCTGACCATCCACGCTTTCTACAAGCATACCCAAAGAACTCAGTGAAATCAACCAGTAAACAACTAGCGACACAATGACTAGTTTATTTACAATTGTGTTAAGTGCAATGAAAGAAAAGTAGAAGATGCTTACCTAGTCTTAAGTTAAATAAGCCTCCTTTGAGGAACATACTTTTAAACATGGCTAGAAGAAAGAGAGTGAATTCTGAATAAAGAGTAGCTGAGTCAGTGCAAATTGAGGGGTGGGGAAATATCATGTGCAAAGGCCCTGAAGCACAGAACAGTCTGCCCTCCTTGGGGAGCTGAACAGTGGCCCATGAGGTTTCAGTGCAGTGGTCCAGGGGAGAACAGCACACGATGAGCCTGCTGGAGTAAGCACAGTGCAGATCATACTGGGCCTTGTTGGCCCTGATAGGTATATTGAGGATTGCAGATTTCAACCTCAGCTAAGTGGGAAGTCACTAAAGGGCTTTACATAGAAGATGGCATATGGCCATATATGCACTGGGATGAGGTATAGGGCTTCAGATGTAAACATAGAAGACCACATATCAGCAGGTGGTGGCTAAAACAATGAAAGTGAATGACATCACCTAAAAAGAGGATGCTGGCCAAGGACAGAGCCTTCAGTAATACAGGTGCTGCTGGTAATTACCACAACCCATCCTTCTCACTCACACTGTGTCCATGGCACAAAGCAGAACACAACTAGAGAGCAGTCACACATCTTTTTCCAGATCCCAAGTCATATAAACAGCAATTCATCGCTAGCTGACTTGTGTTCTACCTTGTAAGCCATCTTGAGCTAAGATCAATACTAATATTACATAACTGTGTAACTCTTCACAAATGTATATTTCACACTCCAACTGGACTGTGCCTTACAGGTCCTTATATTAGCCATATATTCCAACAATCAATTTCAAAATCAAAGAATTTCTGACCTGGAGGAGATAATCTAATCCAAGCTTGTCCAACCCATGGCCTGTGGGCCATATGTGGCCCAGGATGTCTTTGAATATTGCCCAACACACGTCGTAAACTTTCTGAAAACATTATGTGATTTTGGGTGTGTGTGATTTTTTAAAAGTTCATCAGCTATCATTAGTGTTAGTATGTTTTATGTGTGGCCCAAGACAGTTCTTCCAATGTGGCCCAGGGAAGCCAAAAGATTGGACACCCCTAATCTAATCTTTTACCTTCCTTGGTTTCATTGTTTATATTTTTTATTATAATAACTTGGAATTAAGTTGCTCGGCCAACGGTAACGCAAACAACATTTTTACCCCCAAAAATGTGAGTCTTCTCAAATCCAAAGAAGCTCCTTGCATACTAAGTCCAATCGGTACTCATTCCTCAGCTGGTGCAACAGAAAAAAGGCAAGAAAAGACACGTGCTCCCCTCCCAAAACAGGAACGGGAAAGGAATATAGGGAGATGTGCTGACTATCCAGGGTTTCTATAAGAGGACAGTGGAAAAGAGGGCTCCTTGAATGTGTGGTCAGTGCATGCAGCGGACACTCACAGGGTACTTACTCTAAAACACACCGCTTCACAGGGCACCTGCGCCTGCTGCCTGCAGGCCCACACATCTCAGGAACTAAAGGGAACACTGTGAAATCGCTGAGCTGGGGCCTCTGTGGATCACCTCTTTCCTCTTGTTATTCAGGCAGGGTTCGCCCACCCCATGCCCAGAAGCAAACAATATGAAAACTTGGAGTTAAAAAAGAACTCATCAAATCAGCTCAAATTTCTAATTAAAGCCTTTTATTTGACCAGCTCAGTCTGAGCCCCTCACCTCAGAGTTGCTTTCCCTAAACATCTGTAAAGAAGACCTCCTCCAAGGGCAGACAGTAAATCTCCTGGCTGGCCACGAGATTCCTATTTGCCATGTGTGAAAGAAGAGCAGACCAGTTTCGATGTGAAATGAGGTTTGTCTTCAAAACCACCCACTCTTCTGACATCCTTCACTGGTCTCTCGACACTTCTCTCCCTCACTCCATCCACATCAGAGTGTTTCCAGGGATTGCCATGTGCAGCCTGGACTGCTTTTCCTGGGAATTATTTTTCTGTCTCTGTGCATTGCTGGCTTGCAATTCCAGCCCTAGGTAGTAAAGAATAGCCACCCCCTGACTTCGTACATCTTTGTTATACAATAGAAAACACTTCCATGTGGGGATTCTGGGAGAACAACTGAGAAGCATGCTGCTTTCCAGCCCCATAGTTAAGGAGGGGTCTGTTCTGCCAAAGTGTGGCACTGGCCCAGCCCCACCCTTCACCAACACAGCAAATTCTGCTAAATCCCCAGGATCATCTCTGTAAAAGTCCCGGGGATTTTCTCAGACCAGGGCTGAGACCATTCTGCTTTTCCAAGATTTGCTGCAAACTACAGAAACATATCCATGGTGTGATGGTGAGGGTGTCATGCATGTGACACTGGCATTCCCTCAGCTTTTCCTCTGTACTTGGTGGACCTCTGTGAATGAGTCACAGATGAGAACAGCTGAGGTGGGGCTACGATAGACGGTGGAGCCTTGGGGCAAGGGTGATGGCAGCTGGCAGGCATGCATCATCAGAGCAGCCAGACAGCGGGCAGCCCCCACACACCCCCAGCACACATTACTCAATTCACTAAATGAAGTGGAAGCCTCCTGAAGGTAGGACCCACCCTACCCTCAAGGTGTAAACTGTGCTCACCCTCTGGGTATCCATTAACACTGATTACATATCTAGGCATAGAGACCTGGCAACAATTATGGGCGGAGCACTTGACAACCCTTTTTAACCCTGGGTGCACTTACAGCACTTCTTGCCTTGGTTTCCATCTGAATCATGCAGGTAGAATCCCACGCCAAGCTGCTAAAACTCTTAAGAATTTCCAACCCAAGAGACCTGGTGAAAACCATGAATGAGGACAGCACGTACAGGAAGCATAGTCTAGGTCTGCCCCCTATTCTACCCTGCCCACCTGGCCTCTTCCAATCCATCACCCACCCAGGCACGGAGAAGCAACATTCTCAAAAGGAGGCTGCACAGCCCCAATCGACCAACTGCTAAACTCTAGGCACAGGCTCATCAGGACCCCTCAGCTCACCCTCCACTGCTTGCCAGATAGTCATGGAGAAAGCTGAAGGTACAGACAATTCAAGGCCTTCCAGATTTCCCTGTGTGTCTGAGCAACCAGGCTCATCTTCCCAATGGTGTTTCACTTTGGGCTACTGTCAAAATTAGTTTGCAATCCCAAACTCATGGTAAGTGGATGGTAGAGAAGCCAACTACAGTGTCCCTGGGGTTGGAGAAAGGGAAGTAAGCTCAGAATCACACTTGGGCTACGAGAATCACCTAACTGCAGATAGCAGACAGGAAGTCAACGATTCGTATCAACTCCCCCTTTGACTCCTGTAATAAAAAGACCTAACCCAAACTTCAAGAGTCACTGGCAATGGAGGCTAAGACTGCAGATTTGGGGAATAAAAGCCCAGTGTGGCAATTCCCTGAGCTCCTTGAATAGTCTTTCCAACTAATTAATCTTCTTGTTCACATGTTCCGAGGGTGTGTGGCCTGGAACACAAGTCATAGGAGCAGCTTATGAACAGATGTGTGTGTGTCTGTGTGTGCACGTGCATGCTCACACAGACACACACACACACACACACACGAAGGTGACTAATGAGAGGATACTAAAACAACCCTTTTTTAACAAGAAAAGCAAAAATAGTTTTAATTCTTGGATGAGAATTCCCTTGCTTGTTTCCAGATCATCTGGCCTTCTCTTGGATTCTCTAATTGCCTGATTTGAGCCCAGTCCTATGCGTCTGGGGTTGCAGGACAGACAATATAAACAGTACTAAAACTAATCCTCAATGTTTCTTTCTTTTAATATTTCTTTTTTAACAGGAAAAGGGCAATTCGAAATTATAAAAATGAAAAAGTGCTTAAATTCCTGATGCAAAGAGAGGTTGTTTTTTAAATTAAGACCGTTCCTGCATACTTTGCCTTTGGACAGTGTCCAGTGTTTTCCTGATAAACATGCATCTGCACAAACTATCAGAGTTTCCACTTGTTTTACAAAACTGGTCACAAAGAGTATAATTTGGACAAAAGCCTATATCCTTCTGTAACACAACAGCCCAGTCCAAAAGGTGGCTAAATGCTAAGGCTGAAAAGTGAAAACGGAAATTCGGTATCACATTTCTTGCACCAAAGTTCCCAGGCACCATGAGTGCTCCCTGGCTTGCTATTTGGCAAAGAACTGGTTTAAAAAAAAAAAAAGAAAAGAAAGAGAAAGCAGCAATAAGACAATGATCTATGCTTCCGGAGAGTAGCTAAAATATTTAGGGCTCTGCCTGCCGTAATACCCATCCTACCTGCCCCCTAAGTCAGCTTGCTAAAAGCAAGATGACCTGATCCGATTCTGGGGTCTGGGAGAGAATACACACAGAAGGGGCTCCTACCACCAACTCTCATTATAAATATGCCACGATCCTTCTCACAGCCCTTCTCTGAGTCTTCTCCTGCCCTGATGTGTCCTTCTGAAGATGCAACACTCAGTTCTGAACAGAATCTAGAACCCCAGTAGGTCATGCCTCTGAATGAGAAAGGAATATCTTCCTGTCCTCTCTATACAAGACATCAGGATGTTAGGCTCAGCAATGCAATGTGCTGATGTTTTCAGCTCCTTTCAAAGCAAGGTGCTAGATTCCCAAACTTCTCCTCCTGAGGGCTTGGGAGAGGAGTTTAGTAGACGGTGGCTTGCAGGTGGCAAGATACAGCAGGGTAGGCCACCACTAAAAATCTCATGTCGTCTGCAGTTAAACATTCGAAATTTGCTCCAGAAAACTGTCACATACTTGAAAAAGAAAGAAAAAAAAATGAAGTAAAAGCATTCTCCTCCTCACTCAAAATAAAAACCGAAACTCATGCACAGAGACGGGCTGGCAAACAGACTCCATTTGTTCTGCAGCTTGGAAATGAATGACAAAATGCCCCAAAACCTCCCATATCCACCTCCAGTGCCACCCGCAGTTAACGAATTCCCATTCAAAATGCAAATGCCTTTTGTCAGATATAAGTCTATTAGCTATTTATACCGTAGTGTGGTTTTTAAACAATCAGGTAAGGCCGGGCGCAGTGGCTCACGCCTGTAATCCCAGTACTTTGGGAGGCTGAGGCGGGTGGATCATGAGGTCAAGAGATGGAGACCATCCTGGTCAACATGGTGAAACCCTGTCTCTACTAAAAATACAAAAAAATTAGCTGGGCATGGCGGCGTGCACCTGTAGTCCCAGCTACTCGGGAGGCTGAGGCAGGAGAATTGCTTAAACCCAGGAGGCGGAGGTTGCGGTAAGCCGAGATCCTGCCATTGCACTACAGCCTGGGTAACAAGAGCAAAACTCCGTCTAAAAAAAAAAAATTGGGTAAGAACCTAACATCTAGCTGAGGTCATTCACACACAGAAACTGTTAAGTTCTGACCGAAAAAAGAGGAGTGAGGATGGAGCTTGGGAGCACCTGGGGTGGGAGAGTGAGGCTCTGCAGTGCGCGTTCCAGAGGCCACTGCGCAGCAGAAGAGAGGACAAAAAAGGACGAGAAGGGGCTTCTGTGCATTTCCCCAAATACGCCCTTACCCTTGGCGGCATCAGCACTCACCTCCCAGCAAGGAAAGGCCTTCGGCCTGAGCTGTGAAAGATGCAGAATAAAGAATGATTCCGGTTATCTTCTCCACTCCTACCTATGGAATTCACTTCGTAAGTAGTAGTGGGATAATCAAGTGAAAATACTGCCTTATATTTACTTGCTAGTATGAAACCACTTGTAATCTCTATTCAGAAACCACTTAAATTTGGTTTAGAAATTTTGTCCTCAGTGGGGGGGCTTTAGGTAAAATAGTTGCCCAGAACTCTTTAATAATGGAAAAGCTGGGAGTGCTATGTCCATTATATACTTGGCTACCAAGTCCTGTTGACAATCTAAATGGAAAGACTATCTTTTCATCCTTTTTCTGTTCTGGGTAGTGATCACAGACTGGAGCCCTTATCCCATACAAGCCCTTTCTTTCAGTTTCTCTTGTGTGTGAGAAGAGGTAGCAGGGTAACTTTTTCTGTGGATAAGTCAAAAGGCGTGCCATGGGCGCATGAGTCTTTCCACACATCACACTAAGGTAACACTTGGATTAACTTAATTAGCTCTCACAGTCAAAACAAGATGATGACCAGCCTATGGCTGAGAGAGGAGGACCTGCGGCCTTTCTGACACCAAGGAAGACACAGCCTGGAGACATCAGAGAGGACAAGACAGCCTGAAAAATCTGCCATGAGGCAGGTTGGGAAGTTAACGAAGCTCAAGCATCCACATGCTCCCTTGCAGGGGCTTCCCCCACGGTCCCGTACCTCATTTGGTATTTGTAATTTTCTATTCGTTTTCTTAAAGAGGGACTCCAACTGGCAAGAACGTTAGGGCCCTGAGAAAGCTGGATCTGTCCTCGACCTGAAAGTTCTCAAGCACTAGAACTTAGCAAGACCAAGAGTGAGCTTCCAATCTCTCCGCCCCATTCCCCACCTATGCTTACGTCTGTCCTTCCTCTGCGCTTGCAACTGATCAAGGGCACCACTACCTCGGAGTCAGAAGACGGGCACTGTTACTCCTGCTCCCTCATTCACTTCCAGTGGGCATCAGTCAAGTAAATTCTAGCTCCATAAAAATTCTCTGGTTTGACCCTTTCTGGTCATCCCCTTGGTCGTAGGGTTTGTGTGGGGCTCAGAGCTTTCACTCCTGCTCCCACTGTCTCTCCCTTTATGATTCTGACCCCACTCTGACTTGAGAGGAGGATCTAACACTACCCTTCTGGGGCCCTGCAGGCCTCCGGGCTTGAACACAAATTTCTCAGCTCATGTGTGCTGCTCTGCACAAACTGGACGCAGCATTCCAAAGGCTGAGCTTCTCAGGCTTCCTTGAGCATCACAGAACACACTACTCCCTTCAGGGGTGACGTCACCCTTGTACTCCCACCATTGTCCTCCAGCCTGATAAGCACCACCATCCCCTTCCCCAGCACTGTGGAATTACTAGCGGCTCTAAGGAGTACTCAGCTCTTCTTCCTTGGTACTTTGCCCCCTCTGCAGAAATGTCCCTCTCCTTCCTCTTCACCTGGTTAAATCCTTCTGCCAGGAGCCCCTTGTAGGTGCTGTGGTACCTGTGCTTACTCCCATTATGGCCCATATCCCACATGACAGCCTACAGGCCCTCTGAGAGCAGAGATTATGGTTCCTTCATATCATACCATCCTATAATTGCCAAGCATCCAGTGGATGTTTGAGAACTGAAGAAAATATGGAAGTTGGGGGACAACAAGGAAAAGACCTCAGGGTTCTCTTCCAGTTGTTCAACAATAAAGAAAGCACAGGGAAATAACAAGTTACAAGACTGATTCTTTGATAATCCTGTTCCCTGTTTCATAAGCCTAGGAAACACACAGGGAATACCAAACATCCATAAGAGTAAAAAGTATTTAGCATATAGGACTGTGTCTGAGAATCCCACAAACACTCTCACTACAGAGACTCTGCAAAGGCAGAACCTACTTAAGAAGCAGAGAAAACACCTATCATTGGCAACTGGCTCCAAGTGGTCCCTCTGCTTCTGTTCACAAGTCATTTCTACTTTGAATCTCTGAGGATATGTGTTTTTCCTTGGTAGACAAACAAATGCTGATTGAAATGTAACCTAGGATGAGGTCATTCATTATTCACTAACAACTGAAAAATAGTGAAGTACACCTTTATCCAATATTCCAGTACTGAATTGACCAACGCTCCCTCCACACACACACAGAGTCACATGTACTTCACACACATATATTCATTTCCAAACCTTCATATACACTATAAAATCTAGTTAAGGAAAGAAATTAATTATCCTTAGGATTTATATTATGTATAAAAGGAAAACCAGAATGCACTCTTCCTCTAAAAAGGTACCGATACATTTCCTGCAGATGTGAATAGACTTTGGAAATGGCTAGCACCTTTGCTTATATTTTGCCAGGACTCCTTTTGTTAGCAAAGACCGGATATACCAAAAAAAAAAAAAGTAGATTCAAATCAAGGTTACTTGAGGATGCAGCTGCCACATTGGAATTTTTCTTTCATCAAAATGCCCCAGAGAGTCCATATAAAGACAAGCTTGATCTATTTTATGAACAGGCTATTTACTGAGGAAACAAACCTACAAATATAATTAACTGTACACTTAAACCTTAACCCTTAGCTCCTGACTCTTAACCAATATGTTTTATAAGATTACTTAATTCAGCAACTTATGCAGTACAGTCTGTTTATTATGTCTTTAAATTATAGAATTTATATCTCTCCATAAATTTCTTATTTTCATTTTTCCTGAATTGCAATTAAACTGACACAGCTGGATAACTGATAGCTTGCTTCTATAGTGCACAGAGAATACTAAAGAAAAAAATGGAGGGTGAGGGAAAAGGGAAAGGCTTTAGGGTTCTCTTCCAATGGCTGCAAAGCTTAGTATATAACAGAACACAAAATATAATAAAGACAGTCTCACCAACCACAGAGTAAGGAACGGATTATTCAACATGAGACTGGGAAAAATGTGTGTTAAAGTAGAGCAGGAAATCAAATTAGGATCTCAAACTATATATACAAATAAATTCTAAATCTACTAAAGCAGGGCACAGCAAACTTTTTGCAAAGAGTCGGCTAGAAAATATTTCAGGTCAGCTGATAACATTTATAGTCTCTGTCCTAATGACTCCATTCTGGCACCATTAAAGTAGGCCTAGACAATATAAAAATAAACAAGTGTGGTTATGTGGCAATAAAACTTTATTTACAAAAACAGAATGCAGTCCGGATTTGCCCCATAGATGCAGTTTGCTAACCCTGAGGGGAAAAGACAAATAGTAAATAAACAAACAAATTCCAAAAGAAAATAGTGGTATCTGATCTCAGATAGGCAAGAATTTCTAAGCATAAAAGTAATGAAAGAACAGAGGAAAAGATGGTTATGTATACCATATACATTCAAACTCCAGTTAGTAAAATAAGTACCATAAAGAAATTAAACAAAATCAAAACGCCAATGACCAAACGGAGAAACACTTGATGAATATAACGAAGGATTCAGAGTTTGAAAGGTATATCCTTTGTTTCTCAAACTGGAAAAAATGATGCTAGCCATGATCATATATTAAAAAAACACAGCTGCTAGGAATGTAACTAGGATCAATCATCACACAATAAAACAAGATGCCTTAATAGGCCTTTAAAAAATTAATTCTTGCCTTCACAAGTTCACTTTCATAAATCTAGCCTACAAAAATAATTATAGATCCACACACAGATTTTTGGGTAAAGAGGTCTTCTGTAATCTCAATTTATAACAACCTAAATACGGAACAACAGAGAAGTATTTAAATAAATTCAAGTACATACATTACAATGAACTACTATACATATGTTAATCATGTTTTAGCAGAACATTATGGGCATAAAAATGCTCATAATAAGATGGTAAGTGAAAAATGCATCAGAAACTTTTTATGGACAGTTACTCCATTTTAAATATTTGCATAAGCAGAGAAAAATATCAGAAAACATAAGCCACAAAGTAAGCAGCTTTGATTTCTGGGCTGTGGGGTTATGGGTGATTTTTGTTTTCCTCTTATTCTTCTTTGTAGTCTCTAAGTTTTCTACAATATTTACATATTCTAAATACAAAAGACAACAAATGTTACTTTTAAAAAGCAAAAAGCATGGCAGGGCGTGGTGGCTCACACCTGTGATGTCAGCACTTTGGGAGGCCAAAGTGGGCGAATCACTTGAGTTCTGCAGTTCAAGACCAGCCTGACAACAAGGTGAAACCCTGTCTCTACAAGAAATACAAAAAATTACCTAGGCATGGTGGTGCTTGCCTGTAGTCCCAACTACTCAAGAGGCTTAGGTGGCAGGATGGTTTGAGCCCAGGAGGCGGAGGCTTTAGTGAGCCAAAATTGTGCGCCACTGTATTCCAACCTGGGTGAAAAGAGCCAGACCGAGTCTCAAAAAAATAAAATTTGGCTGGACACGATGGCTCACACCTGTAATCCCAGCACTTTGGGAGGCAGAGGCAGGTGGATCACGAGGTCAGGAGTTCGAGACCAGCCTGGCAAACGTAGTGAAACTTCATCTCTACTAAAATTAGCTTGGCATGGTGGCATGTGCCTGTAATCCCAGCTACTCAGAAGGCTGAGGCAGGAGAATCGCTTGAAACCGGAAGATGGAGATTGCAGTGAGCTGAGATCATGCTACTGCACTCCAGCCTGGGTGAAAGAGCGAAACTCCATCTCAAAAAAAAATAATAAAATTTAAAAATAAAAAATGTAAAGCAAAAAGGTCTTTGCTTCTCACTAAGGCCATGGGAGAAACAGAAATCTACTTCAGCAAAGCAGTAGCAGCTTTATTTGTCTGTTTCTACTCAGTATTTCTGTTGCTCTTTACTTCTGAATATCCATCAAATAGCTATTGCAACTCTAAAAGGAAGAAGACCTCTCAGAACAAACACATTCCAGCCCCTACAATGGAACATTTCAGAACTCTCCTGGGATGCTTAAGAATGCTTATGGTCATGCTTCCAGGAGCAGAGGCAAAATCAGTGCTAATTTGAACCCTGATATGACTGTGTTACTCGCCTAAGCATACAGCAATCTAAGTCACTGTATTCTGTTCAACAGGTAACCCGATCATCAGCCTCATAAATAGCAATAATGAAAACAAACTGCTTGAAGTCAGAAGAGGTAAACACAAACTTTCTCATGCTGAATTTTTTAAAATCTCAAAATAATCTTTCTGGAGGGCAGTCTGGCTATACATACAAAAATCCTTTAACAAGTACATATATTTTGACCTACTCCAGATCTGGAAATCTGCTAAGAAAACAATTGGACAAATGTTTAAAGTATATATGCATAGATATTTATCACAACATTTATAATTGGAAAGGAAAATGAAACAGAGGGTATAGGTCAAATAAAATATGTTATATCCATAAAATGAAATGACACCATTAAGAATGAGACACAAATGTCCATTCATTGACATGAACAGATGTTTAGGATATATTGTGGAGTCTCTTTAAAGCAAGATACAAGACTAAATAACATAACGACATTCCTCTTATACTCCACTTGTATCTTAGTCAGCCAATGCTGTTATATAAAATACTATAGACTGGGTGGCTAAGCAACAGAAATAAATGTCTTTTCTCACCGTTCTAAGACTGGAAGTCTGAGATCAAGGTGCCAGTATGGTCAGGCCCTGGTGAAGGCTGTCTTGGCTTCTTCCAGTGTCCTCACTTGGGTTGGGGGGGGGTCCCAGGAGGACCCCCTTCCTCTTTTTATAAGGCCACAGTACTGTAAGATTAGGGCCACACCCTTATGGCCTCATGTACCCTTAATGACCTCCTAAAGACCCTATTGCCAAACACAATCCCGTTCGGGGTTAGAGCTTCAACATATGAATTGGGATTGGGGGACACAATTCAGTCCATTGCAACTTGTCACATTTTTTTAATAAATAGTGCTGTATGTGAATGAAATCTGGAAGTGTTGTCTCAAGATGTTTAATATAGTGGTTGCCTCTGGGTTACCGGACACTAGCATGCTTGGTTTCTACAGTAAGTGTGTATTACTGGTTCATAGCTCAATAAACATTAACACAAAGGAATCCCACTGATAAATAAGACAGTATATTTTAACAAAGCACTGGGGAAAGGTCTGGTCCTCTCTCGTGCTTGCACACATTGGCTGCACTCACAAAAAGCAGCCACAATAGAGCAAGGCAGTCTGCTATGACACAGGAAATGGATCGAGGAACCAGAGCAGACTGTTTCTTGAAAACATCAGCCCATTTTCTGTTGTGATCAAAACAGATAACAAAATCCACCAGGCATCATTAGGAAAAATATCAGAAATAAAATGGAAAACATAGCCTACCCAAAGCCATGTTGCTGTGACCAGACCTGGAGCCAAGAAGTGTTCTGGCACCAGAAGGCAGCCAAGCAGACTCCAGGCCTTCATGACACCTCAAAGCATATAAAACCAATACAAATGTACAAGAAAAAGCCATGAGAACACTTAAGATAATCAAGATCTAGTCTCTACTTTTCCCACCTGCCTCCAGCTGACAGGATTATTATTCCATTTTCACATACCTTGTCACTGATTATATCACTTATCTCTCAGCCAGCCTTTGAGATCCCACCTGTCCCCACCCCCAAACACACACACAAGCAGGATGGGGGCTCTCAGGAGCGAGAGAGCATATCATCTTCAACTCTGCTGTCTTTGCACAGTGCACACATTCAACAAATGAGTGTTAAATAAGTACATGATCAATTACAGGATTTTCATAGCCCGTAGGTTTTTCTCATAGAAAAGCCTGTTCAGTCCTTTGGTACTGTTTGCGGAGATAAAGTGGTCTGTTAAAAGTTTATAATAGCAATAAAGGCTGAAGACATGCTGAAGACATTTAGGAAATATTGTAATGGTAGAGAGATGAAAAACTTCAAAGTTTTAAGGCCATAAGGCAAAAAGAAATGAAATATTAATTTACAAGAGGTAAAATTATAGCTGTATTATACCAACATGTCACAAAAGAAACTGAAGACAAGTTCGTTTTCTCCTCTTGCGACAAGCACGTTCCTTGTATCACTGCTCTTCATTAAGCAGCTGACAGGGTCCTAGCTGCTGTTCCAGTTCTAACCCAGCAAGTTCTTCCACTTCAGTTATAATTGGCAAAAACAGAACATGTTGAGAATAATCCAACAGCTCTTTGATTCTTCCACAGCTACTTAAAGTAGAATATGATATTGCTAGCTGTGAGTAAAATAGGTCACTCCTAGCCAATAAGGCTAGGCCCACCACAAACTTGTCCAGACAAGGAAAAATGGAATTGACAATGTGTTTTGTTTCGGCTCAAGCTTCCCAACCTCCACTAGAAACTCTGGGCTGAGCCATCCCTTCCTGTCCTCAGGCAGTACCTGTGGGTCCCATGTGTCAGCATCCCCATCATTTTTGAACAGTCTGCACAAATAAGCAATCAAGATTGCTTCCTAAATAAGTTGAACTAACACAGTCAAGTAATCAGAAAAGGGGAAATACTTTCGGAAAAATCTATACTCAGGAATAAAATCTTCCCACATCAGTCTTGTCCCTCAACTGTGGTAGAATTACTAGTCAAAATGTAGGTGCCTATACTTGAAATTCAGCCTGTCCACAACTGCCCAGATAAGTACATCTCCTAGTGTAGCACCCACCATGTGGCTGATTCACCGTTTAAATATAAATTCCAGTAGGAGCCTGAACAGCCCCAGTCTTACAAAGCGAATCCTGCACTCCAGACATCTGTTTGTTACTTTGGAGACATCCTTAGTGATGGTAAAAAGGCTTTTTCTTCACTATATGCTTCTCTGTTATCTTTTTTTCTTTCTGAGACAGTCTCATTCAGTCACCCCAGGCTGGAATGCAATGGCGCAATCTCAGCTTACTGCAACCTCCGCCTCCCAGGTTCAAGCAACTCTCCTGCCTCAGCCTCCCAAGTAGGAGGGATTACAGGCATGTGCCACTATGCCCAGCTAATTTTTGTATTTTTAGTAGAGACAAGGTTTCACCATGTTGGCCAGGCTGGCCTCGAACTCCTGACCTCAAATGATCCACCCACCTTGGCCTCCCAAAGTGCTGTGATTACAGGCGTGAGCCACCGTGCCCAGCCTTACCGTTTAATTTATATTGTAACTTATTCCAAAAGGATTTAAAGTTACTTACATATATACATAATAAAATTTAAAAGTATTTTAACAAGCAGAGGAGAAAAAGCAGACTGATAAAATGGCAGGTAATACAAGAAAATAAGCAAAGTTGAAGGGCAATATAAAAGTCATTTTGAAAAAGCCTAGATACCTGCTGGATTTGGTTCTATGTTTGGAAATAAGCTTTAACAGTTAACTGATGACTTGGCTGGCATCAGTTACACAAACCATAATGTATATAAAACAAAAACAAAGTCGTTCTCATGAAAGCACAACCATATTACAAAGAGAAGAAATTTATTCCAGAGCTCCTCATAAAGGGAACACCAGAAATCAGAAATGACAAGCATAGTAGCTAACAATTAGCACTTATGTGCATGACACTGACCTAAGAACTTTAGACATATTCACTAATTTAATAACTTTCTGAGGCAAGTACCATTATTATCTACAAATAGCAGATAAGGAAACGGAGGAACAGAGTAGTTAAGTAAATTGCCCAAAGTCACACAACTATTAAGTTGTGAATTTAAGAAGACTCAAACCTGGTCCTCTGGCTCCAGTATCAGTATATATTTTTTAAAGACAGGGTCTCCTGTCAACAGGGCTGGAGTGCAGTGGTGCAATCACAGCTCACTGTAGCCTCCACCTTCAGGACTCAAGTGATCCTCCAGCCTCAGCATCCCAAGTAGCTGGGACTACAGGCATGCACCACTATGCCCAGCTCATCTTTGTATTTTATGTAGAGACAGGGTTTCACCATGTTGCCCAGGCTGGTCTTGAACTCCTGAGCTTAGGCTGTCCACCCGCCTTAGCCTCCCAAAGTGCTGGGACTACAGGTGTGAGCCACAGCACCCAGTCCAGAGTCAGCACTCTTACCCACCATCCAAAGTGCCTCTTGCCATTCCAATAACAAGTAAGCAACGTCCTCAACAACATCCTTATAATAGACACCACTTTCTTAAGATGTTCTTCGGTATAGCCCAAGGAAAAAAATAGGAACAGAAATTCCACTGAGGACAAATGAGGCAGTTCAGGCCTGTGGTTCTCTAACAGATGGATAGATATTTGGGACATTCAGAATCTTCAGAATAACAGGTGGCTTCAAGGCCTTCAGGCCATCCTTCATGAATGTTATATTCTATCCATAAAGGCTGGGTACACACTGAGTAGCTGAAGTGGGGGTTATGCTTTCTGAGGGCAAGTGAAATACAGCTCTTACCTGATGACAGTTCAGGCAGAATCACAGGCTGGATCACCACCTGAGCTGGAGGTAGGGCAGACATCCTCCCCAAGATGAGAACCCTGGTGCAAACCCACATATGAAGATAGTCTGCCTATCTTTGCGTGGGGGTGACCAATGAGCAGGGCTCCCTTAAGAAATAGCTTAAGTGGCTCAAACTAAAGGACAATAAGGTCCCCAAATGCCTGCATAGGTCTCAATAGAGGTAGTCTGGACAATATCCACTTGTCAGTCATTACCGCTGCAAGCCCACAGACATTCAGCCATGAACCACACAACTTCTTGGTGTGGTGCTGTGACAGAAGGGTTAGAAGCACACCTCTAGGGAGCGGAATGGTCAACAGGCTCAGAGAGATCATTAACAGTGAGCTAGTTAAATTTTTTAAAAAACACACATTTTGGCTTTAGAATAAGTGATTTTAACTAATCTTGTTGGTAGCTTCTCCAAGTTCAACTTCAGGACTGTAAAAACTATTTCATCAGTATTCCCTCATTGACTGAGCATTCACTATAGAGCCAGGCACTGTTCTAGCTGTTAGGAGTGAATAAGGCACACAAAAATCCCAATCATCAATCAGATTCTTTTTTTTTTTTTTTTTGCAATAGGGTCTTGCTTTGTTTCCCAGGCTGGAGTGCAGTGCTGCAGTCACAGATCACTGTAAACCTGAACTCCTAGGCTCAAGTAACCCTCCTGCTTCAGCCTTCTAAGTAGCTGGGACTACAGATATGCACCAACATATGTCTGGCTAATTTTTTTGGGGGGGTGGGTGGTGGTAGAAATGAGATCTCACTATGTTGTCCAGGCTGGTCTTGAACTCCTGGCCTCAAGCCATCCTCCTGCCTTGGCCTCCCAAAGCACTGGGATCACAGGCATAAGCCACCACATGCCTGGCCATGAATCTTGTTCTTGTACTATAAGCACACTCTTCGTAACACTTACTAATGACTATTACTACACCTACACTGTTATTCTGGACTAAGAGTACATCAGGTGAAGAAGAAACTACACAGGGTCTGGGGAAAGGGTGTGCCAGAGGCATTTCAGGGGGTCACAGGAGCCTCACTGAGAAGGGGGTCTGAGCAAAAACCAGGCAATGAATAGTGCAATTCCTGGTGGAGATGTCCTAGGAAGTGGAAACAGCAAGGCTGCCTGGGTGCCCAGAGCGAGGTGAGGAAGGAGCAGAAAAGAGAGAGGCACCCAGATGAAGAGAAGGAGGGAGTCCTAGGCAGTGCTGGAGATGGGGCTGGAGGCCATTGTATTTGATCCTGCATTTGACCCTGAGCGGCAGAAGAGTGACATGGCCTGACTTCTTTTCAAAGGGCCACTCTGCTGCACAGAGAAGAGGCTGCAGAGGGCAAGGACACCAGCAGAAAGACCAGTGTGGAGTGAGGGTGCATCTTTCCATTCAGCAGCACCTCTGCTACATGCATGGAAAGCCTGCTAGTGCAGGCAAGGGTGGTGGTGGGCAGAGAGCAGCCGACAGGAGGCATGACAGCAGTATTCCAGAATCCCAGACCCAGAGCGCTGACAGAGCCCCTAGCAGGTTACTCTTCTCCCAGGCAATACATGAGAAAATAAAAACATGCAGAATCCCTTAAAGTCAGGTTAACCAAAGACAAGTGAGTCTGGCCTGAGGGAGCAGAAGCTTGCCGCATGGGAGGGGCATTGCCATTACTGGCCCAAGTAGGTTCCTGGCTTCCAGGTTATGGATACACTAATGGAACAGAGTGCCATAAGGAGCTAGTCCTTCTAATCTCTGATACCAGTTATTCACAAAAGCATATTCCAAAATATATCAGAGCTTAAAATATTTAGCAGTTAATATAGCACCACTTAAATTCCAACTATACAAAACACTGACTTGCAAAATGCATCTGATGTCTTGACTGATGCTCTCCTTTCTTCCTCCCACATATTGTAAGTGCTGACAGAAGAACCTCCATAAAACACATCCCCTCTCTGGGTTCCCACAAGGCTGAGGCCACCCAATCTGATCACAAGACTATATGGCATGCCAATACCACCTTCTCAGTCTCAGATGGTAGCCTCACCAGCCAGGAAAGGTCTCAGTGCTTCCGCACGCTTCGCTGTACCAAGAAGCTGCTGGCAAGACACACACATAGAAACTCTGAGATATATTTGTCCCAACTCATTTTGACAAAAGCTGTGATAAGAACAGAAGGAAAAATGGCAAGGCATCCTGAGGGAGGAGGAGACCCATATGTGGCTCCCCACAAGCCTGGTGCTGGTGGGAAAGCCACAAGAGGCACACCCATCTGTGACTTGACACCTCTTCATACCTGATAAAGGGACAGAACACAGAAGTGTCATGTCAAACTGCACTTCCTCTCACTCTCAAGACCCTTCGCCCCAAAACATGTTAAGTAGCTGGATTGTTTAAAAAAAATAAAACTATAAATATTTGTCTTTTACCCATCATAGTTTTATTTCATGCTCCCTTTAAATTTCCTCCCCTGAATAAAGGACTGACCATAAGCCATTGGTAAGAAAAACCTAGCCAACTAGAAGACTGGGATGTAAAGGAGCTAAATAATTCACTACCACTGGGAGACGGTTCACATATAAAATACCCTAAATATACACTTTACCGTGTATTATTTCTAGGACTATAACAAGAACATGTAAGCTGATAAAGCTACATTAGAAAACTATTCTTTAATCAAATATCTTATTCCTTTCTCTGTATGTATTTAGCTTTGATCAATCCACGGCATTCTCATACATACAAACACTCACTTCATAATTTAATCTTAAGGCCACTAATTATCCATATATACACACAGACTACATATATATATATATGTACATTGAAATAAATAAATGTATTTGTTTTACAAGTAAAGAACAGTTTATTCTAACACGATTAAACTACTTGTTAATTAAGCAAGACAGCATTTACCAGCCAGGAGGAGATCAATAGTTCTGAATCTTCTTTTGTCCAATTGTATGCTGTATATTCAAGGGCATTATTCTCTCCTTGCTGTTTGCACATATAAGCACAGTTTCTTTCAAAAACGGTGCGGATGCCTTTAAACAGAATCACACTAGTAGTGCAACCCATCCCCAAGGTGTGGATGTTCAGATTTTTAGCAATCTCTACTCCATCTCCACATCCTCTTCCTTGGCTCTTCCGAAACAGGCTCCCACTGTACCATCTTCATGACAAGCAGTCACCGGTACCAGAACAGAAGGGAAGCTCTGAGCTGCCGTACTAGAATCCGCTCCTGCTCAACAGCCTGACAAAAAACCCAGGCTCCGAGTGTAAAACAGGAGGGGTGGTGCAAACACAAGATGACACACCTCGGATGCACCAAAACCTTTAAAGTATCGTTTTTCTAGCTGATTGCTTCACTCTTAATACCAAAGAACAAATAAGCAGAGATTTACATGTGGCTCCTGGAAAACTGCCGGCTCCTGTGATTTGCCTGGGATTGTTCTGAATCTCAGAACCTGCCCAAAATGAAAAAGACAGTGCCAGACAGCCACACTGCTGCAGATGCTGCTGGGAGGCACAAAGAATGTTCATCTGCTGCAAGAAATCACTCTCCCAGAATGCTTAGCCTAGCATCTATATTAGCAAACATCTCTTTCCTTGACCTAAATATGCTGTTTATTTAATTCTGCATCAGCAGGAAACAGAGAAGCAAAGGGAAAAAAAAGTCCAAAAAACGAGTGAAATCGCTAGGATGACTGCTGCTATGGAAACACGTGCAAGCCCACTTCAAACAACCTTTTGCACGTATGGGTAACAGCTTGCTGACAGCAAGCCACAAGGGAACACGACATTGCTGTGTCGATCTTGACTTCAGCCCACCTCTACTCTTTGCTAGAGAGGGCTAGCAAGATTACACTGCTTAAAAGGATTCTCCCATTTCTGGTAACCAAAGATGCAAATGAGAACATGAATAAAGGGCTGCCCAGGCTGGCTAGATGCATGCCTTCTGAAGCAGTGCTCCAGTGTGCAATGGGAAGTACATGCTGAGGTCTCAGCAGTCAGCACGATTATGTTTGGTGTGTAAGTAATCCAACTCCTTGTGCTGGACTCAGTGACACTATACCACCTCATGTGAATGTTTGGGAATGGCTAACAGGGAAGCTTGTCAATGATATGATACCAAGTTGGCTCTTGCCATTTTCCTTCCTCAACAATGAAAGGCTAACTCTATAAAAAGACCATGCTGCACACAGAGGAAAACCTGTGCCAGCCACAATATATAACTAGGAAAAAAGTTAAGCATCTTTTAAAAATCCACTCTGATATTACTCCTTATTCCACAAGGCAACAGATAGTTTCATTTTCTCTCTATAGATTTGTAAGTTGGAGTGAGTCATACTGATTGAGTACCTGGGGGTTGTGTAAACGCGTGCATGTAGTGAAATACATGCTTGTAGGGAATACCATCCAGGCACATGATCCCACCATGTCTGTTTTCTCTAAGGAGTAGTTTAGCCACTGGGCCCCAGAAAAAAAGCAAAAATATAGGCTTATTCTCTCTCCTGTGTTTTTATGCAAAGTGTGTCTAATAGCTATACAAGATCAAACAAGGGGAGATGTTGGCCACATGCACAAAACAGGATGACCCTCTCTGGTCTAGAGCATTCCACTTCCAAAGGGTGATTCTGTCAAAATAGAGCTATAGTGTTCAAGATTATACCCATGATGTGATATCAGGAGAGTCTTCTCATGACATCACAATGCTGGCAGATAAACAACATGGAAACTCATCCACCCAGAAACTGAATATTGGAGACTATAAAACACTAAACACATGGATTAAATGTCAGTTCTGAGAATTCAGAAAATCTACCAATTAACCTGACTCCTGTACAGCAAGAGAAATACCTTTAAAAGCCACCGTTCATTCAATATACATCAAGAGAGCATCTGGAAATTTAAAATTAATTTGTTATTGTTAGTACACATTTTAGACATCCTGCCTGCAGAAGCCAAGGAATATTATTTGAGATACAAAAGATTATGTTTGAACTTTACCAAGAATTATAAATGATAACCAAGCACATTGGAAGCTGCTGGCATATGCTGTTTGATTTACTTTTAGAACCCTCAGTTAGTGTTTAAAACAAGAGTCTAAATCAGAGTTGTCCAATCTTTTGGCTTCCCTAGACCACATTAGAAGAAGAAGAATTGTCTTGGGCCACACATAAAATACACTAACACTACTGATAGCTGATGTGCTTTAAAAAAAAAAAAATCTCATAATGTTTTAAGAAAGTTTACCAATTTGTGTTGGGCCACATTCAAAGCCACCCTGGGGCACATTGTGGCCTTCGGGCCATGGGTTGGACAAGCTTGATCTAAATGGTCTCATCACAAAAAAAGAAAGAAAAAAGGTAACTACAAGAGGTGTTAGCTAATTTGACTGTGGTAATCATTTCACAAAATGTATGTATACCAAATCATTATATTATATACCTTAAATTTATACAATGTCAATCATACCTCAATAAAGCTAAAAAAGATAAATAAAAGTAAAAACTAAATTAAAAAAAAAAATCAGACAGAATGAAACAATTTCCTAACTCATTCAAAGGAAAAAGCAATGTTTTCTGGAAATAAGTTAATTAAATGATATGGTTTGAACGTGTCCCCCAAAGTTCATGAGTGAGACACTTAATCTTCCATGGACAGTGCTGGGAAGTGGGCCCTTTAGGTAGTGATTAGGGCAGAGCCTCACTGATAAACGGTGTTCTCAAGAGCGGGTTCCCAATAAAAGAATGAGGTCAGCCTCCTTTCTCTTCTCTCACTCTTGCATGTTCTCTTTTCCTTCCACCTTTCACCATTCACCAGAGGATGATGCGGCATGAAGACCCTCACCAGCTGCTATCATGCTCTCACCCCTTCCAGACTCCAGAATAATGGGACGAATACATTTCTGTTCATTATAAATCACCCTGCTTGTGGTATTCTGTTATAGCAGTAGAAAACGGACTAAGACATATACACGTCGAAGCAACTTGTACCAAATTTCAAATATTAATCATTTGCCAACCAACAAAATTAGTGGGCTCTTGAAAAGCAACAGAGCATATTTAGAGTGAAGTATTCAAAAACAGGTCTCATGATAATAGGAACAAGACAAAATGAGTAATTCAAAAGGTATGTTTGGTTTCACTGACTTTTCTGTATCAGAATGAACTTGAGTTGTGCTAAAATGAAAATTACCATGAATTTCATCAGAGGACATGAATAGATGGATGGTATCTATTGGCAACCAGTGCAGCCACCTAAAAGTACATTTCAATTTGGAGATCACATTTACTCTCCCATCTTTAAATGTCACTTCTAATTTATACAACTCCTAAGACTAAATGTCTGCCTTTGAATCCCTTTTGAGATGCAGGCCCATGTCTTTCCTCTCCTGCTAATACTGACACCTGACTCTCCCACCATCTCACCCTCAGATGTTCCAAATGAATTACCCTTTAAGATGACAAACTCGTTCGGCACATCCACACAATGGAGTATCATTCAATCACAGGCAGGAACAAAGCGCTGATGCATGCCACTACATGAAGTAGCCTAAAACCATTATATGAAGTGAAAGAAGCCAGGCACCAAAGACCCCATATTGTATTACTCAAATTAGATGTCCAGAACAGACAAATCCATATAAATAGAAAGTAGATTAGTGATTATGTAGGGCTGGGAGACCAGGAAATATGGGGTCACTGCTAGTGGGTATGAGGTTTCTTTTCAGGGCAAAGAAAATGTTCAGAAATTAGACAGTGTTTCTAATATATATTCTCAAATTATATATAATCTATACACACATACAGCCTATGACTACTGAATTGAACACATTTATGGCATGTGAATGTAATTTTTAAAAGTGACCAGACTTTTGGTGCTCTGAAGCCTCATTCCTCCTTCATCCCTTTCTGCGCACATCTAGGCAGGCAGAGAGGAAAGTCCAGGTGGCTCCCTCTTAGGGCACCAGCCGTAAATTCAAACCCTTCAATGGGAACCCTCATTCCACACCATTCCCCCATAACCATCCAAATAATGCTAAGCCAGTCTCCTTTCAGAGAACAATGTTCTCTGAAGCCATTGTAGGACCTCTTGGGAGCTGCCCTGGTCTTCCCAGAAAGCCTCATTATGGGAGTAATAAACCTTTTCACACCCTCTTAGGGTTTGTCTGATGTCAGCTGACTCAATATCTAATGCAAATGTGGCCAAGTGGAGGAGATCCATCCCATTCCTGTGGAGTGGCCTCCAAGAGTGAATTCTATCTAAAAGCTGCTATTTAAATGGGGGTGGGGAGGCCGGGTCCAGTGGCTCACAACTGTAATCCCAGCACTTTGGGAGGCCAAGGTGCAAGGTCACCTGAGGTCAGGAGTTCAAGACCAGCCTGGGCAAAATGATGAAACCGCAACTCTACTAAACATACAAAAAAATTAACTGGGCATGGTGGCATGTGCCTGTAGTCCCAGCTACTCGGAAGTCTGAGGCACGAGAATCGCCTGAACATGGGAGATGGAGGTTGCAGTGAGCCAAGATGGCACCACTGCACCTCAGCCTGGGCAACAGAGTGAGACTCTGTCTCAAAAAATAAAAAAAATTTAAGAATGGAGGTGGGGAGAACAGCACCGAGTCTGCCCACCCCACAGGCTATCAAGTTCAAATAAGGTAACAGGAGAGAACTCAACCAAGAAATTGCTAGTAATACGTTCAGTACCTATTGCCTTATACTTCACAAAGGATTTACTGTGTAACCTAAACAGCCACCTTGCTTGATAAATTCAACAATTTCTGAAAGTTGTTTTGGTCCCACTTCTCAGGAATATACTAAACCACATAACATGGGAGGTGGCTGGGGCTGCCTCAGGGTGTGCATTTTACACACTGGGAAAGGGGCTCCAGGCTGTACAAACCCCTAGAAAGCCTGCACAGAAAATAAATTCAGGTTAAGACCTGCTGGCCCACTTGGCAGTCACAACAAACCTCAGCCATGCAGCCAGGGACCATAGGAAACTGGTCCCAACCTTTGAGCCCCCCACAAAGCTTAGGCATCTGGAGCAGCTGTTCCCACTTATAGCTCTCTCTTTGCCAAATTTCTGTTTTATATGTATTCTAACAGACGAATGAGTTTGATTGGTAGACGTATTTACTCCTCTCCTAGAAACATGTGAATAAAGAGGAATCTAGAGTGACATCTAAAAAATCTAGAATTATAAACTGGAATATTGTATTTCAAACAGATAGCAGTCTTCTACTTATATCAGACCTGGGGTCTATCATAGGAGGCCAGGAAAGGAGAGGAATTCTCCCCATTCTGCAGTGGCTGGAAGGAAGATCTCACATAATGATACTACATCACACATGATACGGTACACTTCACCAAACCTAAATAAAGGGAGAATGGATCAGTCTAACACGTCATTCATTGTATTTAAATGCCATTATGAAAGGCAGTCCACTTGAAAAGCTTATTTCCATCTCTGACAGTCCATATTTCATCAAGCAAGGCAGTGAATTCTGCTGAGCAGAGAAACCTTACATAAGTTGGTCTCTCAATGCTTCACTCCTTTTATAACCAATCAATATAATCAAATGTAATTAGAGTATCTGGCACAGAGCCTAGTATATACCACATGCTCAATAAATGCTGGTCTCTCTTCTTCTTTTGTCCCAAATTAAATTGTTTTCTTCCCTGACAATGAGACTAAAAGTAGGGTAATTCTTCTAAAAATACAACCATCTCATACAAAATTCAAATATATCAGAATTTCAGATATAGCAAACTCAAACAGCAAATTTTATTTTTGTTGAAAAAAATGATTTAAAGAGGGAAATGGGGATCTTGAAACATGAAAAAAGAGTTAAGACAGCTTGTGAAATAAGGAGTGGAGCTTTCAGCAATGACCATTAGAAAAGGCTTTTCTCCAAACACCGCATGTTCTCACTCATAAGTGGGAGTTGAATAATGAGAACACATGGACACAGGGAAGGGAACATCACACAGCGGGGCCTGTCGGGGGTGGGAGCCAAGGGGAGGGAGAGAATTAGGACAAATACCTAGTCCACACGGGGCTTAAAACCTAGATGACGGGTTGATAGCTACAGCAAACCACCATGCACATGTATACCTATATAACAAACCTACACGTTCTGCACATTTACCCCAGAGCTTGAAATAAAAAAAGAAAAAGGTTTTTCTTTAAATAATGAAAATTAAGGAAGTATTATTGAATAAGGACTTTTTTTTTTTTTGAGACAGTTTCACTCTTGTTACCCAGGCTGGAGGGCAATGGCCGATCTCGGCTCACCGCAACCTCCGCCTCCTGGGTTCAAGCAATTCTCCTGCCTCAGCCTCCTGAGTAGCTGGGATTACAGGCACGTGCCACCATGCCCAGCTAATTTTTTTGTATTTTTAGTAGAGACTGGGTTTCACCATGTTGACCAGGATGGTCTCGATTTCTTGACCTCGTGATCCATCCGCCTCAGCCTCCCAAAGTGCTGGGATTACAGGCGTGAGCCACCGCGACCAGCTTCAGAATAAGGACCTTTTAAACAAAAGTGTGACCTCTTATCATTATGCATTTCGGGAACATAATCCTCAAAATTTAGACTTACTGCATATTTAAATTTATCCATCATCTATTATCCCCATCTCAATACACAAGAGAGTTAGAACACTTGGAGATGTCTAGTACCAGTTACCATGAAGTTACAGAGGTGATGGGCAGGGCCAGAGGGCATAGTGTGGACAGGAGTTGTTGGACCCCTGTGAGAGCTCAGGGCTACACTCCTTCTGCCTGGACCACTGTGAAGCAAAATATTTTTGCTAAAAATGTATCCCTAAAGTTGTGATTGCATAAAATACTGAAGTCGAGCCTGTTGTTAATAGTGTTATTTAAATGTTCCCCAAAGTAGAGAACACGAAGTAGCACAGGTTTCTCCATGTTGGTGCTACAATGTCAGGGCAGCAAACAGTCCCTGTGGGCAGCTCTGAATCACTGGCAAGCTCACCAAGTGACTAAGTGAAAGGAAGTGGAAACCACCAGACAGCTCCAGGGAGCAAGGGGACGGGGGTGAGGGGAGGTCTTTCAGAGACCACAGTCACTCAAAAGAAATGAGAGAATCTTCCTTTTTCTGGTACGAGATCAAGTTAAACAGCTTTTAAAATAACACAAGACAGCCGGAAATGCTGGCACCTGCAATTCCAGCACTTTCGGAGACTGAGGCAGGAGGATTGCTTGAGCCCGGGAGTTCAAGACCAGCCTGAGCAACATAGCAAGATCCCAATCTATACAAAAAAATTTTTTTAATTAGCTGGATGTGATGGCACAAGCCTGTAGGCCCAGCTACCCAGGAGGCTAAGGCGAGAAAATCACTTGAGCCCAGGAATTGAATGCCACACTGAGCTATGACTGTGTCACTGCACTCCAGCCTGAGAGACAGAGAGACCCTGTCTCTAAAAATCAATCCATCAATCCATCAATCAATCAATCGGGTCTTTGAAACGAAGAAAAGCTTAAGAAAAACAACTTCTTTGCTGGTAGGAATGTAAAATAGTGCAGCTGTTATGGAAAGCAGTATGGCGATTCCTCAAAAAAATAAACACAATTACCATGTGATCCAGCAATTTTACCTCTGGGAATAGACATAAGAAATGAAAGAAGCAGTTGAAGAGAGATGTGCATACCCACGTTCATAACAGCATTATTCATAACAGCCAAGGGGTGAAAGCAACCTAAGCGTCCATCAGTGGATGAACACATAAATAAAATGTGGCATCTACACATACAATAGATTATTCAGCCTTAAAATGCAAGAAATTTTGCATATGCTACAACATGGATGAAATTTGTGGACTCTGTGGTAAGTAAAATAAACCAGATACAAAAGGATAAATGTTGCACGATTCCATTTAGATGAGGTATTGAGAACAGTCAAATTCACAGAAACAGAAAGTAGCATGGTAGTTGCCAGGGACTGGGAGAAGGAAAATGAGGAGTTAGTGTTTAATGGGGTCAGAGTTATAGTTTGGGAGCATAAAAAAGTTCTGGAGAAGAAGGGTGATGATGGTTGCACAGCAATATGAATGTCCCTAGTATCAATGTGACATGTACACTTAAAAATAGTTAAGATGATAAATTTTATGTTACAGATATCTTACCATATTTTTACAAAATAGAAAGCCAATTTGCTGGGCATTGTTTTCCAATCACTTCTAAAAACAGGTGAAGTGTAAGACCAGGAAAAAAAGGAGGGTAACTGGTCTCTTCTCTTCCTCTCTCCTGTGGCCTCTCCGCCCCTCACAAAGGAAAGATAAGCTACAGGATCTATCCCTGTTGTTAAGTAATGAATGACTGCACTGCACTTCCTGGAAAAACCGTTCCAACTATATATCATCACAGAAAAAAGATAGCTGAGATTTAAATTTCTGATTCATAGACAACTTCCTACTTTCATTGACAGCCATGAAATGAATAAACAAACAATGTACAAGGTCCAACTGACCCCTCAGCTCAGGAAGCTGCCAGAAATGGCAACTTAAATTACTGTTATAGGAGGTTGCAGAGCAAAACCATGGTTTCAGAGGCAGCTCAGTTCTTTAAAGCTAATGCTATATCAAATGTAAGAAGCTGCCAGAGAGCACATCTACTGGCAAAGCTGTCGAGCACCAGTGCACACATCTGGAAGGGCTGATGACACCAAGGATCACAAGAGCGTAGCCAAGCACCCATGGCCCCACTGTAAATTAGACACTGGATGAAGAACAAGAAAGCAGGACAAACTCAATGGCATAATGAAGTCAGAACTCAGGGACCTCTTCCTGGCCTCCACCAGCCATTCCCAAGGAAATTCTATTTTAGGCAGACATCTGAAAGGACCACTTAATGGCAGGGTGTATCAACTTTAAACAATAAAAGAGATATAAAGTATAACTCGCATACAAATGCACCCTTGAAACCGTTCATGTTTTTCACATATGGAGTTTTGGCTGTTGAAAAGTTGTTCTGACATGTGAAGAGACTAAAATTCAGATTCTACATACATCAGTTACTTGTATCTTACATTTTAGCAGCTGACTGTTTTAAGTCTTTGACTGTCATTGTGGCAGTATAGAAATGCTGTCTCAACAGAAGAAATATTCCTTGAGAGCAAAGAGGAAAACATAAAACATACATAAGATTTGAATTTGACATTTTTAAAACTATTGTAATCTGAATTAGATTAATCAAAAGTAATAATGATACTAATGTAGTTACCTCTCTAAAATACAGGAAGGAAAGTGCAATTTTTAAAAATAGTCCTATTTTTTTAAAAGCTGTGTAAAAATACAAAAAAATATATGTACTTGCTTGTCCTGGCTTATAGTCAGGTTAAAAGGAACTAGGCATGCTATATTTGCCTGTTTATAGAAGCTCATAAAACTTACTTAGCTGACTCCTTACAAGGTTTTAATTTCTTTTCACAAAGACAAAATTCTGAACCTTCACAAGACTTTTGTATACAGACAGCTGAGTTATGGCTTAACTGTAACTATATTTTAAAAGAGTATTACTTCAATCAAAGAGTCCCTGATGTGTTTAACTAGGTCAAAGAAGTGGGAAAATTTAGGAGAAAGTGTCCTCCACATAAGAACTGGACGGATTACAATTATTGCTATCCCTCCTTGTCAATTAAAAAGCGATAGGTGCCTGTTTCGGCCCACATATATTATTATAAAATTAGAATGATAAAGAGAAAGACTAGTATGGTCCCTGCACAAGGATAACAACACAAATTCATGAAGCATTCCATATTTTTAAAAAAACAACAACAAAAACAGAACAGATAAGACAAAAAAGATGGACAATAACCAAGTGAAGAGTCATTGAGGAAATGCAAATCAAAACTACAGTGAGATGTCACTTCACACTCACTAGCTGGCTAAAATCCAAAAGACAAGTATTGGTGTAGCAGCTGGATTGGTATACCAATTCAATTGGCTTTGCTAATCAAAATAACAGGTATTGGTGAGGATATGTTGAAACTAGAACCCTCACACACTGCTGATGGGAAGGCAAAACAGGGCAGCCGCTGTGGAAAATAGTCTGGCTGTTCTTTAAATGGTTAAACACAGGTTACCATATGATCCAGCAATCCCACTCCACGATACCCAAAAACGTTGAAAATATATGTTCCCACAAAAACTTATACATGAATGCTCTTAGCAGCACTGTTCTTAATAAACAAAAATTGGAAATAACACAAATGTCCATGAACTGATAAATGGATAAACAACTGTAGAATACAATGAAATATTATACACCAATTTTAAAAGATGAAAACCCACAACATGGGTGACTCTTGAAAACATTATGCTAAGTGAAAGAAGCTAGGCATAAGGACCACATAGTGCATGAATCCACTGCTATGAAATGTCCAGAACAGGCAAATCTCTAGAGACAGAAAGCAGATTAACAATTCCCTAGGGCTAGGGAGTTGCGGGGGGCGGGGGCAGAGTTCTGGGGTGATGGCTAAGGGGTCCACTGTTCCTTTAGGAAGTAATAAAAATGTTCTAAAATTGACTATGGTGATGGATGCACAACTCTGAATATACTGAAAACCACTGAACATCTTAAATGGATGAATCATACGATGGATGAATCATATCCTGATAAAGGTGCTTCTTTAAAAAACAAGACTGCACATATCAAAGGGTATATCTATCCAAAGTGGAGTTTCTCTTGAAAGTACCCTAACTTCGATACAGTTATCTTTCCAAAACATGTCACTACCCCAACACAGCAAATGCCCAGAGGCATTCCCAGCACTGCATATGCAGAAGAGAGGACCACTAAGAATGGCTAAGATGATTTCTTCTCCGAGGGCCCGTTAAAGCTATTCTGCTTTAAATTTAAAGAGCACTTAAGGGAAACCTTTTGTCTGATCAATAACTTTGGCTTATTTATTATGTTAGGCAAGATCTGGACCCGAGGGCCAAGCCATCCATCCCAATTCATTCAAAGAAATTTATTTTGCAGATATTTTCCCACAAATTTTTCATCTCTGCTTTAACCACAAAGCTCTCAAGATCCAAGAAAAAAATACCCATTGGAGAAAAGTCAGAGGAGGGATGGAAAAAGGTTAACAGGGAATATGAAATTTTATTCGAATTGAAAAATCGGCTCTATTTAGGCCAGTCTAGTCATCTCAACAATGTAGGAGATTTAAATTTTAAATGTAAAACCTAAAGATAAACATTACATAAAGAGCACAGTGCAGAGTACCTCTTGGTTTAACAGCGTGTTACATGGGAACGAATTCCTGCTATATTCATATACTGAGGACAGAATTGAGTCACATGGCCTCATTTCATCTTTTTTTTTTTTGAGACAGAGCATTACTTTGTTACCCAGGCTGGAGTACACTGGTGCAATCTAGGCTCACTGCAACCTTCCCAGGGTTCAGCTGATTCTCCTGCCTCAGCCTCCAGAATAGCTGGAACTACAGCTGGAACCACACCACCACGCCCAGCTAATCTTTATACTTTTTAGTAGAGATGGGATTTCACCGTATTGGCCAGGCTGGTCTCGAACTCCTGACCTCACAATCCACCTGCCTCAGTCTCCCAAAGTGCTGGGATTATAGGCATGCGCTACTGTGCCCAGCCTCATTTAATCTTCTAAACAACCCTAAAAGTTCCATTTAGGAACAGGTGATCCCACTCATGATGGCCATCTCAGGACCTTGTTCCAAGGAAACAAGATTTCAACAGAAGCCCATCCTCATGCCCACTAAAGGGCTGCAGCCAATGCGAACACCACATGGAGTTCTGAAAAATCAGTGGATTAAACCACCAGAGGCTGCTGATAAGGGAACCACAAGATCCTATGTCTCTTTAGACCTCTAGCTTTCAAAGTATTGTTACCATAAACATACTGAGAAATTAATTGTAAATCATGATATGGTAAATGTGTGTAAAAATATTTCCAAAAATACAATGGCAATTATAACCTGCGTCATATAATGTTATTTGCTATTCCAGCCTCTCTGGTCTATTACAGTTCGCTGGAAGGAAGAGAGGGAGGGAGGAAAGTGGTATTGCTCACGGAACTGTTTTCAGGACCACTCGTGGCTCATGGCCTGCAATTTGAAAACCACTGAATGTACCAGTTCTGAGCATCCCTCAGCACTTGGAATTCACCAGTCTCACTACATATCCCATCATCCACAAGCAGGTGACCCAGTGGAAGAATGGTACAGCCTACTGAAGACAACAGTCGTAAGGCGACATTCTGAAAGATGGAGTTCTGTCTCACACAGCCCAGTACACGCTTTGACTCATCTGTCTCCTCAAAGTAAGAAGATACTGGTCTAGGAATCAATAGGACAAGGAGGAGTGGCCCCTCTCACTATTACCCTAATAACCCACTCCAAAAATTTCTGTTTTTCATCCCTGCTAGTACAGAGGACCTGGTTTTAAGGGAGCTATTAAAGGGAGACAGCAATGTTTCCTGTGAACTGGAAGGTGAGACTGCCACTGAGTCACTCTGGGCTCCTCAGCCACTAAACCAAGAGGCCAATGAGGAGGACACACTGCCAGTAGGAGTGAGAGGACCCTGGATTGCTGCCTCCCAAAGGGTCAGGAAGGACCACGGCTTCCTTCTTCAAGGCAGCTCTTAGTACTTCTATCTCCAATGTAAAAGTTAATGGAAAACCACAGCAATCCAACAAAAGGCAGAACCACTGAGAATTCAGACCTTCAGGTACAGAAACCTAATCAGTTGAAGTGGCTGAGTGCAAAGGAAACATGGAACAGGTAACAGGAGAAGAAAAATACAAATCTCAACTACTGCCAAGTGGCAGATACGTATATTTCCTTCCTGCTTTCGGGGAGACAAAGAGAAAGAAAACCAATTTCTTCTCCTTCCTCTTGCACTGTATACAAGCATTGTTGAAACTTACCTCTACAATTTAATTCTGGGTAACACAACATTCAAGCAGAACTTTAGCTAAATTTAAGCAGGAATTAACAAAGTCCTGCAACAGGTAATGTGACTACCTCCTGGAGACAGATACACTAATGAGACTTTGTGACACCGCATTTTAGGGAGCTGGTCAGAAAAACATCTTCATTTGTGTGAGAATGTTTATATTCTGTTAGATGAAAAGAAAGTAGTTTTTGTTGTGTTGAAGTTAAAATATGTTTAGGAGCATAGGTCTAGATACTGAATATTCAAAGGGGTGGGCTGGCCAATTATATGGCTATTCTCTCCCTGCTCCAACCCGTATCCTTCCAAACTCAGCTTTTTAACTCTGAAAACCGTATTTCTGTTTTACCAGTTGGCTCCCTGTTAGGCTCTGCCACCAGGGCACACTAGAGGGAGATGAGCTTCTTCTTCCTGCTGGCTTTAGCTCCCAGTGTCACCCCAGCAACACTTCTTCACCAGGGCAGCAGCAGTTCCTTCTCGTGCAGCAGCTGAATCTGGCCTACAAGTTTTCAGCACTTACACAACTAGCCCCTTACACTCCCCCCAGAAACACCTGCATCACCACCCACTCCAGAGGTCAGGGTTTCAGCTCTTCTAAAGATTTAATAAAGATTCCACCCCATTTGCCCCCAGCCCTACAGTTGATGGCTGCTTCCCGTAGCCACTACCTCCATGTTATCTCGGTGTTTGCTTTTTATCTTTTCAGTTACCTACTTATTAACAACTTTATACCTAATAACACTTTTTTATATTTAATTATCTGTTAAAATAAGTGGAATGACTTTTGTTTCCGTGAACACTGACTTTGTATTATATTAGTTTATATCATCAAAGAAGATATGAAAATGGCCATGAGCACATAAAATGATGTTCAACATCCTTAGTCTTCAGGAAAATGCAAATTAAAACTACAATGACATCCTACTACATACCTAATATGATGGCTAAAATTTTAAAAGACTGATATAGTGAGTGTTGGCAAGGATGTAGAGTAGGTGAAACCCTCATATGTTGTTGACAAAGCCACTTTGGGAAACAGTTACCACATGACCTAGCAATTCTACTCCTAGGTATCCACCCAAGAAAAGTGAAAACACACGGCCACATGAAGACTTGTATACAAATGTTCACAGCAGCATTATTCATGACAGCCAACAAATGAAAACAAACCAAATGGCTATCAACTGGTAAACAGATCAACAAAACCTGGTTTATCCAGACAACAGAATGGAATACACTACTTGGCAATAAAAAGGAATGAGTACTGATACATGCTACAAGCATAGATAAATCTCAAAAGAGGCCAGATGCAAAGGCTACATATTGAGTGATTCCACTTATATAAAATGTTCGGAAAAGGCAAATCTATAGAGGCAGATTAGTGGTTGCCTGGAGTTGGGGGTAGAGAGAAACTGCTAATGGGCATGAGGCTTCTTTCGAGAGTAATTGAAATGTTCTGAAATTAGATCATGGTGATGATTGCACAAATGTGCAAATTTACTAAAACTCACTGAATTGTACATTTAAAATTCAGAATGCTGTGAAATAAAAGACTAAGAAAAACATCTCAAGAAAATCTAGCATCATAGGCATATGAAATAAATCACAAGAAACCACAACACACTGATATGCAAAAATGGAACATTTGTGTCTGCACATATATATGATTGCATGTAATAAATACAGCAGGTCTAAGAACCAAACCATGTTAGCAAATGGTTAAAGAACACGTTTCGAATGCTAAGGATAGGTTTGGTAAGAGACATTAAAGAAATGTCCAGCTTAAGTGAAAGATGGTTTCACTGCTTCAAAACAGAACAGATGGGATAGTACCAGCATTCAGATCTAGCTAACATCATTATAGAGAAAGACAACATTTTGAAGTTGAGAAAATACTCTCTTGTGAAGAAACAGGGTTTTTATTTTTTTCTTTAGGAATGCCTCTTAATAGTGACATTGCCAAGGAACACAGACTAATGATGCCTCGTTATAAACCACAAAGCCTAATTGACCATCGGTATCAAATATAACCAAATACATCATGTACATCACTGAAATTGTGCTTGACTTTGAAAACAAATGTGACCTTGAACTCAGGTATCATTACAAGGTACAGGTGAAGGAACTCTGAAGATGGAACCGCTCCCTCCCCTAATCTTACCATTCAAAAACAGGCAAATACTTTTCTTTAAAATGACTGATTCAGATGTTGAGTTCATTTTTTGATTCCTGGATGATGAAAAATGTTCATGCTTGCTATGAGAGTTTAACAGGAAAATAACTAATCTTTAGTCCAAAGTTCAATGCATTCATATTTTAAGAAGATTCCTCTCCAAAAACCCATGTAAATTATCTCAAAAAGGAATACTAACAACATAGACTTTATAATATCTTATTTTCCATAATTTATGTTTTTTTAAAAAATAAGTATTCTTATCACTTTTAAAAATTAATTCGGGTGCTTTTATAGCATAAAATTTTCTAGAACAGAATTCCAGTTTGTAACATTGTGCCTAAAGGAAATGTCTATAAATTTAAAGACATCACTTCAAATGTTACCCAGGAACTAATGAAGCCATGAGACGTGGTCACCTGAACAAATGCTCTTCCATTACAGATGGAGGCTCAGAGAAATTAACTTGACTGAAGTCACCCAGCTGGTATCTGAAATATGATATGAGCCAGGGCTCTCTGGCTCCAAAGTCCCTACTTTTTCCGGCATGCCACATTATATCCTGTTAACAGTGAGCATAATATAAGGAAGAATTAAAAATCATATGGTATTTGTTCACATAAGGGTCTGAAGAATGTGAACTTACAGTTCTTTACATAGTTATATTGGTTCCTTAACACAGATGTGGTCATCTATTTGAGAAACCTAAAGCTAAGCTAAGTCCTTTTCATCTAATGAAAGGGGCAGTTTAAAACCACAGCGCCAAAGAACATCGACGAAAATGTTAAGTGGTCAGGGGTCACTATTACTATCCCAGGCCCCCTAGGAAAACTTCCCAAACAGCAAACATGGTTCCTGCACAGCCAGTGTAAAGCTTTTGTTTTCAGGCCTGCTTCATGCTCCACCTTCTTCCATGGAAGATGAGGAATTATTCCTACTGTTCCTGATGAGAACCACAGTAAATTCAAGGGCTGATATCACAGCAGCCTGCTTAGGGCATTCCAAAACACATCTCTAAAGAGAGAGATTTGATTCCTCCAACTTCCACAAATGAACACACGCAAGGACACTTCTGGGAAGATCCGCTTCTTGATTTCATAATAGCCAGTACCTGGGTTGAATCTATTAGGCAGCCAAAGAAACATCCTGATGATTCAAATTTCCTCGGGAGAACTAATGATAACCCATCAGAGTCACCAATATGGGTCACTGACTGGAGGTCACCAGGAGGTCAAGGTACATTTTAATGCTAAGTGGCTTCAGTCCAAGGAGTGCCAATGAGATTATACACTGTTAAAACGGATTCAAAAATCCATTCAAATATATGTACCCCTAAAACCCCTGTTTGGGAGAGATAAGCCTGAGGCTAGGTCCTTTTCCTCAACTGAAAGGGAAAGTAAATGTATTAATTGACATGACATAAATTAAAACAGAGCTGGTATTTTGTTTCCACTGAAAATACCAAACCTGTACAGTTTAAAAGGAATTCTTGAAGAGTCCGTTTCCAAATAACACAAACTCTTGTACTTGGCAACCAACAAGAATGTCAACCAATGTGAAAGTCTTTAATTTAGCAGATGTCTATTTAATTCAGAATTAACAGAAATCAGGGATAGTGAGGTTACACACTCCCACAGTTCAGAGTTACCTAAAAATGAAAGTTAATTTCACTTCATTAAACATGCAGGAGCAGATTCCCGGAGTCTAAGTAAGACATCATTGGCTTTTAGGAACAAATACGTCAACAGCTGTTAAAGAACAGTTCCTTGTTATGAAAGCTACAAATTCTAAGACATATGTTTTAAGACATCTGAGCACAGGTAACAGATTTAAATATATATACACCTTCCTATCCATCAGGTGAGAACTAAAAACTAAAAAGCGTTTTGATAACATGTTTAATTTCTTATATATCATTTCATTCAGCCAGGCCCAGTAGTACAGAAGGCAAAAATAAATATTCCACCTTAGTTCTAAAACAGAAAATCTGAATATGAAAGACAGATTAGATTACAAGATATGGGCTGCTCTGGGAGGATCAACCAGGACCAATATGTAAAGACTCTAATAACCAGTGGTGCCCTAAAATAGGATAAGCCATTTGTGAGGGAAGGAAACTACTGCCCCAAGGAGGTGCTCATGCGTGAGCGGGAACGCCAGGGATGAAGCACCTCCATGGCAAATGAACTAGTGCCATCAAAGATCCCTCCAGCCTTCAATGGGATGGATTTTCCACATTGTAGACACTAGCAATGAGTGCAATTTCAGTCAGGCAAAATGGAAGCTCGTGCATATTTGATCGTGAAGGTGGTCTGAAGGGATGGCACAGAAGGCCCAATATACCTAACCTGCAGAGGGCACATCTTACATCTCGCCTATTGCAACAATGTTACAAGCGAGGACACTGAGACTTAAAGATGGTTAAAGACCAAAGTCACAGAGAACTGAGTGTCTGAACTAGGACTTCTATCTTACACCCCCAGACTTCGGATGAAAATTCTTTCTACTCTACCATGATGGTTTTCTGTCAGGTCCCAGAAGAACCTCAAATGCTCCTTACACATTGATGTGCTGAGGAAATAAAGGTTTTATATTTAGAGAGGAAAAAGTAAAGATCAAAATGCCTGGCCAACTTCAGGGGGTCTGTGATGGGGCTCTGACATGAAGACCGCATCTTTTCTTCCAACTTCTAATCATGAAATATATTCAAACCAGGTGCTCCATCTAGTGGATTACTAGAAGATCCTCAGGATGAGAGAAAAGCACATTTTTAATACTGTTCAGCTCACACAACCCTAAAGCATTCATTTACTATCCCATACCTCATATCCAAAATAGCAACACTAGAAAAGAGATTATGAAGATTACAAGCTTTCAGAAGTCGAGGATGAATTCATTCCAACTGGTTAAAACTGCATTCGAAATATGCTTCCTCCCTCATTTCCCCAGTTTCCCCCAACATAAGTACAGAGTTGGCAAGGCAGGTCACGTCACAAGTAATCGAGGTAAAAGCTCCCCAGTGGCACACCCAGCAAGTGTAACTCCAACCTGATGCTGAAGCTCCCGGAGTTTCCACAGCCCCTTCATATACTGTGGTTACTAATCCTCTTAAGCCTAGGACCTTCCTTCCAAAGAGAACAATCTGGTGGGAAAAACCCAGGCTCAGAAGTCAGCCAATTCCTGGTTCTGTCAGTTTCTGACTGTTGTAAACTTGAATCAGTCATTAAACTTCTGCCTCAGCTTCTCATTTGCAAAACATGGATAATGGCATATTCCTCAGGGGTGCCATGAGGATGGAGAGGTGACAAAAGGAATGTACCTAGCACACTTCCTGAAACACCACGGCACCCAAAGAACAGCAGAGACAGACAGGTTGACCTGAGTAGGCTCAGTCTTCCCATTTAAGGGCCCCTTAGCTCCCTTCCTTAATCTCCAAATTTCTATTTTAAAAAGGTAACAAAAATGGTGAGCAGAGTTGCTGGAAGACATAGAGAAGTGTAATAATAAGGAACAGTCAAAGAACTGATATTCGGTGTGGCCAGGACATAGGCAGTAAAGGTGGATGCCAGGAGTTGAGGGGAAACAGACGGGCAGTTCCTTGTAAACCATATGGATGCATTTGGATGTCACCCAGCAACCAACGTGCAACCAGCGGATTATCCTCCCATTACCCCAATCTGTCATATTCTAACACTGCTCCAAAACGTTCACAGTCACATACTTCCTAAAGAATGAAGTGAAATAGCCTTAATGAGGTGGGTTTCTGAATCTCTGTTCCTGTCTTCTGCCTCAGCTTGTCATTTGGTATGTTGACTTTCATGTGCAAGTTCACCCAAGACACATGCTTTAAGTGCAGAAGAAAGGTCAAATTCAATAACATCAATTATGGAACATAGGTTGTGTCATAACTCTCAGTCTCTCAGATTTGAATGAGCAGATTTAATATTAGTAGTAAACATCCTGAACTCCAATCAAATGTAATGTAACACAAAATATGAGTGAACACTGTCAGAGACTGATGAACACCTCCCTCCCCTCTAACATCTATCCTTCCCTTTTGATATAGTAATGGCAGTGTTAGTGGGCTTCTGGCTGCCCAGGCAAGACTACATTTCTCAGCCTCTCTTGCACTGAAGTGTGTCTCCTGGACTGGGTTCCAGCTAATGGAATGCACACAGAAGTGATGTGTGCAATTTTAAAGTCATGCACTTAAATGGGAAAGAGTACACCATCCCCTTACCATCTCTCCCTTTTCTGCTACAAGAAAGCACTATGTGGAAAATGGCAGAGCAACAAGATAGAAGGAGCCTGGGACCCCAAAGTGGTAGAGTCATCAATCAACCCTGAACTGTTTACACTTGGACTAAGCATAAACCTAACTTCCATCCTTTATAAGGCATTGTTTTTTGATCTTTGTTAAAGTATATCCTAACTGTGATGGTTTCTTTTATGTGTCAACTTGGGTAGGCCACAGTACCCAGATATTTGGTCAAATACATGTGGATACTTCTGTGAAGGTAATTTTTAGATGAGATTAACATTAAATCAATAGACTGAGTGAAACAGATGGCCCTCCATAATCCAGGAGGGCCTCAACCAGTCAGCTAAAAATCTTAAGAAAAGGACCAACCTCGGAGAGAGATCCAAGATGGCCCATTAGCAGCAGCCCAGGATTGTAGCTCCCAGTGAGAGCACAGAGAGTGAGTGGACACCACAATTCCAGACGAATTTTTGTTGCCCACGGACCAGGAGATTCCCAGCAGAGGAGCCCCATGGGTTGCCAGCGCTACTCTTTTGGCCAGTGCAGCTGTTTTGCTGGCACCCCGGCGCGGCGGTTCTGAGTGCAAAGTATACGGGACTGGGCGCCTTTTTAGTTGGCATTTGGAGCTACGGGAAGGCAGAGTCGCCCATTCAGCTTATTGAAAAGGAGACTGAAGCGGGGAGCCAGACCAAGAGATTCCCGGGCAGAAAATCGTCACGAATCTCAATGCCACTGTTTCAGACAGCACAGTGGGTCGCCGCAGGGGAAATTCCCCCACAAAAAAACAGCAATTGGAAGCGCTGAGGATTGAGAGTTTCACAGCAAGCACAGCTGAACCCGGGAAGGTCTAGCTCTGTGGGGGAGGGGCGTCTGCCAAAGGACAACTAAGAAACCGAAAAAACATCATCACCAACAAGCTGGACGTCCACTCAGAGACCCAATCTGAAAGTCAGCAATTACAAAGACAACAGGTGGATAAATCCACAAAGATGGGAAGAAACCAGTGCAAAAAGGCTGAAAACACCCGAAATCAGAATGTCTCTCCTCCTACAGGGGATCGCAGCTCCTCATCAGCAACGGAACAAGGCCCAATGGAGAATGAGTATGATGAATTGACAGAATCAGGCTTCAGAAGGTGGATAATAAGAAACTTCTGTGAGCTAAAAGAACATGTTCTAACCCAATGCAAAGAAACTAAGAACCTTGAAAAAAGGTTTGACGAAATGCTAATGAGAATAGACGATTTAGAGAGGAATATAAGAGAATTAATGGAGCTGAAAAACACAATACGAGAACTTCACGAAGTATGCACATGTTTTAACAGTTGAATTGATCAAGCAGAAGAAAGGATATCAGAGGTCAAAGACCAACTTGATGGAATAAAACGAGAAGACAAGGTTAGAGAAAAAAGGGTAAAAAGGAATGAGCAAAGTCTCCAAGAAATATGGGACTATGTGAAAAGACCTCATCTGCATTTGATAGGTGTACCTGAATGTGACGAAGATAATGAATCCAAGCTGAAAAATATTCTTCAGGATATTATACAGGAAAACTTCCCCAACCTAGCAAGACAGGACAACACTCAACTCCAGGTAATACAGAGAACACCACGAAGATATTGCTCAAGAAGAACAACCCCAAGGCACATAATCATCAGATTCACCAGGGTTGGAATGAAGGAGAAAATGGTAAGGGCAGCCAGAGAGAAAGGTCAGGTTTCCCACAAATGGAAGCCTACCAGACTCACAGCAGATCTCTCAGCAGAAACCCTACAAGCCTGAAGAGAGTGGGGCCGATATTCAACATCATTAAAGAAAAGAACTTTCAACCCAGAATTTCACATCCAGCCAAACTAAGCTTCACAAGCGAAGGAAAAATAAAATCTTTTGTGAACAAGCAAGTACTCAGAGATTTCATCACCACCAGGCCTGCTTTACAAGAGCTTCTGAAAGAAGCACTACACATAGAAGGAAACAACCAGTATCAGCCTTTCCGAAAATATACCAAAAAGTAAAGAGCATCAATATAATGAAGAATCTACATCAACTAATGGGCAAAGCAGCCAGCTAGCATTAAATGGCAGTATCAAACTCACATATATCGATATCAATCCTAAATTTAAATGGACTAAATGCCCCAATCAAAAGACACAGACAGGCAAATTGGATAAAAAGCCAAAACCCATTGGTATGCTGTATCCAGACCCACCTTACATGCAAGGATACACAAAGACTCAAAACAAAGGGATGGAGGAAGATTTACCAACCAAATGGAGAGAGGGAAAAAAAAGCAGGAGTTGCAATTCTTGTCTCTGATAAAATAGACTTTAAAGCAACAAAGACCAAAAGAGACAAAGAAGGACATTACATAATGGTAAAAGGATCAATTCAACAAGAAGAGCTAATGATCCTAAATATATATGTACCCAAAGAGGAGCACCCAGATATATAAGGCAAGTTCTTAATGACTTAACAAAGAGACTTAGACTCCCACGTAATAATAGTGGGAGACTTTAACACTACATTGTCAATATTACACAGATCAACGAGACAGAAAATTAACAAGGATATCCAGGACTTGAACTCAGACCTGGAACAAGTAAACTTAATAAACATTTACAGAACTCTCCACCCCAAATCCACAAAACATACATTTTTCTCAGTATCACATCACACCTATTCTAAAAGTGACCACATAATTGGAAGTAAATTACTCCTCAGCAATTGCATAGCATTTCACAAATTTAAATGAAATATAGGTTGGCTGCTTGCTTGTTATTTTCTTCCCTTATTCCTTCCTGTCTCCATTGTTAAGCACATTTATTGGCATAAAAGAGGTTTTTAATACACATATTTAGACGACATTCTAGCCTGGGCAATAGAGCAAGATTCCCGTTCTCTCTCCCTCTTTCTCTTCCTTTCTCTCTTTCATTCTTTTTCTTTCTTTTCTTTTTTTTTTTACTCTTTCTTTTTTCTCTTTCAAAAAAGAAAGACAAAGAAAGAAAGAAAGAAAGAAAGAAAGAAAGAAAGAAAGAAAGAAAGAAAGAAAGAAAGAAGGAAAGAAAAAGACCAACCTCTTCTGTGGAAGAAGAAATTCAGAAAACAGATTTTCTTTGAACTCCAATTGCAACATCAACTCTTCTCTGGGTCTCCAGCCTGTCAGCCTTCCGGCCTGCCTGCCTGCCTAGCCTAGGAATTTTGGACTTTTAAGCCTCAATGACTGTATAAGCCAATTCCTTAAAATAGAGACATATGGATACATGGATATATAATATATATACATACACATCTTATTGATTCTTTTTCATTAGAGAACCCTATTATGCTGTTACAAACTGAATATTTGTGCTCCCCATCCCATCAAATTCTTATGTTGAAACCGGTATGTGGAGGAGGGAAGTCTGGGAGGTAACTAGGTCATGAAGGTGAAGCCCTCATGAATGGGTAGGTTTAGTGTCCCTATAAAGAAGAGGCCAGAGAGCCTGCTAGCACTCTTTCTGCTATGTGGGACTGCAATCTGACTGCAACATGGAAGAAGGTCCTCATCAGAACCCAACCATGCTGACACTATGATCTCGAACTTTCAGCCTTCAGCACTGTGAGAAATAAATCGTTGTTACTAAGCCACCTGGTTGATGGTATTTTTTATAGCAGCTGGAGCTAAGACACTAACACTGAAACAACTAAGAAACCTGAAAACCAACATTTTGTCCATTCAACAAATATCTGGACCTGCATATGCCAGGTACAGTATAGGCTCTGCAAATATAATTGAGAATAAGATATTGTTTCTGCCCTCATAGAGCTCACACTCTGATGGACTTTTTATGGCTGTGGACTACAGTATTTTTTAGATAGACAACAACATGAATGTACTTAATGCCATTGATCTGTATACATAAAAGTGGTTAAATTAGTAAATTTTATTATGTATATTTTGTTACAATAAAAATTGCAAAAAGAGAATTATTCAGAAGAACCAAAATTAATTCAGTAATTTAAAGTTTCAAATCATATACCTGATTAAAGATTTGTATCCAGATATATAAAGAACTTTCAAATCTCAACAATAAGAAAACCAATTAAAAAATACACAAAACATTGGAACAAACAGTTCCTGCCCACCAAAAAAAAAAAAACACACAGAAAGCAATACATGAAAGATGCTCAAAATTATTACTAATCAGGGACATTAAATTTAAAACTGAATGAGATACCCCTACCTACTTATTAAATGGCTACAATTAAAGACTGGACATACCAAGTATTGGCAAGGATGTGGAGCACATGAACTCTCATACTCTGCTGGCAGAAATATAAAATGATATAACTACCTTAGAAAACAATCTTGCAGTTTCTTAAAAAGTATACATTTACCAGCTATACTATCCAAACATTCTACTGGTATCTGCCCAAGAGAAATTAAAACATATATCCATACAAAACTTTGTACACAAATATTCATGGCAACTTTATTGGTAATAATAAAAAACTGGAATCAACCCAAATATCCACCAACAAACGAACTGATTGATAAATTATGGTGTATATATCCACATAATCAAATGAACTCATCAATATAAAGAAATGAACTATTGATACATACAACAACATGAATGCTTCTCAAATTAATTATGTGAAGAAGCAAGACAAAAAAGTAGAGTTCATACTATGATTCCATTTTTATAAAAACGAATTCAGAGTAACAGAAAGCAGCTCTGTGATTAGATTACCTAAGGATGAGGAAAGAGCGGGAAGAATGGATTATAAAAGGCACAAGGAAACTTTTGGGGGTCATGGATATGTACATCATCTTGAATGTGTTAATGGTTTTACAGATGTGTGTATAGCCAAAACTTATCAAATTGTATGTTTTAAATATGTGCAGTTTAATATACATCGATTACCATCAGTAAAGCGATTTGAGGGGAAAATTGTCTTTAAGGTAGCATTTTCACACAGCAGCCTCTCAGATGTATGCTCACTTGTTTTAGCTTGAATCAGACTCTAAAGTAAATATCCTAGTTATAGTGAACTGGAAATAACTAGTAAGCTGAAAATATGGCTTTATGCCACTTTCAACTCAAAACTAGCTTCTGATAAACTCATATTTCACACTCTGTCCCTGAAAAACAAAAGGGTTTCAGTTTTCCCATGTGCCATTGTGGCATCTCTCTTGGGAAAGCACATTTACAGTCAGCCTGTGCACATGTATATTCCTTAAAGCAGGATTAAGAAACGGAAGGATAAGTGGTACTTAGAAGTTATTGCGCATAGCATTAACTTTGGTTTATTCAGCATTTGTGGATAAACCAAAGTCCTCCTAATTCCACTATGAGAATTTCTCAAAGTGCAATGAAAAACTCACAAAAACAATGTCTAATGGATGTCTTAGATGTTATACATGTTTGCTGCAGGACATTCATTATTCCACATCATCTTCTGACTGTAAAACATTAAATAACTTCACTTTTTAATCCATTTGATTTCTATCCGCCTACTTTCCTAGAGAATTTCTAAACAAAACTCTGTGCTATTGCATTTACTATATCCAGCATAGAGTACAAAAGCTGTCAGAAAACATCTTTTACAGATTAATTTTTTAAGGCTCTATTCTAAAAACAACATCTGTTTGGGTAGTAAGTCCAGTAAATAAAACACTTTTTGAAGTTAGAAAATTTATTGGTTTTTTATACAAAATAATTATGCTCACAAACTCCACAAAACATAAGGCAGGAGTCTTAAAAGTCAGGACACTTCAGCTCACAAAATAAAACCTATAATTGATGGGTGTTAAAATGGCTCTACAATCTAACTTTTAAATATACTATTGCCAACCATGACTCATGGGAAGAAAACAATTTTTTTCATTTCTTAATACTTGAAAGTTACTTCATTTTTAACTGCTAAAATAAAAGAAAATCCTGCTTTCAAATGAAACTGTGGGAAAATGTTACAAAGAAGAAAATGTGTTAGAAAGTCATGTGTGTAATATTTTAATTTAATATCAGTGATAATAATAAAACATCCTGGCTATTCTCTGCAAAATGATGCCACCGAGTTACCATTCTCTCAACAAGCACTATGCTAGGTGGTACAAATATAGTGAAGTAATTCATTCCCATAAGGTCCATCTAGTAGAGAAGTTTTCTTCAGGAAGTAAAGAGGAGCCCATTCTTGGTAACGGACTGCTTCCCTTTGCTCAACCATCAGCGCAGTAACACCATTAAGGGCTGAGTACTATTATACCTTAAACACAAAATCCTATCTGGCCTGTCCTATGGAGTTAAAAATTTCTGATAGCACTGAGTGGGTAGACAGCCCCGATTGGAGGAGTTCCAGCTTCACCTTTTACTGGCATGTAAACCTTAACAAATTACTTAATCCCTCTAAGGCTCAGTTTTCTTATCTGTCAAATGGGGACAGCAACAGTACCTACCTCTGGCATATTAACTAATGTGAGCTATTACCATATAGTTCCCCTATGAAGTGAATGTTGTGTTTCCCCAAAACTCACATGTTGAAATCTAATCCCCAATGTAATATTTGGAGACAGGGCCTTTAGGAGGTGACTAGGCCCTGGCAATAGTGCCCTTATTAGAAGAGACAAGAGAGAGTTTATCTCTCCCCCGCAACCCCCATGTAAGGCTATAATAAGTCACCATCTTCAAACCAGCAAGAAGGCCCTCACCAGACACCAGATCTGCAGGTGCTTTGATTTTAAGCTTCCAGCCACCAGAACTGTGAGAAACAAATGTCTGTGTTTAAACCACCCAGTCTATGACATTTTGTTACAGCAACCCAAACTAAGGCAAGTCCTTTTTACATCACAGTCAACAGAAGCCATAATCTAGCAGTACTGCTAAGACCCAAATGAAAATTGAAAAAATAAAAAATAAAAAACTGATGCTGACTTTCTGAGAAACCAACAATATCATAGTTAGAAATACATAAATTTCAAAAAAAAAATGTGTTCATGGTGATTATATAAATAAAGCATTCTACTTTAAAACTCAATCCAAATATTGTGGCAGCATAAATCATTCATAGATTCCCCCAGAATTCAAAATGTCATTCACCAAACATTTCTGGAGTGCTCTCACTGTGCCAGACAAGGGAGAGGAAACACAGAGACAAGACCTGCCCATCCTAGAGGAGTCCATAACAGAGGGTGGGGAGATTAGTAGGGAGGGAGGACACAAAATTAATAGAATGCATTTGACCAACCCCTTCCTGACTCCTGCTCCACCCAGGATCCCCCAAAGCATGGGTGAATGAGACTATTCCCTAAGTCAGCAACGTAATAAAAGATGTCTTTATTCCTCTAACGCAAACAAAATGAAAACTGGTTTGGCAGCCCACATAAATGTTTGAAGAGCTGGTTTTCTGGTTCCTAGTCATTCTATTAATACCCAAGGTGGGCCCTGCAGAACCTTTATCCCGAGATGTCTAAGAGTCATCAGTCAACAGTGTGGAGCTACTGTGTGTGCAGCCACTGAACATCTGTGGCCAGAGCACCTATGAAACGAGTACTGGGAGCATGAAGAGGTTCAAGCAGGACAGTGGGAAGAAACAAGCTGCTTTGTCCTCCTAATCTGCTAAAGAGAACATGAAATGACAAGCAGATGCATTGTTTCCCTTGATTTCTCTATACTCCTATACTTTAAAAATGTTCTACTGGCCAAGCACAATGGCTCACACCAAGGCAGGTAGATTGCTTGAGCCCAGGTGTTCAAGACCAGTCTGGGCAACATGGTAAAACCCTGTCTCTACAAAACATAGAAAAATTAGCCAGGCGTGATAGCATGTCCCAGCTGCTTAGGAAGTTGAGGCAGAGGAATGCTTGAGCCCTGGAGGTCGAGGCTACAGTGAGCTATGATCACACTGACATTCCAGCCTAGGCAACAGGGTAAGACTGTCTCAAAAAAAGTTTTGCCATGAGCTAAGAATGAACTACATTGTCTAAAACTATCTCTCCCCAGAGGGAGACACCTAGTGCAGGCCACAGGGTGCCTGAAGTACACTTTCTACTCATCAGGATACAGATGGAGACTGTAGTAAGTTAGATGCTGTCCCCAAAAAAGATATGTCCATGGCCTAACTGCCAGAACTTGTGAATGTGACCTTATTTGAAAAAAAGGATCTTTGCAGATATAATGAAGGATCTTGAAATAAGATATCCTGAATTACCCAGGTGGACCCTAACTCCAATGACAAGTAGACTAATAAGAGATAGAAGTGGAGAAGACACAGAGAAGGCCACGTGAAGACAGAGGCAGAGATTGGGATGACACTGCCACCAGCTAAGGACCACCTCCAGAATCTGGAGGAGGCAAAGAATTATCTCCTTAAGTCCCCAGCAGGAGAATGGCCCTGCCAGATTTCAGACTTCTGGTCTCCTAGAAGTGTGAAAGAATATGTTTCTGCTATTTTAAGCCACCAGGTTGCAATAATTCGTTAAGGCAGCCCTAGGAAACAAATACTGAGACCAATATGATTACCATGGGGCCAATTTGGTTAGCATGGGAAACCCTGTGGTTGGAAGAATTTTCTGATGGCCTTTAATTGGCAGCCTGCAATAAGTCAGGTCCCTTTATTTCTGTTACAGACAATAATTCTAACAATTCTAACAGGTATTATCACTGTGCTACAAATAGTCACTAATGCACCAAAAGTTAACTGCCTTGAGATTCAGGCAGCAAGATGTGGCAGGCAGCATTTTGTGAGATTCCTGTGGATCTGGTCTTTTTTCTTCCCCTCTATGCCTTCTGTCCAAAACATGTCCAGTGTGAGTACACTGTCCAGCCTCCTCTTCCTGGACATCAGCTGCCTCCCATCAGTCCTGCTGAACGGGGATGCTTCCCAGACTTCTAAATGGGGGACATGAGTCCCAGGGTCTGGCTTGGAAGATGGTATGGCTACCACCCCACACAAAGCAGGTTTAGGGACAATGACTGACTTTAGTTTAGGACGTGGATTGGAGGTGCCTAAGGGACATCTGGTGTAGGGGCCAGCAATCCCCTGTCAAAAGAAGAAGGAACATGAAAATATTTTTAGATTTTGATTGAAATATGTTAACACCAATGAGCTACCATTCCCCAGGTGCTTACATTTTTAGACATTTTACTTTCAACTGTGGAACAGAAAGATTTGTCACAGTTATATAAACGGGCCAAAGATTGTCTCTAGGTAGTTTATTTCTTCACTGCAGGTGGAGACCAGTTAGCACAAAAGCCCTCCAGCGTCAGACTCAAATTTTTATACATCCAATTATTTTAAAAATAGCCCAAACAGGCAGATCTTTGGCCATGCAGCCTGCTTCACATACCCAGTGAAGTCTTGCTGACAACTGTCACCCACTGACAAGACAGGCCCTTAGAAGGCCCCGGGCAGCTATGGCCCTTCTGAGCTCTCTGACCCAGAGACTCCCACAGCACCGCTAAGTGACATCATCTAGGCACATGATACCATCTAGACATAGCCCCTTCTGAGTGGTGGCCCCAGATGGCCTCACCCCATAAGGGACATCCCTCTTCAAGCAACCCTGTCCCACCGCCATCCAATAAAGTTCATGGGTCACTGCCTCTCACATCTTCTTTGGTCAGCCCCAAATCCCTGGAAGCCCCTACAGTGATCTCAGTAGGTCTTTTAGGCAAAAGGAAGAAACCAGGGAAGATATCGTAAGTCTCTTCCTTGCCTCAGACATCAAACTTCTCTTCCAGCTGGCCCTGAAGAGAGCCCACCCTCAGTGAACAGCGTAAGCTGCCTGAAGCCTGAGCGTTTGTGGGGAATCCCCCCCATCCCAGAGGTACCTCTGCCCCAGCCTAGAAATTCTAGGCAGGCTCTCTTCTCCCTGCCTAGAGAAGAGGCAGCCCATCCTGTCTCTCTATGGTCTTGTGTCCTAGGAAGTCAGACCCTCTAGCCTTCCAACAGTTGCCATGCAGAACCTAGGAGCAGAAGACTCAGAGACTTGCAGGTACACTGGGGAGAGAGGGAGGCTGCCAGACAGGTCCACAAACAGGACCCAAGAAAAAGGTGAGACATATAAAAGTGCACAGCCAAGGCTGTCTATGTTCCTGTCCATCAGGGTAGGGGAAGGGAGCCGAGGACATCCCAGAAGGAACATGGGGTTTAAAGTAATTGCTAATAATGAAGGAGAACTTATTCCTTTACCCTGCCTCATCTCACCCACATCCTTTCCACAATCAGCCTGCCCGCCTCCTTGAAGACCTCCGTGACAGGATGGTCAGCTTCAGTGTTTGCTTGTCCCTGCCAACTGCCCTACATATGCCACTACTGTAGGTGGGACAATACTTGTGTGACCATCCCTCCAAACCAGCCTCAGAAGAGCACCTCATACACTTCCTGGCACCAGAGGCCTCTAATAAAAGTTTGCTGAATGAATGAATATAAGTCACTCAGTTACCATTTATATTTTAATTACTATGTAACCCAATTGTGATTCTTATTTATACAACAGATTAGCTCTGCTATAAAGTTATCTGCTAACAATAGCTCAGAAGGGCTCGGCCATGGTTTGCTGCTTACAAGGCATGTTCAACTGCTCATGCAACATTGTTGAATGTACATAACAGGAAACCCAGGGCCAACCCTGTGTATTCACTGCCCTTTTATTAAGCAAAGTAATCTTAAACACAGACACTGAGTGAAGCCACTGGCCAGACTCCTGTAATTGATTCTGGTGGAATCACTGAATCAAGAACACTGCAGGCAGTGGGTCTTATTCATGTTTGTTCCCTCAGCAGCCAGCAGGATGCCTGGTATACAGTAGGAAACCAATAAATGCTTATTGTGAAGTTCCTGAAGCAGCAGATGCTTCCTATAGCTGAAGTATGTCAGCCTCTAGAGACCACAGATGTCTACCACCTGGCTGAGCTTGTCAACCAGACTCACACCAATCAGGACCACCACAACATAGCAACTAGAAAGTAACAAAAGACTATTACGTATGCATACCAGGATTGCTCCCTAGCTCTTATTTCAAAGTGATACACACTACTCACTTTATAAATGCAAATTTTGCCACCAAAAATAAATGAATTTGGAAATACAAAAGTTTAGAACAAAAAGCAACTAAGCTAACTTAAAAGACACATACTTTGGGCTCCCTTATTGACAATGGGTTGAAGACAAGAGGAATCATTCTCCCCAAACTACAATACAGTGCTTAAAGCCATAAGTACAAGAAAAACCAAAAGGACTATCACCTGACTGAACAGGCAGGTTCTTCCGTCACATGCACAAGCTCCTCCATTCCTTCCTACCCATGTTTCTCAGGAGCGGGACAGGATTTTACCATACTGAGAACAAAGGGGAACTCCCACCACAACCCCAGCCCACAGACATATTCACCCACAAACCATTTAGTAGTACCCAGGTCGACAGACCTTCTTCAAGAGATGTCTCACTAAGAGGATGTGGAGGAGAGGGAATCCTTGGCTGCTGTTTGTAGATTGCAAATTAGTGCAGCCACTATGGAAAACCGTATGGAGGTTCCTTAAAAGACTAAAAATAGGACTAGCATATGACCCAGTAATCCTACTACTGGGTACTTGCACAAAGAAAATGAAATCAGTGTGTCAAAGCGATATCTGCTCCCGTGCTCACGACGGCACTATTCACAACACCTAAGATGTGGAATCAACCCAAGTGGCCATCAACAGATAAACGGATAAAGAAAAGGTGGTGTATATACACAGTGGAGTATCATTCAGGAACAAAAAAGAAAGAACTCCTGATGTTTACAACAACATGGATGAAATAGAGAACATGATGTGAAAAGTAAGCCAGGCAAAGTAAAGGCTGCTACCACATGACCTCTCTTAGATGTAGACTCTAACAAAGGCAAATTCGCATAAGCAGAGAATAGAAGAGGGTTACCAGGGGCTGGGGGTAGGGTTTGGGAGGTGTTGGTCAAAAGACACAAGGCTTCAGTTAGGCAGGAGTAATACAGTATAAACATGGTGACTATAGGAAATAAACAGCTAAGAGTAGATTTGTGTTCTCACCACTGAAAATGTTCAGTATGTGAAGTACTGCACATGTTACTTAGCTTGATTGAACCACTCCAATTTCAAAACATCATGTTGTATACCCTAAATTAATGGAACTTTTGTCAATCAAAAAATGTATATAAAGAAAAAACAAAACAGTATCACTGTGTCTGGCACTCACAAGATAACCAGGAAGTATCTTAACAAAGACAGAAAAGGACGTATGTCCCAACACTGGGCGGCCCAGGCTTAGCACGGGCAGAACAAGCTGAGTGACCTCCCACCTGGCGTATTTCACTTGGAAGGTGGGACGCACACCAACAGGTTTTGCTGGAACGATGCCCTCCTGCTTTGAGTAGGTGGATCCTCAACTCCAGAGCCATAACATATTGCACAACGAAGGGCTTGGCCTGGGCCTTGCCACTCACCCGTCAGAGATTAACTGAGGAAGTAGTTTGTTGGTTTTGAGGTTTTCAAAAGGAGGAAGGATTCTGCACCCGGTATGCTAACCTCCTTAGCCACGCTCCGGAAAACAGCACTTAAAGGGTTGCCCAACTTTTGGGACTTGTCTTGGCAGCAGACAGCCCATAGCACACGCCTGGTTATGAGTGGGTGCGCATGACAGCAAAGTCCAGGACTCACAGATGGGGGCCTTGAAGATCCACTGTGACTCGCTGCTGTGTTATCACAGACTGTGTGTGCGCGCATGTGTGTAAAACAAACACGTGCAGCCTGGAAACCTGTTTTATTCAGTGTATAAGCTCAGATACCAGTATCTTTCTCTGCCAACTCCTGACCTCTTAACTCTCCTGAAGACATCACCAGAAATGTTTCATACTTAACTTCATGCCTGCATTTAAGGTACAAAGTGTAGCTTTGGGTAGGTTTTTAAAAGGTTCCTGTTTAGGTTACGCTCCAAATGAAAGCCCATCTTGATATTTCCTCTGCCGTAAGAATGAGCATGAAGAGAGCCAAATTCGGGTGAGTCCAAGTTTAATCTACCAGCCCTAATAATTAAAAGACAAAATATGTATTTAAAACCCTGCCAAAGAGCCACTGACATCTGTGCAATTTTTAGTGGCTATGCTGGACTTACTAAGAGGGTCAAATCAATAAACAGAGTAAACTCTTCCTCATGGTAAAGTTTCCTAAGATGATGTGCTAATTGAAACATATGCCAGCTGACCCTAGAAGCAGAGCCTATTTACAAAATATAAAAAGTACATATTTTTTATTTCCTCAGAAAACAGCTTTCCCTATATACAGGGTCAGGTTCTCTGGATGGGGCAGAGAACCACAGACTGAGAAGTGTGAGCTGCCATTGCAGCATACAAGCTACATCTGTTACCGTCAGGGTCCCCAGATTAGAACAAGGAAATTGTCTTTCTACTTTTAAACCTTTTGGGGCCTAAGAACATCTTGGTCTCATTTATTTTCACTCCTTAGGTGTTGTCTGAAAACAATCAAAGTCAAACCTTTTCTGAGAATCAGTGGTTCTAATCCTTTTTTTCTTTTTTGAGATGGAGTCTCGCCCAGTCACCCAGGCTGGAATGCAGTGGCGTGATCTCGGCTAACTGCAGCCTCTGCCTCCCAAATTCAAGCAATTCTCCTGCCTCAGCTTCCCAAGTAGCTGAGACCACAGGTGCACACTATGATGCCTGGCTAATTTTTTTGAATTTTTAGTAGAGACGAGGTTTTACCATGTTGACCAAGCTAGTCTGGAACTTCTGATCTCTGGCAATCCGCCTGCCATGGCCTCCCAAAGCGCTGGGATTACAGATGGGAGCCACTGAGCCTGGCCCTAATCTTGAAGCACCAGCCTCAAGCAACCACCTTTTCAGAAAAGTATCGCTGGACACAAACTCAACATTTTGTTCTCCCTCCCTTTTGCTCACCTTTTACAACTCAGTTCCTACCCTTCTGTATAATACTCGACCGCAGAGTTCCTAGGAATCAAATTATCGGCTCTGACACAAAGTTTTAGCCTAGCCAGGCCTCCAGTTTGGGGGCAGCACCAGGGAACACAATGGCAGCAAAATCGTAAATCAACCACTGACGTCCAGTAACAGTTCTCACTGAGAACGCATTCCATTGTATTTTAAGGTTCTGGAAAACCTTCAGACGGTGTTAAAAAGTGTTCATGTTCTGTTTCTTGGTTTATGGTTTTATCTGTTTGTTCGTTTTGTTTTGTTTTCTGCTGGCTCAAAGCTAACAGCAGGATTTTCACGAAGTTTCCAGTTTTAGAGTAGGAAGCACGTCTGGAGACAGTCAACCTGGAGGCAGCCTGCGTGCACCCCAGCTGCAGAGCTTCCCCAGTTACCATTCCCCTCTGTTACTACTCAGCTTCTCACCACTCTCATTTGTCCCTACTCTAGAAAATAAGAAGGAATTTTGAATGCATGCTCTATATGTTCATCAATGGAACAAGCACATAACTAAAAATACAATAATTGGGCTTGTCATGGAAAGCAAGGGTGGCCTGGCTCACCCACTCCACTCCCAGCCCTGCTCCTCAGAGGCAATTCCCTTCCAGGATTTTGGTACTTCTTCCAGTGTTCATTCCCCTCCCGCTGCCCCCAGAGCTCTCACGTACAGATTTCTCAATTTTATCCTTGCCAAACATTTTCAACTGACTTTCTGCTGTGACAAACAGGGACAGCTCCCATGCAACCCTCCTATCCTCCCAATGCCACTAGTTTTCATTCTCTGCAGTTCTCTTTGTAACTGTAAGCAGTAATATACTTGTACCTTTATTATTCCATCGCTGACCACTGCTCAGGACTTACCACTCTGTAAGGTAAAGACATCAGCACCAGAAACTGACATTCAAATTAGGAGCAAAGCTACTAATAAATAGCAAAGCTTAATAATAAGCTAAATAATAATGATAAACAGCTGAATAAATAACATAAATAATGAATATAATAATAAACAGCTGAATAAGTGACTGGAGTTCATGTTTAATTTTTTGTTTGGTTATTTTCTGTATGGCTTTAGAATGGTAAGAAAATGAATAGTTAAAAATATGTCTTGGCATTGTACAGACTTCAGTCAGTTACTGTTTCTGGACTCAACAGATAGTATCATCAATGACTGCCCTTACTCAATTCTCTCATTACTTAGAATTTTGGAGATGAAACCCAACTGCGAAATGAAAATTCTTCAATGATAATACTGAGTTCATCTGAGGATGCTTACAGCACTTCTGAATCCAACCTCAGAATATCTCGCTAAAAGGAGGCAGCAGGCAATGCTGAAGGCTGCTCCTCGGAGCAGGGGCAGCGTGGTTGGCCTCGTCATCGGGGGAGGCATGGTGTGGCCATGGAGTAAGGACATCTTAGAAAATGACAACTCTAGTTGGGCACAGTGGCGAACGCCTGTAGTCCCAGCTACAAAAAAGAAAAGTAAAGAAAGAAAAAAACAAATCTGGTCTGATGGAGTGTGTTCAAGGGTACTGATGCAACAGCTAAATTGTTTTTTTAACAGGTACACTCTGTTATCCAGGCTGGAGTGCAATGGCACGATGATGGCTCACTGCAGCCTCAACCTCCCACAAGTGATTCTCCTACCTCAGCCTCCCAAGTAGGTAGGACCACAGGTGTGTACCATGGCGTTCAGCTAATTTTTTACATTTTTTTTTTTTTTTTTTTGTAGAGACGGGGTTTAACCATGTTACCCAGGCTTGTCTTGAACTCCTGGGCTTAAGAGATATACCCGCCTCAGCCTCTCCCAAAGTATTGAGATTACAGGAATGAGCTGTCATACCCAGCCAACAGCTAAATTTTTGAAAGCAGGACACATACCATATTGTTAGATTATGATCCCTAACACACAAAATTGAATTTCATTAGGAAATGCTTTATCTTTCCAGATAACAAATGCTGCAGGTACTCTCCCAGGCCGACATCCTCATCACATCTAAAAATACAAGAAGCAATGATGCTGTAGATAAAAACAATTGTAATACAATACGTGAAAAGTCTGAAAATAACCTATGGAGCTGTCGAAGTTCATGAAGGATATTTAAGTTTCAACATGTAAGATGACACCTATGTGAATACTGGATCCTATCTAAAATTTTAAATCATGGACAGCAAGTAAAAACAAATCAAAAATGGAAAGACACATAGCATGTATAGTTTATCTAGTCACAGAGCAAAAATAACACTTCAGTAATGCCTTAATTAAAACCAAGTACCTCAAGTTCATTCCATATTTCAAGCCTGTAGGAGAAAAATAAGCAAAACCACTTTCCCTTGCAGTGATACACGAATGAAAATAACTGAGAGCGCAAAACCTGAATCAGCTACAAACAGTATGACCTTGCATGACTCGATTATTCTCCCATTCATTCAATAAACATGTCATGGCCAGGCACGGTGGCTGAAGCCTGTAATCCCAGCACTTTGGGAGTCTGAGGCAGGCAGATCACAAGGTTGGACGTTCAAGACCAGCCTGGCCAACGTAGTGAAACCCCGTCTCTACTAAAAATACAAAAAGTTAGCCAGGTATGGTGGCAGGCACCTGTAATCCCAGCTACTCGGGAGGCTGAGGGAGGAGAAGCACTTGAACCTGTGAGCCAGAGATTACAGTGAGCCAAGATCGCACCTCTGCACTCCAGCTCGGGCAATAGTGCAAGACTACATCTCAAAAAAATAAAAGAAAATAAAATAAACATGTCATAAGCACTCACCATGTTGTAGACACTAACAACAAGTCCCACAAACTCTCTCCATCTATCCCCTGGAGCAGCGGTAGCCCAGCCCACTTTAAGGTGTCATTGCTCTAAAACCAGCCTCTACTTCATATATGTGGCCTTGTCAAGTGCTGGTAACTCTTGGATTCAAAGATGTCTGACTTTCAAAATCAAAGATCAAAACGTTCAGAGACAGCTGCCAGGACTTAAGGCCAACCACAATCAGCTCATCCTTCAGAGGTGGACGTAAAGGATGAAGAACTCAGTGGGAGACTTCCTTTCCATCACCTGCCCACCCAGTTTCCCAGTCCACCTCTGCAAGGACCCCTCCCCTCCCTATCCAGCAATAAAGGGCTGTATGAGCTACTGTGTTCTGTGCAACTTCCAGTTCTCCCAGTGTAACCTGAAGCAATGAGGGAGGGAAGAGGAGGGAGCAGTGGCCTTGAAAGACTAAAGGGAAGCCTCTCATGTGTTCTTTGCCTAGGAGCCAGCTGAGTGCTTCTTCTGACACTGTGAGCTCTTCAGGCTCCCCTTTCCCCTAACTCCCCATGTCCAAAGCTCAGTTCTTGCTCTTTGCTTCACTGATTTCCACATTAGCCCACAATGCAGGCACAACACACCTTGGGGGTTAACTTCCTTAAAGTCCCTGAAGCAGAGAGACCCTGAGGATAAACAACTTCCTTCACCCAGGGTTTGGGGCCGACTTCCAAGGACTTCTGATTCATTCTTCTCCCTTCTCTCTTGAACCCCGCAGCAGGAACATGAGGTCTGCAGCTTTTATACCGAAGAAAAATTTCATCTAAATAGGAAAGAAAAGTACGTCTTTTCACACCCAGAACTTAAGGCTATCTGAATGCTCTACAGGTCATTCACTGACAGTGATACAAGCATCCCAAGAAAATCAAGCAAAGCAGGAATGTGAATGATGAACACAACCTACTGAGGACTTGACTCAGCTGTGGACCTGACACCTTCACCACTACCACATTTGTCCTTTTCACCTGCAATTACTTCAACCCTCAAACAAAAGGGTCCCAACTGCTCAGGATGATACACAAGGCTCAAAATTCAACCAATAAAAACTATGTTTCCAGTTTGGAGCTAAAGAACATGTTCCACTCCACTAGTTGCTTAAAAAAAAAAAAAAAAATCAGAACTCACAATCTGCTGAATTTCCTCATAATAAATTTGTTCACAAAAACACCAGAACCACAGGAAACACCACATACGAAAGAGAAATGAGTTGGCTTCTTGAAAATAAAAAGAAATGCAATGAGCAACAGAAGCCAAACTGATACTCAGCCAAGTACCATTCCTGTTTAAAGATTAAAAACATCCTTAATAACCATAAGTCATTAGCTCTCAGCATGACCAACTTTCCCCATGGAAATGCTTGACTACCAGAGCTGGGGGCTTCTAGTGGGGATGATGGGCACAGCTCCACAGTCCCTAGGGGAACACAAGGGCCTGCAGAGGGCAGTGGATATGCAGCAAAGGTAGGAGAGTGCCCTGTCTACTGTCAGCATCCTATGCTTCCACAGGGACCCCCCCATCTGGACCCCACCCACTGCCTGGCCATGGAGTAGGATGGAAGGATCCTGCCCAGTAAACAAATGTCAGCAGGCAGCTTACTTCTCCCTGACCTCAGCTCCGCATCGCCCCAGATTCGACAAAATATTCTGCTATCCTAAAGGATTTCAATATTCCATGTTCCATATTCCAAGAGTTTCATGGCGTGAGGTGGTATCTCATTGTGGTTTTAATTTGCATTTCCCTGATGATGACTGATGTTGAGCATTTTTCCATATACCTGTTGGCTATCTGTATGTCTTCTTTTGAAAACTGACTGTTACTTTTTTTTTTTTTTTTTGGCAGGAAGACAGGGTCTCACTCTCCCACCCAGGCTGGAGTACAGTGCAGTGGTGCAATCATGGTTCACTGCAGCCTTGAATTCCTGGGCTCCAGTGATCCTCCCACCTCGAACACCTAAGTAGCTGAGACTATAGGCACATGTCACAATGCCAGGCTTTTTTTTTTTTTTTTTTTTGAGATGGAGTCTCGCTCTATAGCCCAGGCTGGAGTGCAGTGGCGTGATCTTGGCTCACTGCAACCTCCATCTCCTGGGTCCCAGTTCAAGCAATTCTCCTACCTCAGCCTCCCAAGTAGGTGGGATTACAGGCACAAGCCACCATGCCCAGCTAATTTTTGTATATTTTAGTAGAGATGGGGTTTCACCATGTTGGTTGGTCTGGTCTTGAACTCCTGATCTCATGATCCGCCCAACTTGGCCTCCCAAAGTGCTGGGATTACAGGCGTGAGCCACCTCACCCAGCCTTTTTTTTTTTTTTTAAAGTAGAGACAGAGTCTCACTATGTTACCCAGACTCTTTGCCCATTTTTTAACTGGGTTATTTGTTGTTTCACTTTGAGTTGAGTTCTTTGTATGTTTTGGATATTAATCTCTTATCAGATGTAAAATTAGCAAATATATCTTCCCATTCCATTGGCTGTCTCTCCACTCTGTTGATGCTAATGGATTTCTAACGGTAGGTTTTTCAGGCCTCAGTAGGGATTCTCTGTAGGGATGAAGTCTCTCCCATTCCCCCTTTGGTCAAACCACTTCCAGTTCCCAATATCTTAGTTGTCTCCAGAAGCCCAATTCCTAAACAGACCTGAAAATAAACAGATTACCACTAACATCACTCCTACGCCCTCCCCCAGCTGCCACTGTGTTCACATCCCTACTGTCCTTTTCTATTAAAATCAGATAAGAATTATGTCCACAAATAACTTAAACCACAGAGATTTTAAGAACTTTGTTAAATGATAATAGTAAAAATGTCCTAAACCCATAAAAATTTGCAGAAGGAGAGCAAAGAAGATACATTTTGTCGCTCTCATTGTTCAAAATTCCAACAAGCTACTATAAATAATTCCCAAGCAAATCACGTTTTGTGGAGGAAAAAAACAGCAACCTTAATACATATTTCTAAAATATCTCATTATGTTTCTAAGAAAAAAACTTAAAATATAAATTTAATTATTCAAATTCAATATAATTTAATTAAATGTAATTGAATTAAATTGCTTTCTAAGACATTCTTTTTGTAAGCCATTTGAACCAAGAAAGCCACCTGGTTTTATTTAAAGCCAGTGGTAAGAACTTTCTGAGATAAGGAGAAACCTCTGTAATTCAGACCCTGTACAAAAGAATTAAAGAAATTAAAACAGGGACCCAGGTTTCAGTAACTGCAGGAGGGTTCTCCTTCGTGCCATGGCCTGGAGTGAGGATCAGTTACCGTAACCAAGAAACCTCAGACTGTTACCTGGTCCCCAGTGATAGCACAACATGTGGCCTGGGCCCATCAGATAGCACACACTAGAGGGTTATTACAAGAGGAGCAAAGCACCCCACACCCTCCGCCTCCCTCCCTCACCCTCCTGCTCCCAAGAAACACCAGGTGGTTTGGGAAGCAGGATGAATTCTGCATTGAAAAAAAAACAGAAAGCAGATGGGGCTGAGTTAGTCTGACTACAATACCTCAAAGCAGATTATCTGCCTAATACAGTAAGCAAGAAAGGGGAGTCATACAAAAATGAAAAGCCAAAATCTGGGGTGAATTTCTGCATAGGTTATTTTTCACTTTCTTCCTTTTCCACTGTAAGACACTGCAATGCTTTGCCACATCTCAAAAGAGACTCTTCTGGTGCCTCATTCTAAAATCTAGTTCATGGGGATTACCCAGGCATATATATAAACCCCAATGGCTGCAAAATTACGAATATTAGTGTTCACACTTAGAAGAAAGCAGCCTCGATCTAGAGTAACAAAAACATAAAAACGTTACTCTCCACACTCTGAGACCCTTAAGGTAGGGTAATTTGTGGCCTCACCAAAAATTTGAAAGGTGGACTTCCATGGCCCACTATAACCTAGAGCTCTAGACCAACATAGCCTCATCCAGAATCTTAGTACATCCTAACAACCACACACAGATGCTGAGCTCACAACAGCAGAAATAATAGCAATGGTAATCAAGCAGGTTTTACAGAATAGCTGAGAAAGCCACACACGTCCACAAAGGCAGTTAAGTCCCAACTGTGATAAATCTAAGCTGTTAGTTGTTGGTTGGTTGGACAGGGTTTGAGGACAAGTAAGAGGGAAAGCATAAGCCCGGAATCACATCTAAGCTCTTCCATTGCTATTGGCCTGCCCCAGGCATAAAGCACAGTAATTTGATAAAACCTGCTCCTCTTTTTACCTTTGCCATGTAAGTTCTCCAGTCCTCAGCTGGGAGATTCTTAACTACACCCATATCACAGGCAAATCAAGCACTATCACAAACACCCTCAGGCTGAAGTTAAGGGATGAGGCTGAACCTTATACCACCTTCCATCTGTGCTTGCCTTTACTACAAGAAAAATTTAAAATGAATATCCCACAGAGAAGACAAAAAACATGGTACCTCAGTTATAAAGTGCCTTCTCCACTTACTTCCCTAACTTAGGAGAGGTTTTCATTCATCCATTTCACAAACCAGAAAGCTCAATCAGTCATGACTTGCTAACAGTAGAAATGAAGCAGGGAAAGAATCGTCTCATCCACCTTTTTTTGCACAAAGGTTCTGCTATAAAATTTTCTTGAATATATGAATGGCCCATTACTGTACTATTAGTAAAAAATAATAATTTGAAACAACTGGGGTATCTACTTAAAAAGGTACATCAGGACTTCCTTATACTATTCCTGACTTTTTATATGTCTGAAATTAAATAAAAGTTCCAAAAAACAGACTGGGAAGAAAATAACTTGCCCTCTGTGTAGGGCAGGGTTCCACTGGAGATCAGCACTAAAGGAACTTTCTACAAACTTTCAAAAACAACATCTGTGTGCCCCTGCAGTAGCAGAAAAAGGGGACTCCCTGTAAGAAATGAGAAAGGAAGAGGCAATTCTGTGTGACTAGAAGTGGGAATGTCTGCGTTGGCTGGGCAGGCTCCAGCGTGGGGAGGGGGACGTTGCACCTGATAAGAGAAAGCAAGCTGGTGCTTATTTGTGGAGGGCACTGCAATGGGAGAAATTAGAAGAGAGGAGGCAGGCGCATAGGGTCAGTTGCACAGGGCAGAGCAGGAAGAAAGGCATATAGAATGTGGATTGAGATTTTAATGGAAAACTTATATGCACTTCTTTGTAACCTAAGCTGTATGAATCAATCACATTGATAGTATTAATTACATTTATATTATTGATTATAAGTTATACTATTACCATAATATTGCACACAGTTAGGTGTCAACTGTTCTCTAGGTTTTTAACAGCTGTGCTTTAATAAGTCTGTATATCCTCTCTCCAGCCTTAAACGCAGACAGACACTAGATATGGGTAAAGACAGCTTGTAACATAGACTAGCAGTCTGCAGTGACTAGACCCAGGATCTAAGATAAATTCCTAGGCCAAAGCATCTGGGCTTTTTTTCGGAAATCAGCCAAGCTTTCCAAAAGCACTGTCAGAACCAAATATCAGCTGTGCTAAGCATCGCAGAGATGTGGAATGGTAACGACAAAAGTGCCTTTGTAGCTGAATGCAATAGAACAAGGTCTGGTTACTGCACTCCACACCAAAGACTTTGAACACAACAAATTTAAATTCCACAAGATCTTCTTCCAGTTTAGTGAACATAGAGTTTCCTTGGAAATATTTTTGTTTCCTGTAAAGGGAGTGCCAAACGTCTTTTTGATCATTTTTAGAATATATATGTAAAAAACACTTTTGAAAATCCAATTGTAAGACATTTTGCCACACACATGAATAACAGGCAATTCAGCTTCCCTGGACATCCAATCATTGCTTGTTTGACATTGTTTTGGCACATTAACTGGTGCTGACAAAGTTTTTTGAGTCTGTCGTTTAAAACAACAAATCTTACTGGAAAACATTATCAAAGTAAGATTTACATACTACATATACAAAAGTATATAAAGATACATTAATATCTTTATAAAAGATAACTAATATTATACATTAACTGAGGGAAAAATATATTGTGTCTGTAATGATTCAACTAGGTGCGGCCCAGACTTCGCTGTGAGTAAAACCAGCTCCCAGTCATCCAGAGCAAAGCAATGAGCAACGCAAAAGTCATTTCTGAATGGATTTGTTTGGGGGCAGCAAACTCCTCCCCGGTCAATTCTATTTTCTCAGCTAAAATAAACTTCATGGGGAGTACACCTGCAGGGGTGGCTGCCCGGTGCCTCCCTTTCCCTGTAACACGTTGTTTTTCTGAGATGCCCTCTTTCCTTTCCCCCAGTGGCAATCAGGGTCATTCATGCCAGGACCACAAGGCCCCCAAGATAGGTCTTCCCTAAAGGCCAAGAAGCAGCAGCTCCTTGCCCTGAGGAAAGACAGTGTCCCTGGGGAGCCATGAGTACAGCAGTGGGGCTCCCAGAAGCCACATTCCTACAGATGACCCCATGGCATGGGTCACAATGGAGGGTTCTAAGGCCATCAGACCCAATGGGAATCCTCTCCCTAAGGGATTAAAGTGGGGCCTGAGAGAAGGACCAGTTTCTTGCCAATAGCTGGTTTCTCAGACAGCCAGTTCCTACCATGCAGTCTGGAAACAAAGTCAATATCCAGGCAGAGGATGCAAAAACTTTAGAAAGCAGACAAGATAAGAGAGGATCTTGAAGACTGGGACCCTCTCAATACACTCAGCTGGACCCCCACCCTTCAGTTCTTGGAGACACCCTGTGTCCTTAGAACATATATCCCTTTCTTGCTTTAATTACTTGGAATCAGTTTCTGTCACTTGCAACCAAGAGTCCAAATTAACACATGTAATTTCTAGCACACACACACGAGAAAAAATAAGTCGCCTCAAAATGTTAGGAGTTGACATACTGGGCCTGAAATCTTACAGCACAAAACAAATAACCACTGAATAGGGGAAAATTATATTCTTAAATCTTAATTTTGAGACAATTACCTCATCACTAAGGCAGGGAAGTCCTGGGGGAGCTGAGAACTAGATCTTCATTGCACCTCTGGTTTCTTTACTAAGCCACTGACTCAGGGGCAACTTTGCATTTGGGGGATTTCCACATCTTGCTGTTGTGCAATATTCCCCAAATAAAAGAATAATATTTATTTTAGCACCTAAAGGTTTCCGTAACACTGATTTGCTGCCTTAAAAAAAGAAAAAAGCAAATGCAACTTATAAAGATTAAAAATACAAATTATAAATTTATTAGTGGAACAGCTTCAAAGCTCTTTGCAACAATAACAATCCCCTCCTTAAAGAAAAGCAATTTCAAAAACATAGATAAGCAGTCCGGGAGTGCCACACCAGCTTACAACAGAGATCAGCAGGCACTCGACTTGGATGTAAACTAAAGACACACATTTAACTGAGTTTGAAAATACTGTCATTCCCATTTATTTTTCTTATACAGATAATGCACTGTAATAATTCACTGTAATTCTGTTGAAAACTGATTGTATACTGATGGAGACCTAGATTTACAATCCTAGAATAATTACATAACTTTTACTAGCCAATATTTCAAAAGGCAAAAGACTGCCAAAACAGAGAGGGAAGGGTATTTATACAATCTCTCTCTCAAACTGTACATGACCAACCAACCAAGAAAAATACGAAATGCCCCAACTTCAAAAAACCCAAGCCGAGGTGGGGTGATTCTGACCCACAGAGTAATAATAGTACTTGATATCTGTTTTTTTTTTTTTCTGACATGGAGCCTCTCTCTGTCGCCCAGGTTGGAATGCAGTGGCACAATCTTGGCTCACTGCAACCTCTATCTCCCAGGTTCAAGTGATTCTCCTGTGTCACCCTCCCAGGTAGCTGGAACTACAGGTGTGTGCCACCATGCCCAGCTGATTTTTGTTGTTGGTTTTTTGGTTTGTTGTTGTTGTTGTTCTTTTTGAGACAGAGTCTCACTCTATCACTTAGGCTGGAGTACAATGGTGCAATCTTGGCTCACTGCAACCTCTGCCTCCCGGGTTCAAGCAATTCTCCTGCCTCAGCCTCCTGAGTAGCTGGGATTACAGGTGCACACCACCACACCTGGCTAATTTTTGTATTTTTAGTAGAAAGGTGTTTCACCATGTTTGCCAGGCTGGTCTTGAACTCCCGACCTCTAGTGATCCTCCTTGACCTCCCAAAGTGTTAGGATTACGGGCATGAGCCACCGAACCTGGCCAATAGTCCTTGATATCTTGATACAAACAGTGCCGGGGCCACAGAGCCCAGGGAAGAACCAGAATCTGCTATGTCAGCAAGCCCCAGGACCCCCTGCTCTAATGCTGCACCTCTGTCCCTCATTCTGCCCTATGTGCCCCATAGAGCCAGGGCGATTCACCAAGGGTTTCCCCCATCCACCCTTACCCAGTGGAGGCCTGGAAGCACCTGGTGTGCTCAAATGAGGCCACACTGTAGAAGGCAGCGGAGTCAAGGAAGGCAGGCTGGGTGGTGCTGCCTTCAGCACTGCAAGGACCCCACCCCCTAGAGGACTCATAGGGCACATGTAGCGGCCACACACCAGCCCTGCTCTGGGGACATCCCTGCAGCATCCATGGCCCTTACCAAAGTCATCACTTCACTGGTGAAACTGATGCAAACTCTGAATGTAAACTCCACATCACCTCTCAGGAGCTTGTGGCACCCAGGATGCCTCCTGGCTTTGGCAACACTCTTCCCTTGGCTTCCCTGACACTTGACCTCCTGGAGGCTTCTTATCTCTCCACTCTCCACTACCCCTCCTGTAAATGGTGAGGGACCCACTCCTCAGCTCCTCTACACACTCTCTGCGGGAAATCACACCCACCACTGTGGTTTTGAGGTGGGCTATGGTAAATACACCATGATTAGAGATCCTGGCTCAAATGTCTGCAGTGGAGTTCAAGAATTCGCATTTTAAAAAGCCCCAAGATGTTGGGTTCCTGAGTTCTGTATCAGCTGCCTACCCAACACCTCCATGTGCCAGGTCCAGGGACATCTCCGTGGGTCCAGCTGTGGCACGCCGAGGCCACCTTTCTTCCCTCACTGCTTGTTCCTCCACCCATGGCTTCAACTGAGCATACAGGCATCATCCTCAATTCCTCTCCCCTCCCTCCTACATCTAATCAATGACCCAAACCCACTGAGTTTTAGATTTTAAACCTGTCTACTTCCTGTCATTCCCATGGCTCTTTCCCAATGTTCCTCATCTATATTATTCTAACGACCCCTTCCAAGCCAACTCTTCACGGCAGCCAGAATGATCCTCCTAAAACACAAATGCAACCAAGTCACTGTCCTGTTTAAAATCCTTCAGAGGCTCTCAACCAACCTCAGGACAAAATTCAAACTTGTTTTTACTTCTAATAAAGTTTTATTGAGATATAATTCACATACCAGAAAATTCACCCAAAGTATACAATTCAGTAATTTTAGTATATATCCACAGAGTCATGCAATCATCACAACAATCTAATTTTCACCCCCTACACCATCAGCAGTCACTCTCCATGCCCCTCCCTCCAGTCCCTGGCAACCACTCATCTACTTTCTATCTCTACACTATTCTGGACATTGCGTATAAATAGAAGCCAACAATATGTGGCCTTTTCTGTCTGGTTTCTTTCACTTCACATAATGTCATCGAGATTCATCCATGTTGTAGAATGTGTCAGTACTCTACTCCTTTGAATGGCTGAATAATATTCTATTGGATGGATACACAACATTTTTCTAATCCATCCATCAGTTATAGACATTTGATTGTTTCTACTTTTGGGCTATTATCCATAATACTACTGAGAACACACAAGTACAATTTTCTATGTGAACATGTTTTTAATTCTTTTGGATATATAACTAGGAGAACAGCTGGGTCATAGAACTCGGTCAAATAACTCTCTATTTAACTTTTTGAACAAGTGCCAAACTGTTTTCCAAAGTGGCTGCACCATTTAACGATCCCACCAGCGATGTATGAGGGTTCAAATCTCTCCACGTCCTTACCCACATGGCAATAACAGACATGATATCTTACAGTATCTGTCTTTATGTCACTCCTCAGGTCCAGAGCAGGTGCCTCTCTCATCTAATCAACGTCTGCAGTATCCTGTCTGGGGTATCTTTGGATCCCTGATCCCACTATCCTGGAACTGTCTGATCAGCTATTTAAGTCCTGACCAGATTGTAAGGTCTGCAAGGTCAGGGGCTGAGTCTGTCCCATTTACAGCTCTATCCTCAGGGTCTGGCAGAGTAGCTGGTATATAACAATACTCAGGGAATACATGCTAAATAAACGAGTTACCAAAATCAACAGATTATCCAGTCTGAGCCTCCACTTTCCCTTTACATGTTAATCCTACATTACCTATAATAAAATAACTAGTGGATTTGACAGTAAATATGTTTTCACAGATACAAAAAAGCCCAAGGCAGTTTAATCCCTTGCCTTTTAAGGATCTCTCTATCTTTATAAGCTAAAGCTGACTGAAAGTATACTCTGCTGACAGCTGCTCTATAAATGTTTACTGAGATAAAACAGGGAGCCCAAGCTTCTTCATTCCATAGAACACCTAAGCATTTGTCAATATGACAAGACACTGAAGGAAAGGGAGGGTCAAAAGGACAACGAAGCATGGCAAGGGCTGCTGTACACTCTCCTCCCCCTAAAAAAAACATTTTATTTTACTTTTCTGCATCTTTTAAGAAGTATTTTCTATCTCCCTCACAGCCAAGATTCTCCCAGAGTCACATACACAACACTTCCTCACTGACAGAAATCTACCTGTCTTAGGGACTCTACTTGCCTAGCACTCCCTCCCCTGGACTAACAAGATGTGAGATGCACGGAATTAAGTGGTCTTGCCACTTGCCATTACAGTTTTCTAGTGCCAAGCAAATCTGGAATGATCAGGTCTAGACCCATGGCAGACTGGGGAAGCCAGCATCAGAGGGGATAAAGTCACAGCAGAGGTGTGGTATGGAAGCGAGGCTGCTTCTCAGGAAGGAGAGCTCACTTGGGGGCCTGTGTACGGCAGTGAGGTTTCCCAGCCCTCTCCCCATCCCCACTGCTCCCAGACAACCCTCCTTTTCCCTCTCACCACACCACTCTAATTTCCATGTCCACGTCTTTCTAGCCCATTCCTGTACTGTTTGGTCATCTGTACACGGTTTCTAATTTTCCTAAAATAAACATGTATTGCTTGTGTAATAAGAGAGGAAAAAGCTTTTTTTTGTTTTTTGTTTTTTTGAGACATGGTCATACTCTGTTGCCCAGGCTGAAGTGCAATGCACCATCATAGCTCACCGCAGCATCTAGCTCCTAAGCTCTAGTGATCCTCCCGCCTCAGCCTCCCAATTAGCTGGAATCACAGTTGCACACCACCATGCCTGGCTAATTTTTTTTATATTTCATAGAGACGGGCTCTCACTATGTTGCCTAGGCTGGTCTTGAACTCCTGGGACCAAGTGATCCTCCCACCTCGGTTTCCCAAAGTGCTGGAATTGCAGGCATGAGCTATCATGCCTGTCCCTAGTTCATTTTAAAATGTACCGTGGAATGGTCCCCTAAGAGCATCTGACAAGCCATCTTAAATATCTAACTCAGTAGGAATTTTGCCATCTTTAAGTGATTTTAAACTTAAAAATAAATAAAACTTGTATAAAGTTTACATTTACTTTTACAGTTCATTGCCCCCTCCCAAGCAAACTTAGAATGACCTCATGGGAAACAAAAAAAACCCCACCAAACTATTTCATTTTTCTAATTTGTCATATGTTACAGATCTCTGATCTGACAAGTTTTTAAATCACAAAGCATACAGTTATGACCTCCTTATTAAGCACGATAAATAAAAGGAAAATCATTTGGATGTGGCCTGCAAAGTAACTGATTTCCTTCCCATCTCCTGGCTTTCCTTAAAGATGCGGAAAGAATGAGGGGCACTTGTCTGCATTCGCTCCCGCAAGCCTTCGCCAACAGGATACCGCCATCCGCTGCCTGCTTTTCTGCTTTTTGTTCACTGCTCGTAACAGGAAAACTCGCTTTCCTGCTTTCTCAATACCAAATGGGTTACTCCTGTGAGGGAAAACATCCCTTCAGAATCCACCCCAAGGCTACACAGAAGGCAAGAGAAACAAAAGCTGCGCCATTCTCTCCCCAAATATTCCATTGGCAGGCAGCCCAGGACTGCGCCAGTTCAGTGGTTTAATATCCTCTCTTTGGCAGAAAAGGGAGAAAGAATTATGGAGCTGCCGGCCTAAGGTCCCCGAATCTACTCTGCGGGTGCTACCATTCGCTGGGCATCCATCATGACACCATCTTTTGCAGAAAGACAAACCAGCCACAGTCAGATAAGGGACAGAACTAGGAAAAGACCCATGTGAAGGTGCATGACTCAGAATACAAGAGGTCCAGGAAAGCCAGCAAGAGAGAGAATCACTCTCTATGTCAGAACATTAGAGAAGGATGTAGGAAACAAAAGAAAAGGACCAACTGTAAGGCTTGTGTGGTACATCAAGACTGGGGAAGGCATCACTGGAACAGAGGCGGCAGCTCAAGTCTCTGAAAGTGAAAGGTGGAGAACAGCAGGTCCCCATTTTCTAGGGGATGGCCACAATAGGAAGCTGAAAGGGAAAATAACGAAACAGAGAGAAACATGCAAAGAAAGACGTATCATTATCACTGCTTCACTATATCGATAAATAACAGGCAGCAGTCACAGTATTTGGATATCAAAGGAAGATGGAGTTTCAAAGAGAAGAGAGAGATCCACGGTCACATGAAGCAAAGAAATCTAAGAGGAGGAAAACTGAGAACAGTTTTCCATCTATAATTTATCAATCCATGCAGTGACTGAGCATTTATTTGGAAATGTGAAAAAAGTTCACATCTAAAAATGAACCAGGGCCCCTGTTGCACATTTTCTCTCACCTGGAACAAGTAAACTATAAAAACAAGCAAAAAAGGGTAACAAAATAAAATACTAAGTTATATCCCCTCTCTAAATAATTGTTTATGAGTTTACCATTTTTAAAGGCTTCTTTCATTTTTCTCTTCAAAGGGGAGCGTGGAAAGGACATTCCTGAAAACTGATACGAAGTCAAAATGTCAGCTTTGAAGACACAGAGGTGGAGAAGACAGCTGGTCTGGGCCTCATGATTAAGCACTGATTATGACTGGGTATTTTGAGGACAAGATAAATGGTTTTTAAAGCTATCTGTTCTACCCTAAACACTCTCTAAAAAATGAAGGCCCCCTAATAGCTCACTGCTAATCCGTTTCTCTGCTGGTGGTTTATAACAGGAGATGGGATTCTCATCTGTCTGCAATGGTTTATCTGAAATTATCTGAAAGTGAAGGACCAGATAAATTCTACACTCTCCTCAAGGCCTGTGTAACGGGCTGGCTGTTCTCAGGTTTCTGCATCACCACACTCCCAGCCATGGTCATGCACGGCTGAAACCGAAGGCTACAGTTAATGCCTCTTGCTTCTCGACCTCACCTGGCCAGGCAGCTCCAAGTTCACTGTGCAGTGGGAGGAAGGAGGATTATTAATCAAAATGTATTGAATAAAAATATATGCTCTAATCTAATCACGTTCAACTACCCATAAACTTAATCCCCAAATACTTCTTACACATAACTTACACATTACTTCACGTCCTGATTACCTCCTGCCTAAATTACAGCAGAAGTCTCCTGAGTAATACCTAAAGCCCCCAGTATTTTAACCCTATCCATTCCCCAAGCCACTAAGCTCCAACAACACAGTCACTGTATTCCCACAGCAAAGTTCTAATCTTGAGGCCTTCCATCTCAAAAACACACAACAAAGAATCAAGTCAATATGCCACAGCCTGGCCTTGTCCACCCTCCTCACTCCCTGGGTGACTGGAAACTGTGCACCTCTAACCCTCCCACATTTCATCAGACCCAGCTACTCACTGTTTCCCAAGTACATCCCAGGATTTCCTTCCTCAAGGCCTGCACTCCTATGGGTCCCTCTATCTAGAATAACTTGAATCTCTCACATTTCCTTCATTACACTTTTTCTGATCCCCTCCACCGGAGGTAATCTCTCTCCAGAGGCCTCTTTAGCACTTTACTTATAATCTCCAATGATACAATCTTCTATTAGGTGTGCATGAAGCTTATTTTGCAATCTTCTCTCTCCTATTAGTCAGCAAGATGGGACAGGATCTGTCTCACTCATCCTGATTCCTCAAAGCACCTAGCACAGTGCTTGTCACATAGTTCAGACTTACTAAGTGTGTTCACTTAATTGATGCATGTGTGAAATTTAAAATTCATCAGTTCAGACATACATGGGCAACAGTTTTCAAGCATCTACAAAATACATGTGCATGCTTATTTATTTGCCAGTCAAATAATTTCTCATTTCTTTACCCAGGAGATTAAAAGGAACTATACATGTCCTGAATGGCAAAAGTAAAAAAGATAAAACTAAACAAAGATCAAGGCTAATACAAGTGTATGTATGCATCTTTACCTAAGAACCAACTGTAGTACTTTAGTGTATGTTTCTTGGCACCGCAAAAGTGGTGTTTTCTAGAAACAATGATCATTAGCCCCACTGCAAATCAGCAGAATGTCACCTTGCTTCCAAAAGCCCCCAAGCTAAATATTCAGCATCTTTTGCATTCACTAAAACCCCAAGCAACGGTGCCATGCAAATTTGTGTTCTGTGGAGCTTAAAAAAAGACTGAATTTTCTTTTCATGCCCAGCACACACAATCATTTCAGATTATTTTTAATCTAGAACTCCACAAAAACTGGTTTCATTTTCAATTCTAATGAAAACTGTTTCATTTTCAATTGTGTATCAACTATGATAGACAAAGAACTGTAATAACATAGTATAACTATGTTATTTAACATAAATTTAATGTTAATATAACGCTATACTATTTAACAAGCTTAACATGGCATCTGGGGTTAACTAAAGACATCAGCAAGATCCAAATCCCTGCATATCTAGGGGATCTTTGCACCTACAGAGCATATTCTAGATGCCAACAGAAATAAATCTCTTAAACGCCCTGTTTTCCCTAGTTCTCTTAAAAGGAAATTACCTGTATATAGCTAGAAAATATTAATTTTAGGAGTCCTTAGGATGTCAATAGCTACATTACATTTTTAAAAAGCCTCCCATCCCATCTCTCAGGCCTGTTCCTTGGAGTCCTGACCCACAGTTCTCACTGCATGCATCTCAGTCATGGAAATGTCTTCTGTCCCTATCCAGAATCTTTACAAGAGAAATATCCTATCACTACTCCCATGAGTAACAGCCACATTAAACGTCCAGTTTCTAGATCTTGTGAAAGGAGTATAATAGATAAGTAGGTCCCAGTATGTGTCTACTACCCAAAAGGCTGACTTCAGTCTCAACACCTTCCTACAAAACTCCACCTGCACTGGTCACAACCTTTGTTCTTCCTTCCAGGAGCAAAACAGCCAAGAGGCAGAGGACCTTAACACCAAAGCTCCCTGGGTCCCATCTGTGTTCCTTTGTCCACTCCAGATTTCATGCTCCTTGAGGACAAGGATAGTGTCTTCACCAAATGTTTACATTTCTTTAGTGTTTGTTGAGTCAATGAATCATGAGCGACAACCTGAGAACTACTCAATACTAGGACATGAGAGCTTTAAAAGATTCTAACAGCACTGCATTTTTCTCTGCTAACATCGTCATCAAGAACTCAAAAATGACTCAAGATCTGCTAAGATCCTCAACTAAAAGAGGATTGAATCCTCTCCAAATTCCAGGGCAACATGCCCTGGCCTGAAAATGTGGAAAAAGATCACAAGGGAAGCCTGAAGCTGGATTCCATCTGGCCTCTGTCCCCTCCTCTCCCAAAGGTCACTGCAGATGGAAGTGAGCTCTAGGTCTGCACCAGGCCAGACCCCAAACCAAATTATTTGGTCAGAAAGGAATCAACTCTGCAGCTTAAATCAACTCCAGGCTGGTCAGTTACTTCTCCATTGTGCAGGTGCCACCCATAGGCACCAGACAAAGACCATAAAGGAGCAAGTAGTAGAGGCAAAATCCCATTTTCCTGACATGAAATGCAATGCTCACTGGAATATGCTGATTCTCCCAATTAGTTGCCCAGGAAATTGTGAGGTAGGACTGCTTTGGGGCCTGATGCCCAGAGTGGAGGATATCCAAGATGCCATTTTAAGGGCAGAAGTAAATTTTTTTTTTTTATTACAATGTCTGACAACTGAAACCATGGAAAAAAACATCTGTGGTTCTCTTAAATTCTGGGACCTATTCTGAAACCCTCCCCACTCAAATGGAGTTCCCTAAGCTTTCAGAAAGAACCCATCCCCAGTACCCTACATGTGGGTCTCCATAGCCCATAATCTTCAAACCCCCCACACCACCCCAGCATTGACTAACTGTGACTATCCTCAATTCCAGAAACCCTCATCTGCTATTGGTGATTCCTTTTTTCTCAAGCCACCTCTTACACCTGATGGAAACCTCAACACCAATGTGTTTAGTAACTGTTCCAGGAGAAACCAACACTGTCAGGAATCTCTACACCTCTGAGTTTTTAGTGGAGAACAAAGTCCCTTTAAAAACCTAATACCTCAATCAGTCTTTCACCAGCTCCACAGAAACTGGTTAGGCACATACATCCTTCAGTTTTTTGGTGTTTTTTTTTTTTAATCATTTAAAGCAGTTATTTTCAATCTTTTAGGGAAAAAATAACATAATAAAAGGTTCTAAAAAGAATTATGAAGGAAAATAAAAATGGCAAAATGAACACAGTAAAAGCCTGGGAAGGAAAAAGTTAACCTAAGAGATTCAATATCCTGTAACTTCTAGCTAGTATAATAGTTTACAGATGAACCTACTATACTATAAATATTATGGCACCTCTGCTATCACCATAGGAACTCTGCTTTCTACTTAAGAAAACAGCAATATGTTAGAATGACAGATTAAATAAGTCCTCTAAACAATCTTAGAATGTAACTGTTTCTATAATAATACAGTTTGAACCAAACTGTCATTTACAGCTGAATATTTATTTTAGCCAACGCAAAGCAGCCTGAAATGTAAAATGACCTAGATTTACAGAGCTTATTCTACACTAACAAATTTTAGGTTAATAGGCCCAGGAAGGTTTTTCTCAAGCCACATCATAATTTTAACCAAAGTACATGTAAAAACTGTGGTATTCTGTCCCTTCAATAACATTCACTACTAAATTAATTCTTCTTCATGAATAAGTTACTACTGAAATCTTTTTTAGATTAATTTTGTAATTTGTGCTTTTTATTTCTTTCTCTCTTTCATCCTAGTACCCCTTAAACAGAAATGCAGAAGTCCTTTCTAGGCTTGTGGAAATATGAGTGTCAATTTCACCAACAAACTGGCTTGGGACTGATGAAATATATAAACAGGGAGGAGATCCATGGTGCAGATAGATGTTTCATAGACTCCTATTATCTGATTACGATGGTCTGTAACAACACTTGACAACATGCAAGTGTAAACAAAGTAATATGATTATTTCCTGTAGTCACTGGACAATTCACTGGACCAGGAGTCAGCAAACTCAATTTTGTTCTTGTCTCTAATATTAATTAGCTGTATGACCACAGACAAAGGTTTATCTATGGTGGACCTCATCTTCCTCATCTGCAAAATTAGGAAGTTGGACCAGATGACCTCCAAAGATAACCTGCATTTCCAAAATATGATTTCACTTTCACGTCATGCATTTCTATAAACCCAGAGAATTAGTGGTACTTTCCAAAATTTATGTTTAATGCTTCAAGTTAATCACTTAAAAGTTTTCAAGAAACTCCAACTTCAAAATTATATCTTAAAATGTTTTGATGCTTTTAGAAAATTGCTGCCATCTTGCCAGGACAAAGGTTAAGGTTAGCCAGGTGACCTTCATTAAGAAAGTCACTTGATTTCTCTGGTCTTTAATTCTTCATCAAGAAACAGAAATAATAAAACTATCCCTGTCTGTCTGACCAGATTTTCCAGAGACCAAAGACAGATCTTTTTTTTTTTTAAAAAGCACTTTATAAAACAGTCAAATGGAAAGTTTCATTGTTTTGCACGGGTATCCCACCTCTATGAGCATTTAATGCAAGGCTCTTAAATGTTAACAGTATATTTGCTTCCAAAATGCATGTGCGTGCCCTCACTTCAGGAACATATTTTACATCACCATGCCCATGTGTACAAGCTCTAAGATATATACAATTGTGATTTGCGAGCATACCAATTTGAATGTCTTACATGTAGTACAAACTTTCCTTCTAATATTCAATGTATTTGCTTTTTCTTAATGATTACCTACTCACTTAAGACAGTAAAACAGCTGGGAAATCCTAGAATATACAAAGAACAAATTATATTCCTACTTTTCATGTGTTTCCTTCCAACATTTTTCTTACACATAAAGTTATTTTTCACACAATTGTGACTACACACATTTCTGCTTACTTTTTTTTTTTTTTGCTCAACACTATAATTTTCCTGTGTTACAAATTCTCCATAAGGAGCACTTTAAAGGGTTATATGGTATTCCTTTAGCTTGCCCCCATAAATTACCACAGCTTGCACTTAGTGACTATTTACTGTGTGCCAGGCCCTATTCTAAGTGTTTTATATGCAATTGTTCACTTAAGTACAAAGATCTATGGGGCGAGTGCTATTATAATGTCCACTCGTTAGGTGAAGAAACTGAGAAGGCAGAACTAGTAGATGGAAGAGCTGGGGTTGAAGCCTCCTGAGCCCAAGTTCTCATGCACCATATCCCACCGCCATCCATGGCAAGAACTATCCCTCTAGTAACAGAAATTTGGTTATACAACTGCATTTCTATGTTTCGAACTGAGGGAATCAACATTTGATATTTAACTTATTCTTGAAACCAAGGAGGATGGCTTACTTTAGCATCTGTAAGATCATAAAACTTTTTTTCATGAACAAAATTTTGCTTATTCTTTTCATAAAAAAAAGTAAATCATTCTGTATATTACAGTTAACTCTTGAACAATGCAGGAGTTACAGGTACCAACACCCCTGCACAGTCAAAAAATCCACCTATAACTTTTGACTCCCCAAAAACCTGGCTAATAGCCTACTATTGACTGGAAATGTTACTGATAAACAGCCAATTAACACATATTTTGTATGTGAAATATATTATAATGGGTTTCTGTTGTTCTTGTTGTTGTTTTGACACAGGGTCTTGCTCTTTTGCCCTAGGCCGGAGTGCAGTGGTATGGACATGACTCACTGCAGACTCAACCTCCCAGGTTCAAGACATCCTCCCACTTCAGCCTCCTGAGCAGCTGGAACTACAGGTGTGTGCCACCATGCCTAGCCAATTTTTTTAATTTTTTTTTTGCCATGTTGCTCAGGTTGGCCACAAACTCCTGGGCTCAAGCCATCCATCTACCTTGGCCTCCAAAGTGCTGCAATTACAGGTGGGAGTCACCGTGCTCTGCTATTATACTCTATTCTTACAATCAGGTCTGCTAGAGAAAACATTATTAATCATAAGGAAGAGAAAATATATTTACTCTTTGTTAAATGGAAGTGGATGGTCATAAAGGACTTCATCTTCCTCACGCTGAGTAAGCTAAGGAGGAGGATGAAGAAATGCTGGTCTTGCTGTCTCACGGGTGGCAGAGGCAGAAGAGGTGGAGCGGGTGGAACAGGAGGCAAGAAAGGCAGGCACGCTAGGTGTAACTGTACAGAAATACACCGTAATTTCTGTCTTGCTTTTTGGTTTTTTCATTTCTCTAAATATGTTTCTATATAGTACCAATCCTTCCACCATTTGCTTTAGTTTCAGTGCCCGTATCTTAAAGGGATCCATGTCATAAAAGAAGTCAAAAGCACTCTTGAATAATCAGAATGCTCTGCCAGACTGTCTGACGTAACTTTCTTTTCTGGCAGTGCCTCTTCTTCTGTCTTCTTCCTCATTATGCGGCACTAGTTCTGAAGCACTAGTCTCCATCAGACCTCTTTTGTTAGTTGCTCTGGTGGGGCATCTATTAGCGCTCGAATTCCTCCAAGATCTTTATCTTAAAACCCTTCACCCCTACCCCACCTTTTTTGCTATATCCACAGTCTCTTTTATGGTTTCCTAGATTGGCGCTGTCATAAATCCTGTGAAGTCATGCACAACATCTGGACACAGTTTTCTCCACCAGAAATGTATTTCGGCCTTGATGGCTCTCACTGCTTTTTGTATACTAATGATGGTATCCTTCAATGATATACTCCTTCCAGACTTGCATCATGTTCTGTTTGGGTTCTCTTCCACAGTGCTGTTGATCCTTTCATGAAGTACAGTATGCACTGAGCCTTACAGGTCCTTATGGCCCAGATTTAGAGGGTGAAGTAGGGCACTGTGTTTGGAAACAAGTAGACCACTTCAGTGTCTTTGGTGTTGAACTCATGTGTTCTGGGTGGCCAGGACATTGTATACTATCAAAAGAACTTTAAAAGGCACTCTTCTTGTTAGCAAGGCACTTTCTGACTTCAGGGACAAAGCACCGATAAAACTGAGAGCAACTGAAGATGGGGTTTGGCATCAGCTCACCCCACCAGAGCATTCTTTCATGCATCCCCCATGATCATAAAACCCAAACCACTACCTCACTGATGCTATACCCACCACCCCGAGGCTGTAGTCATACAAAGAAAACAGCCATTCTGAATTGTTCTTCTGCACTCCCAGAATATTTAACCATGACTTTTACTTAAAGAATGGGGTCAGGCACGGTGGCATACGTTTGTAATCCCAGCACTTGGGACGCAGAGGCAGGAAGATCACTTGAAACAGAGTTTGAGACTAGCCTGGGCAACATGGCAAAACCCCATCCCTACAAAAAAATACAAAATTGAGCCAGGCATCATGGCACACACTTACAGTCCCAGCTACTTGCAAGGCTGAGATGGGAGCATTGCTTGACCCATAGAGGTCAAGGCTGCAGTGAGCCAAAATCATACCACTGCACTCCAGCCTGGGTGACAGACCCTGTTTCAAAAAAAAAAAAAAGAATTCCAGGAATGGGCCATAGGAGATCCAAAATATGGAACCAAGGTCACAGTGTCTGACCTCAGGAAGGAATGCTGAGCAACTGATTTATAGCCTTGTTGCCACAGGCCAGACCACCAGGTGGCTCATCACTCAAGATAACCATCGCAACCAGATATGCTGACCCGCACACCCCACCATGTGCTTTGCCAGGCCCAGCCTGCATACCCTATCCCTGATGTCAATTTCCATGCTTTGCCTAATAAAAAAATCCCCAGAGGCTCAGAGCAACAGCCAAGGAATTCTCTCTCTCTCGTGCTGCCTCCCTTATGCTCAGGCATAAGCTCCAACAAAGCCTTTTCTTTTGGCCTCATGTCAATTTCTATTGCATTGAGGGCCCAAGTACACATGGGTGGTAACAAAACCAATCCAGAAAAAGGGTTCTCCTTGCCCAGGTCTTCTTGTACAATGAAAAGACTGGCAGCTGGTATTGATCTTCTCCCTTCAATGCTCAGGGGTTGGCGGCTTTATAGAAAAGGACAGTCTTGATCATAAACCTGATTGCATTTGCACCAAACAGTAGAGTTGGCCTAACCTCCTGGTGCTCACTTCTTTTCCTTACTAAAAAAATATCCCTTATGGCATTTTCTTCCAGAATAGGGCACTTTAATCTTTATTAAAACCCTGTTCAGGCAGATAATCCTTTCTCCTCAATGTTTTTCTTAATGGCATCTGGGAACTTGTATGCTGCTTCTTGGTTGGCAGAACTGCTTCTCCTGTTATCTTGATATTTTTTAAAGCCAAAAAACTCTTTCCAGAATTGTCAAACCATCCTTTGCTGGCATTAGATTCTCCAGCTTCAGATCCTTCGCCTTCCTTTTAGTTTAAGTTATCACATAATGACTTCGCTTTTTCTCAAATCTTTAGTCAATAGGTATTCCTTTCAATAGCAATCCTGTACCCACATAAAAGATGCATTTTCACTACAAGATAAAAAGGTATTTTGCAAGAAGTGCAAGGTTTCTATGCCTGCTGGTGAAGCTACAGCAACAGCTCACGAATTTCCTTTTCTTTTTTCACAATGGTCCTTAAACTAGGTTCATTTATCTTAAAATGGCAGGCAACTGCAGCTGCAGACCACAATCTACAATACATATAAAGTCATTCAACTTTTTCTTGGAATGACATGACTTCTCTCTGTTTCCTAGGAGCACTTCCAGGATCTTTGTAAGGGCTGGCACTTTGTAAGGGTCCTATGGTGTTATTCAATGTCTATGGTATTGCACTAAACATGAGATACAAGATGAGATCACTTTTTACTGCAATAAGCAATTTACCAGAGAGGGAAAAAAACAGCTCAGAGTAGTGTGAGCTATGTGAACTATGCAGGCCCAGAGAAGAGACATGAGTATGGGACTTCAGGTCACCCCACTCCATGCCCAGGAGCAACTCTTTAAAGTCATTTGGTTCCTGACTAGCTGCCTCCCCCATTATCTTCATGTTCCCAGAATGTGTGATACAAAGAAGAACAGATAGCCAATCAATAGCTCACGTTGTTTTCATGTGAATTCTTGGCGAATAACTCAGACACTGCCTCTTCTTTTCCTTTAAAAAAATCCACTTGTAACTGCTGTTAATCAGAGTGTATATTCAGGGCAATATGAACCTTTGCTCCTGAGTTGTAGCAAGCTTGGCCCAAATAAACTCTCTACTTACATTAAATGTTGCCTCCTCTTCATTTTGGGTAAACACTGGAAAGAGGAACTGCTCACATGGAGGTTATTGGTGTCACACGGTGTTTAAAGTGGATGTTCACAACACTTGGGCTCACCACAACAGCTACAGGAGGTGGCTATGAAATCATTACAGTAGTACAATACGAACTATAGTTAATTTTATGTAGTTATGATTTAATGTTGTATCTTTATATTTGTTTCTCTGGACTGCAAATGGCACCATACATGGTCTGTGTTTGTGTGCCTAAGTTTTCATAAATTTTAACTTTTTATAACAGATTTGTGTATCATTTGCAGTAGTAAATGATAAAATAGACTAACAGCTATACATTATTTTATATATTCATGACACACCTTTTTCTCAATTTTTTCAACAGCTATGCAGTTCATCTGCAATTTTTTCCAAATTGTTGCAAATCTTCAAAAATGTTTTCAATACACTTATTTTCCTGTATATAAGTGGACCTGTGCAGTTCAAACCCATGTTGTTCAAAGTCAGCTGTAGTATTCCCTTTTTTCTTGTTTTTGAGAGACAGTTTTGCTTTCACCCAGGCTGGAGGGCAGTGGCTCAATCATAGCTTACTGCAGCCACGACTTCCCAGGCTTAAGAGATCCTCCCATTCCAGCCTCCTGAGTAGCTAGGGCTACAGGCATGTGCCACCATGCCCGGCTAATTTTTTCTTTTTTTTTTTTTCTTTTTTTTAGGGAGATGGGTTCTCACTTTGTTGCCCAGGCTGGTCTCAAACTCCTGGGCTCAAGCGTTCCCTGATCTCAGCCTCCCACAGTGCTGGGATTACAGGCATGAGTCACTGCACCCAGCCAACAGCACTGTTTAAAACTTTTTTTTCTAATTTAGCATGGTAAACATCTTTCCTTAGAACATATGCCTATCTGTATGACTGAAGGTATACTTTGTTAGGACAAAATGTTTCAAAAGTAGAGCATATGAATCTCAAACTAAGCCCAGAAGAGTTTTAGAATAAACTTCATGGGCTTAATGGAGACCCTGGGTAGTTCATGACCATCTGCTTTCAGGTTCACTTTCAGATTAACATGCGATAAAGGGAGGAAGTCTCCATCACAGGCCCTGAGCCAGCCTGTCTTCCAATGTCACCACACCCAAGCACTATCTTAATTGATGTATCCCTGTCAACCCCAAAGAAAGAGAGGCAGGAAGGCCGGGCGCGGTGGCTCACGCCTGTAATCCCAGCACTTTAGGAGGCCGAGGCGGGTAGATCACGAGGTCAAGAGATCAAGACCATCCTGGTCAACATGATGAAACCCCGTCTCTACTAAAAATACAAAAAATTAGCTGGGCACGGTGGCGCGTGCCTATAATCCCAGCTACTGAGGAGGCTGAGGCAGGAGAATTGTCTGAACCCAGGAGGCGGAGGTTGCGGTGAGCCGAGATAGCGCCATTGCACTCCAGCCTGGGTAACAAGAGCGAAACTCCGTCTCAAAAAAAAAAAGAAAGAGAGGCAGGAAGATTCAAACAAAGTTCTGGTCAGAATTGGTCTCCTTGTCACCAATTCATCAATAAAGAGCCAAGAAAGAAACAGAAAGTACAAGATAAATTCACTGATAGAATCAAAAAATAGAAAATAAAGGTGCAAAAGAAATAATGTCACCATCCATGTGCTCTTTTACAGCAAAACTCATTATTCAGTGAATCAGCAGCACTCCCAGTGGTTTTTATTCCTTGCATTTTTGTTTTGTTTTGCTTTGCTTTCAGATAAATTAGTTACTAAATATTTAACATGAGTTAGATCAGTGTCTTCTTTTGCACACTGGAGCTCTACGGAATTAGTGAAAACAAATGGTCCTAACAAAGGAAATTAATCTTACACATTTTGTACCAAAATGTGTGGCTGCTTTAAAATTACATGCAAAGATCATACGGATTTACTGACAATCTAAACAGCTTTTCCTAAACTAAAACATAGAACCAGCCTCAAAGTGATACATTCTGATGTGCAGGAATATTGGTGAATTTGTCATAGGTAGCAATGAGAAATCCATGATATGACAGAGCCTGTGCGTTGGAAAATTAATCTGGCAGTAGGAGGTAAACCAGAATGAAATAAATAGAAATGAGTACAAGAAAGAAATTAGAGGTAACAGGAAATAAGAAAAGGATACAATTAAGATGTAGAGTCAGATGCAGAGTTTTCAGAGTTTGTTCATCCATCCAAAAAATATTACTGACCCCTGCTATGTGCCAGGCCTCATAAAACATGGTGAACCAACAGTCCAGGAAAGGAAAAAGACATTAAGCAAATGTACAAAAATAAATAAATAAATAAATAGTGACAAGTGGTCAAAGGAAAGGAACAGGTCAAAGGAAAGGAACATGGTTTAGGTTGGGTGGATAGGCCAGGACACGTGAGTACAGTTTCAAAGGCCAGAGAGAGTGACCTGGCGAGGGGTAGCCAGGGGTCATGATTATGTCCTGGGGTATGAGAGAGGCTGGCATACACGAGGATCTAAAAGCCCAGACAGTAAGTAATAGGAGGGTGGTCTCTGATAAGGAGACACCCATATGGTGAAAGGGAAGAAGTTTGTACTCCAAGGGCAATGGGACACACTAATGTCTTCAGAGTTCAGAACTGAACCTATAAGGATGGAGTAATTATGGCAGCAAAGAAACCAGATAGGAAGAACCCTATCCACTATGACATGGTTTGGCTCTGTGTCCCCACCCAAATCCCCAGTGCTGGAGGTGGGGCCTGGTGGAAGGTGACTGAATAATGGGGGCAGACTTCCCCCTTGCTGTTCTCATGATAGAGTTCCCGTGATATCTGATTGTTTAAAAGTGTGTAGCATCTCTCCCTTTGCTCTCCCTCTTTCTTGCCAGCCATGTGGAGATGTGTCTGTTTCCCCTTCGCCTTCTGCCATGATTGTAAGTTTCCTGAGGCCTCTCCAGAAGCAGAAGCCTGTATAGCCTGCAGAACCATAAGCCAATTAAACCTCTCTTCTTTATAAATCACCCAATCTCAGGTATATCTTTATAGCAGTGCAAAAATAAACTAATATATCCTACTACTTCACAGACCAGGAAAGAAAGGAGACAGGAAATGCGATGCCAGGTTGCAGCAGTCATCCTGGTCTCACAGATAAAACTGGAAATTGCAGTTGCTCACAAAAGATATGAATCCTCCTTGCAGGCACTTAGAAAGGATTGCACTTCCCTGCCCCTGGAGTTCAGTGTTGCCATGTGATTTGCTTTTGCCACGCAGACCTGCCACATTCAAGATGGGGGCTGTCCCATCAACTCAGGTCTCAGGACAACATGGAACTAGGCTCCCAGCCCACACTCAGTGGAGATGTAGTACAGAAGAAATAAATCTTTCTGTTCTAAGCCACTGAGATCTGGGAGTCCTTGGCCCATAATGACTGATTCATGACAGAACATAATGAATGTAGAGGAGAGAAACAGAAGAGACACAGGAGTTACCGATTCAAAGCTGGTGATGAAATGACACTCCCCGCTAAAACAAGAATGTAAAAAGGACAACCTAACTTGGGATGAAAAGTGGCAATTTTTGTTTTATAGATGCTGAACTTAAGGAGCTGGTAGGAGAGCCAAGGAGAAGAGTCAGGCAGGAAAAGAGAAAAGCAGGTCTAGGGCAGGGTGGGGCAGAGCGTGTGGCAGAGAGGGCAGAATCAGAACTGAGATAAAACTGTGGAAATTGACATAAGGTGGTGCCCCCCTTTAGCGTAAAGGGAAGAAATTAAATTCTATAAACCAGTGGTGGAGAAGAGAGCCTTTAGGAATGCCCCTGTGTGGTGAGTGCAGCAAAAAGAGTGAAGACAAAGTAACAGACATCAGAGAGGAAGCAGAAGACGAAGAAGAAACCTGTTCCAAAAGGGAAGAGGGTGCTGGGTGGAATGGGGAGCACTGAGAGGCCGCCCCACACTACGGACGAGAGCAGGTCACGGGGATCGGAGCGGTGGACAGTGAGGAAGCAGAGGCAGACCAAACAGCCAGCGTGGAAGTAAAGACCAGAGCTGGGTCAGTACAGCCAAGAAGCCTCAAGCTGGGGAATGGCCAAAGGCAGAACCTGTGACAAACAGCCTCTGGCATCTCAGAAACTCCCAGCCCTTCTCTCTCTACCACTTGCTAAACTCTGAGCAACTTTTAAAATTGCTAGTGCTCAAATATACAATAGGAATAAAAAGAACTACCTCTTAGGAGTAAGTGGCTCCAATTTTCACAGCACATTCTCAAAATCATTTCTCCTGTCATTCTTGAACAGAGTAATAGAAGTACTACATGTCAACTGCAGAACTCTGGAAAGGACAGAAAATCGGGAGGGCGGAGGGGGAAGTGAACTTCCCATCATCCCATATCCAGAGATAACTATTGTTAACATTCTGCATTCTGGTTTATGTTAAAGACTAAACACAGATAATCAGTCAGGCTGATAGCCAGTCAATGAATGTACATGAGAGATTTATGCTAGAAAAACAATTTTATGACAGATACACTTTTAAAACTTCATTCTTATCAAACCTACATTCCATAGTGTACAGCACAGCTTCTGTCCATGTGAATGGGGCCCTTGAGCTGTGGAATGGGGTAGCTCTCCAAGCAAAAGGTTTAACTTAACACTATGACCAAGGTATCTCTACAGATAAATAACTACAGGGAAAATATTGTTTCCAAGCTTACTGTTTGACTTTTACCTGTAGGGTACTCATAGAGAAGGACGTGTAGTGTTAACATGGGGAGGCAACAGGCAGAGTGGCCAGGAGCTCAGGGTGTGAAGTTACAGTGCCCAGGTCCAAGACCCAGCCCCCGGACCTACAACCATGACCTTGAGGTGACTTAACCTCCTGTGTGTGAAGCCCTCAGATGCATTCTAGGACACCATAGGCGGTCAATAAATGCTGGCTCCAGAAATACTTAGTGGAGATAATCGATCTTTTCCTTTGGTAATGTAATAAGAGCTTGCATTTGTTAAGCACTCACTGTTAACCACTTTACCTGCATTATCTTACTTTTTAAAAAACTCTCTAAGATAATAATACCTAAAATCCCAGTTCTCAGATGAGCAAACTAAGGCTTGGGCAAAGTACGTTGCTCGAAGTCCTCAGCCCATCAGTGGCAAAGCCAAGGCTCACCTTCAAAGCCCAGGTCCAACTGGTTTCTTCTTGTACTTTCATACTTTAAAAATCCCTCTCCAGGCTGGGGGTGGCGGCTCATGCCTGTAATTCCAGCACTTTGGGAGGCCAAGGTGGGTGAATCACTCGAGGTCAGGAGTTCAAAACTAGGCTGGCTAACGTGGTGAAATACTCTCTATAAAAATACAAAAATTAGCCAGGTGTGGTGGCACTTGCCTGTAATTCCAGCTACTTGGAAGGCTGAGGCAAGAGAATCACTTGAGCCTGGGAGGTGGAGGTTGCAGTGAGCCAAGATCCCACCACTGCACTCCAGCCTGGGTGACAGAGTGAGACTCCATCTCAAAATAAATAAATAACCCTCTCCACCTTTCGTGATTGTTTGCCCATGTTTTATGTGGTTTATTTTACATGTAACTATTATATTTCATTATAATTTATTTCAGCATGTGCTATAAGGTAGGGCTCCAACATTGTTTTTTTGGTAACATCATTTAACTCACCATATCCGACTACTGCTCTCATGATACCTAAGTGCCCCCCCCACCACACACACACACACACACACAGGCCTGTTACTGGATTTTCCCTTCCACATCACAGACCTCCCATCCCATCCTTGGGCCTGCCTGACAGAAAACGGTCACATTAATTACTCTCAGGATTACATTTAGGGAAGGTCTCTCTAAGAAGCATATGCTCATGGCTGGTTTGAACTTCTTTCCTGAAATAGGTTTCAAAAAGACAAAGGGAAAATCTATTGCAGGATGTGTTCTCAGCCAATCAATGAAACTGTTCCCAAAGCTGGCAATTGTATTTCTCAAAACTTCTCTCGCTTCCTCCAAAAACCTGCCCTTCTTTGCTCAAGCTGCTCTGCTCCTTCTCGGTCCTACCTGGCCATACTAAACATTTGTTCAATTTCTTATTCTTTCCTAGCAAAAAATCTCCCTTATCTCTGCATCTTCCAGGTCCAGTCCAATTCTTCATAAACTCCCAAATACACCAGTTCTGTGCTTTCATCTTCCTCTGGTCTCTGAGCCACCCGTTGGACTCTTTCCATGGTACGCCTTTGGACTGTTAGTCACCTTTGTGTAGGTGACTGACCTGTCCACCTATTTAGATCATAAACCCTGCACAGGCAAGCTCTGACGTGGCATCATGTTCTTAGCACCCAGCAGAGAGCCCTGCCCCAGAGTCGGCCTCAGTAAATGTAGACATTGGTTTCACAGTTCCTTCCCTCCCTGTTCAACTCACAGCCTCACTAATGTCCTCCTGACTCCTAATAGTTAAATAAACTAAAAGCCAAAGTAATGGAACCTGCTGTTGATTATCTAGTCCAAGATGGGCCTCCACCCTGCATCCTGTATTTTGGGACATTTCTGTTTGTTAGGACTCCATTGGAGGGTGACGAGAAACAGTGCAGAGAAGCTCAGGCAAGTTTAGTTAACAGCTTACTGACATCTGACTTTAAATTATAGGCAAAAACAAGGTTTCACCTTACTTGAGAATTTCAAAGAACACCATTACCGGGGTCTCATTACCTCTGAGAGCACTGGAATCTTGAGCTGAATGAATGGGGCATGAGAGAAGCCTTGGGCAGACTCATGGACATTACCATCCCATACCCCCGTCCGCCCTCGTCCAGTAACACCAAGCAAAATTTAGCAACGACCTGACTTGGTTTCATTTGTACTGCTGGAGCTCAAAGGGGTGTGGAGTGGCATCGCTGGCAATGGCTTGACATCTAAGAAGAGTTTGAAGCTGAACATGGTGAGATAAGATCAGTAAGGAAGCCGGGCAGCCAGATGACTTGTATATTAATACCTCAGTGCAGGACAGCCAGGACGCCCATGCAAAGGGGTGTGGTCTGATATTCACACGAATCTTTCAGAGAAAGGACACTTCCAGGCTTTGAGTGGTATTAATACATCCTCTTAGATCTTGGCCATTATGATGCCATCTTTAATACATCTGAAGACCTGAGGTGAAATTCCTTCAGGGGCTCCAAAAGTAATCACAACTCAACCCTGCTCAGGGACTTCTCTCTAGCTTTTCTTCTGAGCTTGCATATGTTTTGACCATGCTGCCTTCCTATTCTACATTACAGAAAGCTAATTCTGAAATTGTGAGGATTCTTCTTTCATTACCAAAATTCATGAATTACTTTTCCTACATTAGAAATGTTCCTAGTAGTACCTCCACTACTTTTATAAAAGCAGCTTAGGGTTGGGTATGGTAGCTTGCACCTGTAATCCCATGAGTTTGGGAGGATTGCTTGAACCCAGTTCAAGACCAGTCTGGGCAACAGGGCAAAACCCCATCTCTACAAAAAATACAAAAATTAGCCAGGCATGGTGGTGCATGCCTGTAGTCCCAGCTCCTCTGGAGGCTGAGGTGAGAGGATTGCTTGTACACAGGAGTTCAAAGGCTGCAGCAGGCCATGATCATGCCACTACACTCCAGCCTGGGTGACAGATTAAGACCTGTCTCTAAAAGCATAAATAAATCATAAATAAATAAAAACAGCTTCAAATAGAAGAGTGTTGGTGGAATAAGGGACTCTAGAAAAAAATCCAGTACACCTCTTATTTAACAGAGCAAGAAGCCTGAAGTTCAGAGACATTAAGCAACAGTCAAAGGGGACTTACGTAGCTGGTAGAATACATGCCAGCCACTGTCTAAGAACTTCATCCCCATATAGCTCAATTAATCCTTCCAACAACAGTACAAGGAAAGCATAATTATTATCTCCAGTCTACAGATGAGAAAACTGAGCCCCAACAAGGTTAAGTTATATAGCTAAGACTGCACAACTGGTGAGGCATAGAACCAGGCTTACAACCCATGCTCTAAGCCACTAAACCTCTAAGATTAAAACACGGAAGTCCTGACTCCATGGAGGGTCCTCTCCATTATGAATTCTGGCTAGGCCCTGTGGCTCATACCTGTAATCCCAGCACTTTGGGAGGCCAAGGCGGGTGGATCACCTGAGGTGAGGAGTTTGAGACTAGCCTGGCCAACATGATGAAATCCCAGCTCTACTAAAAATACAAAATATTAGCTGGGTGTGGTGGCATTCACCTGTAATCTCAGCTACTCAGGAGACTGAGGCGGAAGAATCACTTGAACCAGGGAGGTGGAGGTTGCAGTGAGCCGAGATCACATCACTGCACTGCCTGGGCAACAAGAGCAAAACTCTGTTTTAAAAAAAAAAAAAATTCTCAGGCTTATGAAAGAGCTAACCACATTTGGAAATGCCTGCAAAGCTTTTTTAGATCCTGATTAGAACAAATTAACAATCAAAGATTTTTAAAAATAGTCTGAGAAATGTGAAGAGCAAACTAACAGGTTGTTAATTTTATCATAATGACATTGCAGTTATGTAAGAATAGATGCTGCTTTTAAGAAATATGCACTAATTATAAAGAGGTGAAATGATATAAGGCCTGGGGCTCACAATCACACATGAAAAATAATAGAAGAGACACATGAAACAAGTTTGGCAAAATCTTGATAATTATTCAATCTGGATGATGAAATATAAAGGTTTATTATCCTATTCTATTTTTTGTATGCTTATTTTCAAGCTTTTCAAACAAATTAATACAAAATCATTCATAAAGGTCCATAAACCTGAACCCATGAAAAATGAAGCTATTGAACAATGAAAAATGGATAAGCCCATGTTATATTTACATTAGTTTGATTTTAATGGCAGCCTTTATCATCCACCGAACTATCTAATTTTGTTTCTGATCTCATGACCATCCACTCATCAATACTTGAAGCATGGGAAGAGCTAGTCAACCCATACGTAGTTTAATTTTTTTTTAAATCCATCTGCAGAACTGCTTTCTTAGTTGGCTAGTTAAGAATATTTATTGAGCATTTATGTCATGGGCATTGTATTAGTGCTGACCCAAGTTATCAGACACAGAGCAGAGTAATTATTCCCATCTAGGGACAGATGCACAGACCATGGGATTCTGAACCTGGCGTGGTTGCTGCTCCACCTCCTGAGAAGTCCAGGGTTACCTTACCTCACCTCTCAGACTTTCACACAAAAAGCCGGGCCAGAACTTATTCAGCAGGTGCACCTGCTGGGCTCCCTGGCAGACACTGGAGCCACTAGAGGAAGTAGGCAGTGGCAGAGCACTGGGCAGGAGGTGAGGGGATGAGGTGTGTGGGTAATTTTTGGTATCTGTAAGCCCTCCCAGCTTCTTCCTTCTGCAGTTCAGAACCATCGGAATGCATTTCCCATTTCCCATTCAGCCGGGGGCCCTCACATGCCGGAGTAGGCCCACTTGCTTCCCTGCATATTTCTATCTGGTCCATCACAGGTTTTATCAGACAGGAGACCACAGACAGACAAGACTAAGGGTTAAGACAGCAGACAGGCATCTGGCTCTTCATGCTTAAAGGCGTCCAAGGAAAACAGATATACTACTAAAGTGTCATGAGGTAACACAGTTGGCAGCCAGTCACACATGGGAATGGACACTACCAGGTCACCATTAGCAGGCTGTCCTCCAACAGGAAGGGCAGATGTTCACGGACTGCTGCACATCAGCAGTGTTGTGTCTGCACCCCTGTGCTCCCCTACACAGCTAACTAAACCAGCACCTGCGGCACCATGGAAATCAGCACACTGGCACACTTTACTCTTCTTCTGCCTCAAATCCCTGATGACCACGGCAGGCCCCTAGTAAAGGAACCAAGTTCTGTGTGAGAACAAAAAAGACACCAAAGAAGTTGCAGACTTTATCCTTAACATGCACTGGCAACAGTCAGGAAGATGCAGGAAGCCATACAGAAGGTAGTTGGTTACGGAAAAGAGAGCCAGGTTCTGGTCTATTCCCAACTCCTGCTCTACTCCTTACCTGATCGACTTCCCTAAAATAGAAAGATTAAATCCCTGTTTACTAAGAATCAAACTGGAGTTTGAGAAATCTGGAATGAATTGGAAGGGCTAGCAATCTAAAGAAAATCCAAACTGAGCAAACTTAATACAGAAATCAGCAAAGCCTCATTTCCAATCTCCACAAACGTCATTCATGCAATTCTGTGTCTGCTCAGGAAGGGCATCGATATGCCACCATAATGATGCATCTGCCCCATCTGCCCCTGTGTTAAGGGGCCCAGCAGTCTGTCCTGACAATTCCCCACACACCGCGCCACAAACCCCAGACAATAATTTCCAAGGCCCATCTTCTTGCACTGTTCCAACAAACCCCACAAGTCACACCCACCCACAAACAAGACCGTTTCAAGAAAACAAATGCCGGCGGCAATGCAAGAAGCTAAAAGTTTCCAGCTGCCCTGCAGAGCTCGCTCCAGCTCAAACGTCGCTCCACTCCCGCACCATCCAGGTGAACCGGGTTGTAGTGCGTTTCCAAATACAGCAGGACCAGCGCTGGCTGTGAAAAAGTTAATTGAAAACTTCATCTTCCTCACATCCAGAGGCCTATTCTCAAAAGACGTTCTGCCACGTGCAAATTCAAAGCTCGCTTTGCTTGCTTCGAACCCCCAAACGTCACAGGAATTTGCACCAATGCTAAATTAGCGAGGGTTCCCATCAGGTCCCCAACCCTTTCTAAAAGGCGGCCAAACTTGAGGATGCAGGCTTGGAGGAGGGGCGCAGGAGAGGATGCGGAAGCTCTTCGCTCCTAGAGTTCAGCCCACCCAAAGGGTTGGCAGGGGCATCTCCAACCTGAGTCGCGGACTGGATGAGAAAGCCCTCACTTCAATTCCCCTGTGCCCCTCCAAAACACGCGAGGAGAGGGAGGCTGGGGGAAGGATGCGAGGGAGTGGGCAGAGAGTAATTTCCCAGTTGTCAGAAAGCAGGTAAATTGGGAGAAAGCCGGGTGAAAAGAATGAGAGGGCGACGTCACTCCGCGGAAATTTCCCAGGAGGAAGGGGGCAGCGAGGGGAAGAGGATCTTGGGTGGCGGAGAGGGATCTGGGAGTTGCAGACCCTCCAGGACCTTCTTTTCTCCCCTGTCCAACCCCCTCCCGCCCGCCCGCCCCACCTCCTGATTCCGCGGACCCCGCAGGGTCGGCGGCTCCGCCTCAGCCCCACCGATTAAGAGGCGCCCCCCGCTCCTCCGGCCCGCGGTCGTCCCGCACTCACCAGGAGCACCGAGCCGCGCACCACCTCAGACACGCTCTGCCGCAGCTCGGCCGCCGTGCCCGGCTTACTCAGCGCCCGGGTGAACTTCCGAGTCTCTGCCGAGGCGGGGAGCAGCGGCGGCTGCGACATCATCCTGCTCCTGCCGCCTCCGCCTCCCGTAGCTCCCGCGGCCCGACCCGGCCGCGCGGCCGCCAGGTGCGCCCTCGGCGCCGGGCCCGCTCCGCCCGCCACTCCCGGCGCCGCCGCCGCCGCCGCCCGCTCCCCGCGCCGCTCGCCGGGCGTCCGGCCGCCGCAGCCCGAGCCGCTCCCTCCACGCCGTGTCACGCCCGGAGGCGCCCCCCTCGGCGTCTGCGGTCCTCCGCGATCCTAGCAGCGCCCGGGCTAGCTCCGGGCGACCGTGCGTGTGGCGGCGGCGGCTCCCCCATGCCACCAGCCTCCCTCGGCGACCGTTCGCCGGGCCGCCTCCTCGGGGCGGGGTGTCCGGCGCGGCGCGGCGCGGGCGGGGCGGGGCGCCTGGAGGGCGGAGGAGGGGCGGGCGCGGCAGGACGGCGGGTTAGGCAGGTCGGCGCGGCCCGGCGAGGGAGCCTGGCGGCGGGACCCGCGCGGGCGGCGGGATGGGCGCGGACCGCCTGCCGCGCGGGACCCTCAGCGGGGAAGGTGGGGGGTCGGGGCCGCCTCTGCTCCAAGCCGCACGTCCGAAGACCCGAGGAGGGGACTGCCTAGGCCACCAAGAGGGCGCACAGCCGAGGCTGGACGAGGCGCTGTCTCGGAGCCAGGTTTCCTGCCCAGGGAGCCCGGCCGCGCGCGAGGGGACCCCGATGTCACCGGCGGGGTCAGGGCTCGGCGCACCACGCCCCCTTCTGCGCCCGGGGCCACTGCGGGGACGGAGATCTCAGGAAAGTAGACTTTATTCATGCCGCACCGATCGTCACCTCAGGCCAAGCGGACCTGAACCGAGCGCCACAGCTCGAGCCGCGCGCTCTTGTTGGTGCCTGGACCTCCCCACCGTTCGGTCCCTGAAGACACTGAGCTTGCGGCGGGACTTGGCGTGGGAGACTTGCAGACCCCGGCCCGCCGGGACGGCCAGCTGCGTCACCTTGGACGTGGACAAAACTTCGGAGCCTCGGTTATGTCGCCTATAACCTGAAGACAACGGCCTGGAAGGGGCTCCGGTGACACGGGGGCCGATTTGGCCGGTCTGCCGCCCCTCCGCGCCGGACCGCCAGGCTGGGTGCCCGGGAAACCGAGATGCGCCGGCCTGCGAGCCCACCGTGACGCAGATCAGGCGGCTGCTAGCAACAGCCACCTTCCCCCCACCCCAAATCCTTCCCGCTTTCTCGTCCCTAAGGGTCCCCCGCCACCCCGGCTCCCTTTCCATCCCTCTGAGAAAGCCCAGCGCAGCCTAACCCTGAACCCGCCGCATCAGGCGGGGATTTGGGCCAGGCCCGCCACGCATGCTCAATGGTTGGGGACTGGGCGGGGAGGCTGACTGAAGGGCGGCTCCGCTGATTGGTCGGGCTGCTCAGGCCACGCCCGTTGCCTCCAGACGGACAGTCCCTTACCTGCCGAGTCGGCCTCGGCAGAGCGCGGTGGCCTTGAAAACCCAGTTTTGGGAGAATCCCTGCCGCGCCTCCCGCTCAGTACGCGGAGGCTTCATAGCCGCCATCACCGCGGTGGAGGAGGCCCGCCTGCTGCGTCTCACCCCGTCAGAAAGCCTAACACTGACCTGAAGCGTAATATTAAAGTGGTGGGGGAAAAAACTGATCTAGCGCAGAGAGCAAAACACCTCCGTTCTGTGTTGAATGGGCAGGCCTGGAGGTGAGGCATGCCGTCGGCACTCAATAATTGCTTGCAGGATTAGATTGTTTCCCCAGTGGGTGGGGACTGCAGGATGTAGCATTGAGTGAGCCTGACAGATTGGAAGATAAAACTAGTAATGTGTGATGATAAAAACAATTACGCACTAACCTGTTTCCTCCTCTGTGAAATAAGGGAATGGCCTAGACATTTTCCAGATCCTCTTCTGTCCCAAGAGTGGAGCCAGGTGACCGGCCTTTCCCTGCCTTCCCGGTGAACGCACTCTTCGGTGAGATCAGCTCACACTGAAACCTTTCAGCTGCACGAGTGTGGCAGATCAGTTCTTATCTGAACTGTTGTCAACAGTTTTCTTCCGAGAATCATAAATTAGAGCCTTCCTTTAGTCTTCTGAGTCTCTAAAAGGTACCAGACAACACAAACTTTTCCCCATTTATTACCTTGGCTCTCCAAGCTGTAACTACTTCTATACAAGGCGAACTATTTTACCCTTTTTTAATTAAAAACAACAAAAGCACCTAAGGTTGTAGGGTTTTCTTTCTTTTTCTTTTTTTTTTTTTGAGTCGGAGTCTCACTCTGTCGCCAGGCTGGAGTGCAGTGGCACGATCTCAGCTCACTGCAACCTCCACTTCCTGGGTTCGAGAGATTCTCCTGCCTCAGCCTCCTGAGGAGCTGGGATTACAGGCATGTGCCACCATGCCCGACTAATTTTTTGTATTTTTAGTAGAGCCAGGGTTTCCCCATGTTGGTCAGGCTGGTCTCGAACTCCCAATCTCCGGTGATCCACCTGCATTGGCATCCCAAAGTGCTGGGATTACAGGTATGAGCCACCGTGCCCAGCCCTTTTTTTTCTTTTTTAAAGAGCTTTATGATTATAATAGTGTGTGTGTGTGTGTGTGTGTGTGTGTGTGTGTGTAGTCGAATAAAATTTCAACAAATGGTTTTAAAGATCTAATCGGCTTCTATTAGCAGTTCATGAACCAGACAGCATTCTGTCCTCAAAATAGACAGGAGCTCTGTGGGAATGGAAGAACATCTGGGTTTTGTTAAGGTAACTTAAGCAGGAACAAGGGAAAAGTACAATGCAGAAAGCACATTGGGTAACTTCAGGTTTCTCTCCTTTATAGGTTAAAGCAGAGGGGGCTGCCTTCAGGCTGACTGGGCCCATTTGACTAGTTGCCGTGAATCTCCTGGTTTTTGAAAAACTGGCTCTTTTGGGGATTTTCCTGTTTTTTAAAGTCTCTGTTTAGTTACGTGGCACTTAACATGGTGGCTTCATTTTAGTTTGGTCTGTTGGGGCCTAGTTCAGGACCTGAGTCCAAAACAATGGCCTACCATAAATTTTATTTAAATATATGTATATCTGGAAAGTGAAGAATTCCCCAAACCTACCGATTTATCCATATCTCTACCATTCCTACATTCTGTATTTGCTTGCTGATTTAGTATATTCTAGAATTGGCAGATTTTCATTTAGGAAAGCAGAGACTGACACACAATGTGCCAACAGTAGTCATTGGCAATGTCTAACCAAGCGCAGGTGCTGACAGACAAGGAGGCATGGAAACGTAAACTAAGCGCAGGAAGGTGGATTCACCCAGCAGCCCAGAAAGGAACCTCGTCTTCCTGGTGAAGTGTTGTTGATATCAAATGGGACATTCCTGGAGTTCAAGTTTCAGTAGAAACTTGGTCCCTACTGTTCTGGCCTGAATTGTACTCCCCCAAAAGACATATTGAAGTTCTAAATCCAGTACCTGTGAATGCGGCCTCAATTGGAAATAGGTCTTTGCAGATGTAACCAACTTCAGGTGAGGTCCTACTGGAATAGGTAGGCCCTAATTCAATATGGATGGTGTCTCTTTTTTCTTTTGAGATGGAGTCTCACTCTGTTACCCAGACTGGAGTGCTGTGGTGCAATATTGGTTCACTGTAGCCTCTGCCTCCCGGGTTCAAGTGATTCTCCTGCCGAAGCCTCCTGAGTAGCTGGGATTACAAGCACCTGCCACCACACCCAGCTAATTTTTGCATTTTTAGTAGAGATGGGGTTTTGCCCTGTTGGCCAGGCTGGTCTCCAACTCCTGACCTCAGATGATCCGCCTGCCTCAGCCTCCCAAAGTGCAGGCATTACAGGTGTGAGCCACCGCGCCCGGCCTGAATGATGTCTTTATAAGATGAGACACAAATACATACACAAAGGGAAAATACTGTGTGACAACAAAGGTAGCAAGGAGAATACTGCACACCTGCAAACCACAGAACAGCAAGGATCACTGGGAACCACCAGAAGCTGGAAGAGGCAAGGAAGGAGTCTTCCCTGAAGTCGCCAGAGAAAGCATGGCCTGCAGACACCTTGATTGCAGACTTACAGCCTCCAGAACAGTGACAGAATCCATGCTGTTGTTCTAAGCCATACTGTTTATGGAACTTTGTTACAGCAGCCCTGAGAAACCAACATGCTGGCCAAAGGCTATTTTTAAAATTTTCACTAGAGCCGGCCCAGAATTGGGTGAGTTCTTTTGGCATCACTATTTCCTGGGGAGAGGTCGTACTTTATAGAGGGGCAGAGCATCAGCCCAAAAGAGGGTGCTGCCTGGGATAAAGCTGACCTCTGGCTGGCCTGGGTGGATGGGGTCTCAGGTGTAGAAGACACATCCACCTACATCAGCTTGATGGAATAACTTCATCTTTGTTTTTCCAACCTATAGGAAGAAAGCTTTTCTTCTGTTGAAAATGATACCAATAGGTAGTGGAGATGAAACATAATTACAATGAGTTTTGAAATTTGCATATAAATGACTGTACTACACCCAAATGTACTATTCAAGCATTACCCATGTTTAGTGATAACCTCTTACTACATCATTTCCTTGTTAAGTTTACTTTAGGGTTTGTATATGTCTTAATAACATATAATTAGTTTAAAATCTTTTCTGGATATATCTTGAAAGAGCATGTCTGTTTTTAGCAAAAATAACAAGTGGCCCATAAAAAGGGGGCACTCCTGTGAACTACGGCATACAGGGAAGTATGAAAGGGGACTTCCACTATTTTATCCTGGCATTGATTGAATTTTTTTTTTTTTGAGACAGATGCTTGCTCTGTTGCCCAGGAAGGAGAGCAGTGGTGCCATCATAGCTCACTGCAGCCTCAAACTCCTGGACTCAAGCAATCCTCCCACCTCAGCCTCCCAAGTAGCTCAGAGGACAGATGCATTCAACCATGCCCACTTAATTGTTTTACTATTTGTCGAGACAGAGTCTCACTCTGTTGCCCAGGCTGGTCTCAAACTTCTGAGCTCAAGTGATCTTCCTACCTTGACCTCCCAAAGTGCTGGGATTACGGGTGTGAGCCCCCATGCCTGACCTGACTAAATTTTTGTAATGAACATCTACTACCTTTATACTTCATTTATTAGGTTGGTTCAAAAGTAATTGCATCTTTTAATACTTTAGTGGCAAAAACTGCAATTACTTTTGGACCAACCTAAAAAAACTAATTTTTTTTACAAATTTGCTTTTTAAAATTAATCCACTAACACTTAGAAGTAGGCTCTTGTTTATTCCACTAGGTAACATAAGTAGAAAACACATCTCTTCAAGGCAGAGCATCTGGGAAAGGTATTACAATTAATCTAACACGGACGTTTCCAGATACCACTTAGGGTTCATATTACAGGAGGAATGTAATCCCCTCTTTCACTTCTGTTTTACTCAAGACATTCTTAGAGGAAACAAAATATGAAGTCTTTAAGAGATAGCTGAGACCAGGGCGTGTCACGCTTTATTATGTGTAAAAGTCACCTGTGGATCTTGTTAAAATGCAGGTTCTGATGGAGAAAGTCAGGTGTGGTGTCCAAGATCCTACAGAGCTAACTGATTGCAGCTGATGTCAAGCTCCTAGATCAGATGCTGCTCACCTGCAGACCACACCTGGAGTAGGAGACAGTTTGACTTCACTGCTCTTGAAGCTTCTCCAGCTGCCCTTCAAAATTTAAGTGGGAAGACGCCAAATACTCAATAGGAAAATGGGCAAAATTCATGACCAAACAATTCATAGAAAAGATATAAAAATCGCTGGTAAACATATGAAGAGATGTTTGACCTCATTTATGGTGTAAGAAATGCAAATGAAAACTACACTGGTACGCAACTTCTCACCAAATTGGGAAAATTCTAAGTTGTCACACTTTATTTGGAAAGGCTATTGGGAAACAGGCACTGTCACATGTCACTGGTAGAGATGCAAGGTGATACAGCTGCTATGCCACGGAATATGGCAATATCTAAGAACACGATATATGCATTTGCCATTTGTGCCAGCAGTCCCACTACTAGAAATCTTGTGTGAAAATAAACCTTAAACAATAAGAAAATATTATACACCAGGTTATTCATTGAAGCATTATTTGTAATGGCAAAATATTGGGAAAATACCCAAGTATTGGAGATTGAGAAAATGTGGTACATACACACAAAGAGATATTATTCAGCTGTGAAAATGAATGAGAAAGATATCAATGTATGTGAAATGATTATCAGGATATGTTTTTTTGAAAAGCAAAAAGCAACTGAACTATGCTGTGTTTGTTTAAAAAATAAGGAAAAATATGCTAGTATCTGCTTATTTCAACCACACTCCCCCAACACACACGCAGGAAGTCTAGCTAGACACAGCTAAGTCTGTCGCCTTCAGACGTTAGGTGGGAATGAAGCAGAAAGAAGAAAAGGAATGGGGAACACAGGGTGAGTGACACGTCCCTGCATACATTTTTCTGTTACACTTCTAACTTTTTGATGTTAATGTATTACATATTCAAAAAATAAGGCAGAAACATAAAATTGACAAGAATAAAGAAAACTCTAAACTAGAATATGAACAGAAACACATGGACAGACCTGTATAATGAAGAATGTAACCACACTGAAGTCAAGACATTTTTTAAAGAACAAACCCCGTAACTTTGAACAAAACCTATGAACTATATGCCAGTAGGTCTTTAATGGCATTAAAAAGAGCTCTCAAAGAATACTGAACTCAGGTAAGCTGGCTGTTTTTGTTTGTTTTGCAGATGTATGGACTAGACGTTCTGAAATGAATTTCAGTATATTTCAAGACTGATAAAATAAGTAATATATTCTTGATAATGGAAAGTAGGTTTCTCACTGTCAGAGAAAGGATTTAAAAATATGGAAGGAAGAAGGAAAGAATAAACCCTGTGATGTTGGATTGACTTTGGGGATATTCGTATAAACTCATGAGTTTTAACAGATTAGATAGATGACATAGATAGAGAGAAAGATAGGTTCATACATAGTACATCAGTGGTGTGCCACTGGCCTGTCCCGGCTCAATTTTTGAGAATTTTGCCTCAGGCTGATATTAAACTGGTACTTTTAGATTGACTAAGGTGGGACTTATTATCACCGAGGAAATTGGTAAATGTTACAAATGGGGGATTTTTTTCCCCATAGAGCCAGTTGTTGAACATTCTTCAGCACACTAGTGTGTGTGTGTGTGTGTGTGTGTGTACATACATGTCTTTTCTAGTTCCATCCACTAAAATGTCCGACAAGCAGTCACTTTCATAGTCATGAGCACACCTAACACCTAGAACTTGCTTTTCAAATAGCAATCTCCAATGAAAGGAACCAAGACTTTTTAAAGAAAGACTTAATTTCAGAACTGGGGCGGGGAAAGTTCAAGACAATCCTGCAACATCTTAGCCAACATGCCAGAACACAGCCTGGGCAGGTGTCCTGACTGTGCTAAGTCCCGTGCTTCTCAGAATGCATGGCCCTGTGCAATGGCTCCCCAGAGGGATCTTGTATGCTCTCAGAGAAGCTGAAGCCCATCGTGACCCAGAGACTCTCTTTAACTTGTCCACTCCTGGGACCTTCCATCTAAGAGTGCCAATATTGCCCTACACAGGTGAGTCTGTGTTCCCTACTCCATTTTTAAAATAATCACTATTAAGATACATTTATATGTAAATCGTTCTTGGCAAAATATTTCATTGAGAAAATTCAACAGACAGGTTAAAATCAGACTGGGACAGCTAGAGAAAGAACCAGTAAAAGAATAGATCAGAAGGGATAATGCATGGGTAGATGCAGGCTTCTCCACCTAGGTTCCCCTGCAAGGAAAAGCTCGTCCAGGAAGTAGAGAGGACAGCCTCGGCTACTAGCTCCATCAGAGTCTGCCTCTGCTTCTGCTTCTGCTGCAGAAACTACCTCACCAGGATTCACATACTTGCCAGGGAAACTCACACTGGGTGAAGGAATAAAGTAGGAGCTGAAAGTTGTGGAGTTTTCAGGCTGATGTGGGAAAATTCTGTTAAGACGATATTGATTCCAAAGCTCTCTGGTGGGTGGGCAAGTGGTTTGTCAAGCCTGCACCACTGTTCAACTTCTTTCTCTGCACACACCTGAATCTGCTTCTTTCCTCTCACAGGTGTTTATTCCTAATAAACATCACCCCAAACTTGCACCCCAAGCTTCATCTCAGCATCTGTTTATGGAGAGCCCAGTCTGTGACAATCCAGAATGCAGCACAGAGAATCAGATGGAAGATATGAGGAAAGAGTTGAAAGAAATGGAGGAAAAGTGAAAAACATCTAACATGAAATAGTAAGAGAGAGAAATAAGAGGAAATCCATACCTAGATGCATCATAATGAATCTGCAGAACCAAAGAGAAGACCATGAATGTAAAGACAGACTGCTCACAAAGACAAATGACAGCTCAATGTCAGTGAAAGCTAGAAAACAGTGGAACAGGCCCGGCGCAGTGGCTCACACCTGTAATCCCAGCACTTTGGGAGGCTGAGATGGGTGGATCACCTGAGACCAGGAGTTCGAGACCAGCCTGGCCAACATGGTGAAACCTCGTCTCTACTGAAAATACAAAAATTAGCCAGAAATGGTGGCAAGTGCTTGTAATCCCAGCTAATTACAGGCACTTGCCACCATGGGAGGCTAAGGCATGAGAACTGCTTGAACCTGGGAGGCAGAGACTGCAGTGAGCTGAAATTGCACCACTGCGCTTCAGCCTGGGCACAACAGAGCAAAACTCCATCTCAAAAAAAAAAAAAAAGTGGTAGACTCATACAATGGAATATTATTCAGCTATAAAATGTGGTGTATATTGATTTATGCCATAACATGTATGAACCTTAGAAACACTATGTTAAGTGAAAGCAGCCAAACCCAAAAGGCCACTTATTGTATGGTTGTATTTACATAAATATCCAGAATCAACAAATCCATAAAACAAAAAGTAAGTTTGTGGTTGTGAGAGGCTGGAGGTAGGGAAATGTAGGAAATACCTGCTAATGGGCACAGGATTTCTTACTGGGGTGAGGAAAATGTTCTGGAATTACATAATGGTGATGTTTGCGCAACTTTGTGAATAGACTAAAAACCACTGATTGTACAATTTTTTTTGTTTTGAGATGGGGTCTAGCTCTGTCATCCAGGCTGGGGTACAGTGACATGATCTCGGTTCATTGCAAACTCTGTCTCCCTGGCTCAAGCCATCCTCCCACCTCAGCCTCCCAAGTAGCTGAGACTATGGTGTGTGCCACTGTGCCCAACTAGTTTTTCTATTTTTAGTAGAGTCAGGGTTTTACCATTGTGCCCAGGCTGGTTTCGAACTCCTGGACTCAAAGCGATGCACATGCCTCAGCCTCCCAAAGTGATGGGATTACAGGTGTGAGCCACCACACCTGGGTGTGAATTATATCTCAATCAAAAAGGCGGTGTGGGGGGTGCCGGAATGTTATCTTAAGCAAGAAGAAAGTGACCCCAGATGAAAGATCTGAGATACAAGAAAGAATGATTGACAATCTAATAAATATGTGAGCATATCTACACAAATGTTGACTGTATTGAACAAAAATAGTAAGGCCCAATTTGTGGAACTTAAATCAACCAAAAATACTAGATAACAGTACATAAAGCTGGGTGTTGTTTGAATGTTCTCACATGGTTTATAAGGAAGACTAATTCTAGAATTTGTTAAATGTAAACACTAAAGTGTCTAGGGTGTTCATAATATACACACAGAATGTTTACCTTCCAAAATAGTAACTTGAAAAAGTAGAATATGAATGGGAAAAAATTCAGTAGAAAAGAAAATAAGAAAAGAGATGGAGTAAAAATATAGGAAAATGCAACAAATGAAAGTACATTCATTGCCACAATAAATATAAATCAACTTAATACTTTGATTAGAAGACAAAGATTGCCAATATGAACAAAGACACAAATGCCATATATGTGTTGTTTTAAGAGGTACATCTGAATCATTAAGACAGAAAGGTGGAACATAGAAGGAGGGAAGAATTTTCTAGGCAAATACTTACCAAAAATAAAGCATAGCGTAACTATATAATTATTAGAGTAAAGAGATTTAGGGCAAAAAGCCTAACAGAATTGAAGAGATTTACTAAAGAATAACACACAAAAAAAATTCAAAGCTTTAATTCCCCAAGAGGATACAGCAATTGTAAGCTTGTATGTATCTAATAGTATCTGCCTCAAAATATATAAAGTGATGAACCACCCAGGAATTTCAGAAAAAAATTGTATTTCCCCAACTTATAAATATGTTTTTTGTGGGACTTCACATTTAGACTATACTTTTAAAATAACTTGACAAGAGCCAAGGGTTAATAAAGAGCTGATAACACTCTAAAATGTAGTTTTAATAAAGGATTATGAAATGTTTTTATATGCTCTGAAAGGAGATATAAACAAAACAAAATTTTTAAGCCATAAAAGAACACTTAAAGGGTAGGCATTATCACCATATCTAGTTGTCTGCTACATTTTTTAGAATCGTTAATACTTATAATATAGCTATTTATAACTTACAACATAGAGCATCATTTCAGGTCTGAACTATCTTTCTTATGGTAAATAGTTGCTGTGTTACAGTGTTTTGCTAAATTATTTGGCCAAAACTTAGTTCCATTAGTCCTTAAACTCCAAATACTTTAGCAAAACATTGTAACACAGCAACTATCGCTGCTGTGCATGCTTATAATCCCAGTGCCGGCTTGGGGAGGTGGAGGAAGGAGGATCACTTGAGACCATGAAATTGAGACCAGCCTGGGCCACATAGTGAGACCCCTTCTCTACAAAAATTAAAAAACAAATTAGTTTGGTACAGTGGCATGCATCTATAGTCCCTGCTCCTCAGAAAGCTGAGGCAGGAGACTGATTTGAGCCCAGGCGTTCAAGAACCAGCCTGAGCAACATAGTGAGACCTTGTCTCTCTATATATATTAAACATATGTTTATAAATATATACATCAAAATACATTTATAAATATATACACAACTGCCACATGAAGAATGGAGTTAGCTTTAAGCATTGTGAACATGCCGTAGACTCATGGCAGGACCTCTAGATCTTTGCTATTTGCCTAAACCTGTCCAAGCACGTACATCCTAAGTCATAATAGTTTTCATTTTCTTAGTTAAGATAAAGGTCAAAGTATATGACATTTATATTCAATTTAATGTAATTTAAATATTTTTTAAAAACACAAACCAGAGCCAGGTGTGGTGGCACGTGACTATAGTCTCAGCTACTCAGGAGGCTGACGCAGGAGGCTCAATTGAGCCCAGGAATTCAAGGCTGCAGTGACCTGGGCACCACTGTCTTCCAGCCTGGAAAACATAGTGAGACCCCATCTCAACAAAAAAATTAAAAGAAATTAATGGGGCAAGGTGGTGTGCACTTGTAGTCCCAGCTACTTGGGAGCCTGAGGCGGGAGGTTTACTTGAAGATGTTTTAAGACTACAATGAGCCAAGATTGACCACTCCAGCCTGTGCAACAGAGCAAGATCCTGTCTGAACAAAAAAGGAGAATGGCTTCAATAAAGGTCATAGACGATAAACCCAGATAAAACATCATATTCAATGACATTGGCTGAATGCTTTCCCTCTAAAATCAGAGACAAGGCAAGGATGCCCACTCTTGTCACTTCTATTCAATATAACACTGGAAGTCAAAGTCAGAGCAATTAGGCAAGGACAAAAAAAAGTATTCTATCAGAAAAGAAAAAGTAAATGTCTCTCTATTTGCAGATGACATGATCTTATATATAGAAAACTCTAAAGCCCATTTTTTTTGTTGTTGTTGTTAGCCAGATTCATTCACCATTCTTTAAAAGGCAACACCGGTAGTTTGCCATTATTATTTTTCTAAGGCAAGGAATACAAAATACATTTAAAAAAAGAGCTGTAGTGATCCTTTCAAGAGATGAATATTGTTTGACTTCCATTTGAATCCCTAAAAACTTTCTAATATTTTTTAAAGAATAGTGTATTTAAATACATATTTTCCAAAGTTTAATCATTTATTACCTTGGCATTGTGATGAGAATTGCAGAATCTGCCCTCCACCTTCATAATAAATGACCAGAAATTAATCCAGACTAGGTCCAGGGCTCTTCTAGCCCAGCCTAAATCCTGGGGGAGTAAGGGGAGAGTAATCCCGATGCTCCCAGACAGAATTAGAGACCTTGTTCTTAAGCTATTAGGACTTCCTTTTCTCTCAAGAAATAAGATAGTTCAGCCCTGGCAGGCAAATGAACTCAAATGAAAAGGAGAGTTGTAATTCATTATTGACTCTTCCAAATTTACTATACCCATGTTGCTGGGAGGAGTGGACAGTCAAGAATTCCATAGAATGGACCTGTCTCATTTCTGAACTTTTGGGGCTGGTCTGGCTGATGAGAAAACCTCACAGTGGCTGGGATACCTGAGTGTGTGCCCTTGCTGTGTTCATAATTCCAGTTTGGGAGCTCTCTGTAGACTGCAAACACCGGTACATATCGGGGCTATGGGCTGCTTCCTTTGATTCACAATTTCTTGGACACCTGACATTCAATGAAACACAGGGGCACACCAAGCTCTTTGAAGACAGGGTTATGGGTTTGGTCAGTTCTGTCCAATAACGCAAAGGATAAAACATGGAAAGACACTACAGAAGATGAGAGATAGAGAAAAGGAAAGACGATAATTGGAAAAATACGATATTTTACATCGGAGATGGGAGAAAGAAGCTTAGAGAGTCAAGGCTGATTGCTAGAGTCATATCTATCAAACTGCCAAGGCAGTGGGCAGTTTGCAAACCAAGTATTTATATAGAGATGGCTGCATCGTGTGACCTCAGTTACTACGGTAAGCACAGCCAGTGTCACTATGAAAGAAAATGTGACCAAATATTTTTATCTTATGGCCTATATTTTTTAATGTTTTCAACAAAGTATTTTACCCAACAGTAAATCCAATGACAACTCCAGCCCTTACCGTAGTTCCTCTGTTTATAAAATTCAAAGTGCATGTGTTCCCCATCATAATGCTGCATTCTGAGGGTGTGAGAGAATTAAAACAGTTACTGAGCTATGACTGTCAAAACCAAACTTCCTGTCCTAACCTGTTTTCCTCTCTCTGCCAACCTGCAGGCAGATGGAAGTTATTAGCCAGCACCTTCTCCTCACGTGGCTTGGCACCCAAATCTCAATATTTCCAACCGTCCAAAATGCAAAGAAAAAACCCAACTGCATCAGCACTCAACTCTGAATAAGTGAAAATGTATCCTTAACTAAAAATATAGACAACCCGAAATATGCAAGTAAAATATAAGGAATTGTTCATCAAACTATTCTATGAACTTGTAAAGTTTTTAAGTAAGTGATCTGAGGTTAGAGAAAGGGGTGCCATGTAGAATTTCGTGGCTCAAAATTTTTTCTTTTTTTTTAAATTCCACTTCAGCTCTATATTCTTTTCTCAGTCATTAAAATATGGCTTAGATCATTGGGATGATGTGTCATTTTCTAACCTTGATCAAAATATATACATTTATTATTTTTTTCTATTGACTTTCATATATGGAATGTTTTTATAAATAAGAATTAGGACACAGAAAGGGAAGTACTAAACACTGGAGTCTATTGGGGGGAAAAGGGGAGGGCCAGTGGGAGGGGGAGGTGGGGAGGGATAGCCTGGGGAGAAATGCCAAACGTGGGTGAAGGGGAAAAGGAAAGCAAAGCACACTGCCATGTGTGTACCTACACAACTGTCTTGCATGCTCCGCTCATGTACTCCAAAACCTAAAATCCAATAAAAAATTAAAAATAAATAATTAATTAATTAATTAAAAATAAAAAAAAAAAAGAATTAGAAATAACATTAGGAAATGTTTATCTCTGTAACTAAATTTATCTTTATCTTTTGTTAGTTGACAAACACATTCATTTGCCAAATATATATTGTGCACCTACTATGTGCTAGCTATAATTCTAAAAGTACTTAAGATAGAATGTGGTTTTAAAAAGTCAAAATCTCTGCCCTGTGGAGTTTACATTCTAGTGCAGGATACAATGTGCAAGCCAATTAAGAAGGGTTGATTATTCTGGCCTGGCACAGTGGTTCATGCCTGTAATCCTAGAGCTTTAGGAGGCTGAGGCAGGTGGATTACCTGAGGTCAGGAGTTCGAGACCAGCCTGGCCAGCATGATGAAACCCCGTTTCTACTAAAAATGCAAAAATTAGCCAGGCGTGGTGGCAGGTACCTATAATCCCAGCTGCTCAGGAGGCTGAGGCAGGAGAATCACTTGAACCCAGTGGGCAGAGGTTGCAATGAACCGAGATCATGCTGTTGTACTCCAGCCTGGGCAAAAGAGTGAAATTTCTTCTCA